>NC_143197.1:14316666-14665000 GCF_051530095.1 Phoenix dactylifera
ACACATAAAGTTCTATGCACACTACTGAGGAGATACTGTTATAGAAACTTATCACCAGCAGAAGAAGAAAGACACTTCTTTTTTTTTCCTGAAAATACAGTTCATTGCTGCTTATCATTATTTTTCTTGATTTTTGTTTTTTGCAACCATGTGTTTTGAACTTTGAATTGGGGGAGATTTGGGTTTATCTATTTATCCTCATTGTGTTCCCATGTGCATTCTGTTCTTATGGGTCAAACAAAAGTAATTCAAAAGTAACAGTTTTATTCCTCTTTTGGTATTTATATTTAAATGCATTCAGGTTTGGATAGTTTTCCCTTAGGACAATCTAGGGACCTCATGCAGTTGGATTCCCTGTTCCGAATATCACATGTAGGTCTATGTGTGTTTGTGACCTAAAAATAAGATCCTCAGCAGAAGCAGAATATCGTTCCATGGCCTCAACTTGTTGTGAGATTACTTGGTTAAAAAATCTTCTTGCTGATTTGAATGTTCTGCATCCAAACGCAGCTCTCTTATTTTGTGACAATAAGGCAGCTATACACATTGCTGCTAATCCAGTATTTCATGGAAGGACTAAACATATAGAAATTGATTGTCACATTATAAGAGATAATGTACAATCAGGGATGATTCGGACTCTTCATGTATCGAGCACTAGACAGCTTGCTGATTTACTAAGGGCCTTGGAGCTGTTAGATTTCACACTCTTCTTGGCAAGATGGATGTTCACAATTTTCACACTCCATCTTGAGGGGGAGTGTTACACATCCTTATGTATTATGGATGAAGTCTGACTGAAACTAAACTAATTTCTGTTATTCAGTTAGTCAATCAGTTAGTCAGTTAGGCAGTACTCAGTTAGCTCTTAACAGTTTAGTTCCTATATATATATATGTAACTTCAGCTTGTAAGAGATAGATGCAGAAGTAAGAATAAAGACTCGGCTTAGTCTTTTCTCTTCCTCCAAGATTATTTCCTATGAATACATTTTCCATTTCCTTCTTCATACAAAACTTTACATTGTGCATTGTTATAATCTTCAATTTTCTTCGCCTCCTTTTCATCTCTCATCTTCAACTCTAATGAAGAAAAAGAAATACTTCATAGCTTGGCTGCTGAGCACTAAGCACCTAAAGATGAATAGTTGGTCGTTCCAATTTTGAAGTAAAAGTTCCTATATTTTTGTTTTGGTATTTCAAAGTTATGCTTTAAAAGTACCTTCAACCCGACAATTCCTTTTTTTCTTGCCATACTTAGGGCAATAGATCGCTATTATCATTCCAAAAGCAACATAAAAGTTCCATCCAATTGATCTTTAATGTCTGAGAATCTCCTCAAATCCGAAGCACATTCCAATGTAAAACATTTCGAAATAACCAGCAAACCAAACACTCCAAATTCAAGTATACAGACCATTAAAAAATAGAGCGACAATCCAAATAAATGCAGCTTCGATCATTTTGTTTCGAACCATTACATTACCTCCCACCCCCAACCCGTGTTAAAATTATCATAACAATAGCGACGAAGATGATATGACAAAACATGATCGTATGAATTAAAAAAAAAGTCAAGAAAATTAATAAAGAAAAAGGAACCTGGCTGGTTGCTGGGGTCGTGATTTTCTTGATGAGTATTCATTTACATAGCAAGCCCCAATCTTCTGAAAACAATCATTTCCCTGTGCTTCTACCTCTCCCCTTCAACCCAAGAAAAATAGCAACAAAAAGAAAATGGTAAGATAACATTGCATAATTATAACAAATTATAGATGGAGATCAATGGATCTCAATTTTATTACAGGACATACCAAAGGTGAATCAACAAATAAAAAAGAGACAAAGAAAGGGGAATTCTACCTTTTTGAGAAGACCAAAGGGAGTCATCACCTTCTACGGATGTAATGACCATCCATGAGATCTAGCTAATAATTGATCCATGGATTACATAATAAAATAAAAAGAAATTATTCGAATATTAGGAGAGAAGACTATGGATGCATTTCCCCACGTCTATTGTTGTTTAATTTTTTTTTTGTCATTTTTTATTGAAAAAAAGAGAGAGAGGAGAGAAAATGATGAGAGCTTGTGGCCAGAAAGTCAAAGGTTGGTTGATACTATGCGGATTGGGCCAGCTAAGGCCCGAGTTTCGCGTTGGGCAGCGAACACATACTTGAATTACAGCCGTCGGATTCACATCTTTGCTCAGCTCGTTCTGGAAACAGTGTCCGGCCGGCATTTGCTCAGCTCGACCAAAGTTTTGGCCCGTCATAACGGGGGGAAATAAAAAAGAAATATAACCCAAAATTTAATTATCGTGCTGACGGACCTCAGCGGAAGAGTTATTGATTGTTATAATGATAATGATAACTATTATTTTATCTAAAATATTTTTAAAAATTTTAATATCAGAGTAGTAGATATTATAATTTTTATTATAAAATCATAGTTTTTTTCAAGACATTACAATCATTTTTGGACAAAAAAGATAATAAAAAATTAACGGTTGCTATATTTTTCATATCAGTTATCTCAACAAAATAACAAAGGATGGCTAAAGCGATGATGATTGTTATTTGCAGCCTCTTATATAACAAATAGAAAAAAAAACAATTGGACCTACTCTAGAGAAAGTACAGGTAAATGATATCAGTTGTTTATGCTATAATAGTTCATTAAAATAAAAATAAATTAGAAACAATGGAAAATAATAACTATTATATTTTTTCTTTATATATCTCAATAACTTAAGGAAAACTATTGCAATCATCGTTATTTAAAATTACTTATATAATAAAAAAAATTACAGCAATACCTCTTCAACTTTTTGTAAGAAATATTTAAATATCAAAAATTTTAATTTTTTCAATCATAGCTCAAAATTTAGTTTTAGTTATAATATGGCCTAGTTATCCTCCAAGCTTTAACACCATTAACAGCACGTGTGAAATAATCGATTTGCCCTCAAAGGTTACTAGTGGAAAGAAATTAAATTTGGAAAAAATTACAACCAGGTGTGCGCCCAGCTAATCCCTCTCATTTCCTTTTCTATTTCGGCCAAGCGCCCGACATACTAGGCTCTCAGTTCGACTAAGCCCTCCTCTGTCCATCTTTGTAGCCTTTCATTTCCTCCTCCTCCATTTTGACTCCATTTCTCCCATTTCCCCAACTCGTACCCTCCTTCCATCTTCACGACCAAAGTGGAAATTGTGCCCTGCTGGTGTGCTAATGCACTCAACTGAGAGGTTGTTCCCAAAATCGTCAATTAGATAAGAAGAATCTAGGGTTTTGTGTATTTGGTATTTCAATATTCTTTGTATTTGATGATGCTAGTTGTTTCATGAATCAATAGGGGTGTAAATGGGTCGGATTGGGTCGGATCCTGGATGATTCCGATCCGACTCGGTTTTTTGTTCGGGTTCTAATTTTGGACCCAGACCCGACTCGGTTGAAGATCGGGTCGGGTCCGAGTCGAGCCCGGGTCAGATCCGGGTCCGCGTCGGATCGGGTTCGGATCTAAATCGGGTCCAATTTTGTGTGCTTTTGGGAAAGGATTTGGGCAATTCTAATTTGGTCATATCATAATTATGAGGTGATGGGTGACCCATGACTTGAAAGACTTGCAATTGACCTCCAGTCAGAACAGATGACCCCCGACTTACTAAGTAAGTCGGTCTACAAGCCAAATTTCATATCACACTATTTTTTGTCCATATGACTGATTGGACGGAACTTGGTGTCTCCCGGCTCCCCTCTCACGAGGGCAAAAAAAATCCCAGACCTTCTTCCAAAATCCAATTCCATTGCAGAAAACTGGCACATGACCCATATTCAGTTCGGTGTTCCCTCTCTTGCTCCCTGCAAAAGTTAAAAAAAAAACAGAAACCAAAAAACAGAAGGAAAAAAAGAAAAAAAAGCCTGCTACCGAGACACCAAAGGTATCAACAGTGTAATAGACCAAGAGAGGATCCTCATGGACCAATAGTGCCACGACCCACACAAAAAAAAGAAAAAAAAAACTCTGTTTTGCTTTTTCCCCCTCTTTCTTTCTCTCTTCGGATCCATTCGGGTCGGGTCAGATCCGTTCGGTGAACCCAGACCCGACCCAGAAAATGATTCGGATCCAATTTTAGGACCCGACCCGGACCCATGGGTCCTAAAATTCAGGTCGGGTCGGATCTACGCAGGTCGGGCCGCGTCGGGTCTCGGGTCGACCCAACCCATTTACAGCCTTATGAATCAATGACCCTAATGTGTGTTCCTAAAGTTTAATGTTATTCATGAACCAGTGACCCTATTCTTTATGTTATCCATGAATCAGTGACCCTATTTTTTATGTTCTGATTATCCAGGAGATGATGTGGGATCTGCAACGTGCTCCGAAGCGATAGAGCTACATGGCAGTGAAGCTGGATGTGAAGAGAACCTATGATAGAGTCTGTTGGTGCTTCCTTAGGTTTGTATTAGAGAGCTTTGGCTTCCACAAAATCTGGATAGCCTGGGTACTTGGCTATGTGCAGAGGCCGTCTTTTTCCATCCTGATCAATAGGTTATCGTCGCCTTTCTTCCACTCTGCCATTGGGCTTCGCCAAGGTTGCCCCTTGTCCCCCTACTCGTTTATCATTTGTGTTGATGTGTTATCTCGCACCCTACAAGTTGCTTGTCGAGAGCGGGAGTTAGATGCCTATGTGCCAGCCCCTAGTGCCCCAGCTGATCTCCCATCTTTTATTTGCAAATGTCTGCCTTCTCCTTGTCAAGGCAAGGACAAGGGACGCATTGGCCTTCAGAGGTGTCCTGGAGGACTACTACGAGGCATCAGGGCAAAGAGTGAACCTTCACAAGTCTACCATTTGCTTCAGTCTGAAGATGGAGTTCGGGCGAAGGAGAAGATCAGGGGGCCGAGGAGCTATTTGAGCGTCTCTATTACGGAGAGGAGACTACAGGTGTTAGAGTGCCTTAGCATGGGGCAGCGTATCCAGGAGCGGCTGGAGGGCTAGAGGACGGCCTCATTATCCATGTTGGATAGGTTGACACTAGTTAAGTCGGTCTTGAGCTCTACGCTGGTATACCTCATATCCAACAATATTGTCCCGAGGATTATGCTGATGAGAATTGAGCGACTTCTCCAAAACTTTCTCTAGGGCTCACATGGTGGCAGTCATGGAGTGCATCTGTCGGCATGGGAGATAGTCTGCCAGTCGACTCACAAGGGAGGGCTGGGTGTCTAGTCTTTTCTTACGAGGAGAGAGACGCTGATTGCTTGGAATGCGGCGAGACTTGTACTTGAGCCGTGGTGCTTTTGGGGTGAGGTGATGACTGCCCTCTATGGATCGGTGACGGCGAGCAAAGTAGCTCAGAGTGGCCGGAGGTGTTCCTTCCTTTGGCGGAAGATCTGTAGGTATGTACCCATTGCCTTGGCTAACTTCAGGTGACTGATCGACGATGGGTGCAGTGTAGATGTAGTGGAGGACCCTTGGATGGACACTCTTCTAGTGAGGCTCTGGCCGACCATGGTCAATGTTGAGGACACGGGCGGACTTCGGATTTGTGATCTTCTTTGCCCTAAGGGGGCAAGATGGGATACCAGCCGGATTAGCTATCTGTTTGGGGAACACCTCGCAGAGAGAGTCTGGTCGCTGCTAGTTCTAGGGAGTGCTTGTCTAGATGTGAGGGCTTGGAATACGTCATGCAACCCTAGAGTCAGAGTGAAAGATATCTATTGCATCCTTCATAGTGGGCAGCATTCGAGGCAGGACTGTGCTTGGATCTAGAGGTTCGGTCTTCATCCGAGGGTGGCCCTGTTCCTCTGAAAGGTGGGTTGCTGACGAGATTGGTGCTATGCAGGTGGAAACTAGGCATCCAACCTCAGTGTTGTGGGCGCCAGTTGGATGAGACCATGGATCACGCTTTGTTACAGTGCGAGCGACCTAGGAGGGTCTGAAGGCTCGTTGATATCCTGCCAGATGCTCGGTGCCATTTGGGCCCCTTCATGCAGGCACTTAGATAGCAAGAGGATCCAACTTTCTCACCGCTATCGCCGGAGAAAAGGGCTTCTTGGCCATCGCAAATCAATAAAACCATAGATTCTGCGCACATATCTGGCTGAATAGGAACGACTGATCTTCAAGAGTCGGAGGGGCCCTTTGAGGGTTGTGGTGGATAGAGCTATCCGGTTGGCCGAGGAGGTCATCGAGGCTACTGTGACTGTTTCATCTGGGTTAGCTAAGGATATCTGGGTCTCCCCCACTGCTGCTTTAGATCCTAGGTATGTGCTCACATCCTAGAAGCCCCCATCCTCTGACCATTTCAAGGTGAATTTTGATGGTAGTTTGACTGATAGTGGAGACGCCGGTGTTGCCTTTGTGATTAGGGATTGCAAGTCCAGGCTGATTGCGACAGGAGGGCGGCACACCTTCGAGCCATCTGTTCTGCGGGCGGAACTTAGGTCCGCATGAGAGGGTGTCTTTTATGCGAGAGTAATGCAGTTGGATCAAGAAGGCTGAAAGCCCGGCAGGTGAGTTCTGGAGGCTCGATGCATCATTCTGGAGGGGGACTCAGTGGAGATGGTTGAGAGGATTCTACGGAAGGGGGCGGGGTTCACCGATCAGCCGATCTCAGGGGATGTCCGACGCTTACTGTATGAGTGTGATATCTTCCAGGCTATGCATGTGTTTCGAAAGGTGAACAGAACTGTTGACCGAGTCACCTCCTTTGCTACTCATCACTCTGGACTGTTTCTCTAGACCCTAAATGTACATATTCCTTTAGGAGACATTTGGTAACCCCAACAGGATCACCACGGTAATCTAAGATTCCCGATGATCTAAATGCTGGGGTAATTTGATCTCCAGTGATCTAAGATCAATATGTTTGGTAAGCCATAGTCCAATGATTAAAAATCTCCAGGTATCCATAAGTAACTTATTTAGTATATAGTAAGGAGATCCAAGATCTCGGACCACATAATACCACAAATGCCCCTAATATATCTTAGATGAATTTTTTATGTATTTTAATTCTCATGAATCAAAAATGTAAGTCTATATTTTAGTTCTTATAATAGGCCCATAATTTTGTCGCATATTCTACTTTTAGTAGCCCTTATCATATATTGATTAATCATATAAAATATATTAATTATTAATATATTCTATAAAAATATATTTATTACTCTTATAAATTATTAATCTTATAAAAATATGTTATTTTTCATTATAGAATTAATATTTTTATTTATGCTTATAATAGATTTTTTAATACTAATAATTATTTTGATTAGGAAAATAAGATAAAAAGGAGTAATATATAAAATATTTTCATTATATAAATATAAAAGAAAATAATATATTTCTACTATAATTTAAAATTATCCTTCAATAATAATAGAATAATAATATGATTAGTAATATATCATAGTATAATATATAATATCAATATAATATTATATATATATATATAACATTTACATTGATGGTATATTGATATATCAATTTTTTGGCTAAATTAAGGGGTATTTTTGTCTTTAATTTTCAACCCAGGATCACTGCCCTGGGATGATCTTGGATTCCTGACCTCAAGGACGGGTATAATATTTTTGCCCTGGTGGGTCTTTCTCTTATTTAATAAATGTCTGGAACCTTGGATTACTAATTGGTGGAATACCGGGAAATCCGAAACTTTTTGATCCCATCACCGGGTTGGGCGGTGATTTGAGGAGTGGAGGTGATTTAGAATTACCGCTACGTAGGATTACCGTGGTGCAACCAAACACGGTGATCTCATCACCTCCACTCACATCATCTTTGATCCTGGGACGATCACCCTATATCAAATGCCGTTTTATCATTATGGAGCATTTTAGCTTTTGATTCTGTAGGCAATACTTATGCGAGATTAGTGTAAGTTGTCGGTAGAGAAAAAAAAAGAAAAGAAAAAAAAAGGAACGAGTTTCATTTGCAGCCGAAGGGGAGTGGAGAATCCAACGTGGCAGCACGCGGCGCGTTAGCCGTCCTCCGCTTTATTCCTCACAAGAAATAAGCCCATGGTGCCCACTCGATAGCCGCCCGGCGCCCCACCCAGTGGCTCTCCCTCTCCTCCTCCTATCTTCCCCTCCCTCGTCTTCTGCGTCGGCCGGGATACAACAGTGAGACGCGAACCAAGCACCAAACTCGTCAGAATGGAAGCACTTATATTGGATCTCCACGAGATCGGGGCGGTCAAATTCGGCAGCTTCAAGCTTAAATCCGGCATCACCTCCCCCATCTACATCGACCTCCGCCTCATCGTTTCTTTCCCCTCCCTCCTCTCCGGCATCGCCGACCTCCTCTTCGCCGCCTCCTCCTCTTCCGCCCCCGCCCCCGCCCCCGCCGCCGCCTTCGACCTCGTCTGCGGCGTCCCGTACACCGCCCTCCCCATTGCTACCGTCCTCTCTGTCTCCTTTTCCGTCCCCATGATCATGCGCCGCAAGGAGATCAAGGACCACGGCACCGGCCGCGCCGTCGAGGGCGCCTTCCGCCCTGGCCAGATCTGCCTCATCGTCGAGGACCTCGTCACCAGCGGCACCTCCGTCCTCGAGACCGCTGCCCCGCTCCGTGCCGAGGGCCTCGAGGTGCGCGACGCCGTCGTCGTCATCGACCGCGAGCAGGGTGGCCGCGAGAACCTCGCTGCCCAGGGCATCCGCCTCCACTCGCTCACTACGCTCACCGACGTCCTCCGGGTTCTCGTCACCCACGGGAGGGTGTCCATGGAGAAGGCCGCCGAGGTCCGGGCGTTTTTGGATGCCAACCGAAGGGTCGCCGTCGTGGCGGCGGCGGCGGCGGCGGCGCCGAGGTCTAGGGTTAGGGTTTCGTATGGGGAGAGGGCGGGGATGGCGAAAAACCCAATGGGAAAGAGGCTATTTGAGGTGATGGAGAAAAAGCAGAGCAATCTCTGTTTTGCGGCGGATGTCTCCACTGCGAAGGAACTGCTCGATATCGCCGACAAGGTGCGAACTTTTGCATTAAGTTTTCATCTTTTTATCCATATTTGTCCTACCGAGATACCAACTGGTATTTTAATTATTGATTCTAGCCTGCTGAAATTTTAAAGAACAGAACTGTATAATGGATGATTTGAAAGTCAGAACCTTTTTGTAATGCATTATGTATACTTGTAGTGATGATCTAGATGTATGTAGCATTAGCACAAACGTATGTGGCCTTTTCAAACGATTTGTTTAAGCTATTCTTTTTCCAAGAGTTAACGACAATTTTTAAATAGTTATAGTAGTCGTCTCATTTCGGGTTTCATTTAATTTGAATAATGTTATTAGAATTCTTTTGATAGTTTGATTCATCTGTGATTACTTGTCATGTGGATTATCAATTTTTAGTTTTTCCATCGCAGATGTCTCTTTTGCATGATTGATTCTATTGGATTAGTAACAAACAGAGGAATCATTCTGATACTAGTTAGCTTAGGTGAAGCATTGTATGGTTGATAAACGTACTTCACTTGTTCAATCTGTTTGATTTTTCTGCAGATTGGACCAGAGATTTGCTTGTTGAAAACACATGTGGATATATTGCCTGATTTTACATCAGATTTTGGCTCTCAGCTCCACTCAGTATGTCTCCCTTCAACAACATAAACCACTATAGTTTTTGAACTCTATGTAATATTTTTGATTCGTGTATGTTAGATAATATTCAAACAGCATGTACAGCCATACAATCATTCATAGATTCAATGTAGTTCTGATATTCCTTTGGAAGGTGTGATCGTTGTGCTCATTTGTGAACTAACAATTGATGCACACAAATACAACACACATATATTTAACACAGAAACCTGTATAAACTAATCTCACTAATGTGGACCCATAACTGCCCCATGTAATTGCCCTTTTTTTTCTTATTTTTTGATGCTAATGGACATGTCTTTATTTATATACTATATAATAGCTTCAAATGTGGGATCCAGTGTTCTTCACCCTGTTTTTGTTTCCAACCCTCCTCCACAGCTGCAGGACTCCTAAGTCTTATTTTCTCTCTTTTATGTTATAGTTACCAATTCTATCTATCTTTTAATCAAGTCATGTATAGAGCATGTGGCAAGGACTAGTTTGTATTAATTGTATTTAGTTTGCGTCAATGAGACCAAAGAATGTATATATATTCTTTAACATTTCTTATACGTGCTGAAATGCTAATATTATTGCACCCTTCATCCATTCTTTAATTTGCCAAGCATAACTTGTAATTGTTTATATGCCTCTGTAGTGATTCATTCTCTTTGATTGCCATACACATAGCCAGGGGCTTTATTTGTCCTTTAAAGCTGGTTTTATGAGTCCTTATCAACAATTGCTACCAAGGTTTCTATATACTGTTGAAATGGACCTTGTTCTGTCCCACTGTTTCAGTTGGCCATCTAGCATGAGATCTTTGTAAGTTTATGACACTTTGGCCTCAATATTATCAAAGCTATATATATCAGTCCACTAGCATAAAATGTTAAAGGCAGCAGATACGTATCTGACACTTTAAGTTACTGTAACATCTACGTGGTATCTTCACTTAACCTATTGAACCACACATACTCTGACAAGAATTTTGTTAATTAAACAAATAACGAACATCTGCACTATCTAGAAAGAGCTGGTGATATAGAAATCCAAAATTCTAGCTTGTCATCTTGCAGTTCTTGTTTTATTGCATTTTTATAGGTTGATCATTGTACTTAAACATTGCAAGTAAAACAATCAAGGTCTCAAATAGCTTCAACGAGGTGGATGAAGGAGGAACTTTTTTGGTGTAAAATTTACTTCATGAAGCATGATGTCTCCCATGGCTCTTGCCGTCCAGTTTGACCTGGTGATAGTTTGATTCAGACTTTTGCTAGAAGTTTTCTGTCAATTGGAGAAAATCCTTCTAGATTTCTTGGATTTTTCTGTCAGTTGGAGAAAATCTTTCTAGATTTCCGTTCTTTAGACGTGTTTTGCACAAGGAAAAAACAGGTGGAGACACAGTTTGAGTCATGGGACATGAATATAAATATAAAACGCAAGAGCTTTATTTGTAAATATTAATTCATTAATGTGGGATGCAAAACTCTTGCCCAATAGTGGCTTCCGCTTTTGGGTATTGAGGATGATAGTGTTATTTTGATGATTAACAAGCAATAATCGAGAGTATGTTATAAGTTAATTCGATACTTCATTTATAAGTCTGTTACTCTCAGTATATTTGTATAACAAGTTAAAGATGCATTTCATTGTTTACTTGGATGAATCTAACCTTGAGTTGCAGCAAAGTGTGGATTGAGTCGACCCCAAGGTTGATTGGGTCGACCCCGGCACATCAAGAAAGCATTTGGCACACTTATGCAAAAATGGCACATATGAACAGTAAGTTGGGTCGACCCAAGGAAAGCATGAGTCGACCCAAACTTCAAGCTTCTCAACAACTCAGAAAATGGTTCTCTGGAAATACTGAGAGGGTCGACCCAAGATGAAGTTGAGTCGACCCAAGCTTGAGTCGACCCAAACCCTGAGAGGGTCGACCCAAAGGCAAGACAGAACAGATGATAGAAAAGGTTCTCTGGAAACCCTGAGAGGGTCGACCCAAGAAGAAGTTGAGTCGACCCAACTGAACCTTGAGTCGACCCAAAGAAATGTTGGGTCAACCCAAGTGAAGGAAGGCTGAATTGCAAGTTTCTGTGGTTCTGAGAGGGTCGACCCAAGGAAAGTTTGAGTCGATCCAAGTGAAAGTTGGGTCGACCCTAGGACAGGTTGAGCCGACCCAAACACGGGCAGAAGCATAACGGCTAGTTCTGCAGAAGTACTTTTTGTCCTTCCAACTGTGAGTAACGGCTAGTTTTTGAATTCTAACCATTGGGGCTTGTCCAATGGATGAAGAAAACTATTTAAAGTGGCACTATTCATCATAGAGAACATTCTTTCCAAAGAATATCAAAGTGTATACAAGAAAGAGAAAGTGCCCTAATCTTCTTCATCCAAGTGCTTCATTCAAGAGTCAAAAGAAAGTGGTTGAGCAGATTCAAAGAGTCATTAAGAGCTCCATCCACCCTTGAAGAGTGAAGCATCCTTGACAAAGAAGAGAGAAGTCACATCAAGCGATAACTATTCTCTAAACTCTTCTTTGTAGATTATATTGTTATATTTGCTCATCTAGGAGCTTAAATCTTCTTTCTTTGTTTATTAAACTCCTTGTAAAGGTTAGTTGGTTAGCCCGCAAAACCAACGGAATAGGTTGATTGGTGAACCCGTAAAACCAATTGTAAAGGTTCGTTGGTGAGCCCGTAAAACCAACATAGGTTCGTTGGTGAGCCCGTAAAACCAACATAGGTTTTTGGTGAACCCGGAAAACCAAAGTGTAAAGGTTTTTGGATTGTGAGCCCGGAAAACAATTCAACTGTAATCCGCGGGATTATAGTGAATTTCCAAGGGGTCGCTTGGGGAGTGGACGTAGGTGCTAAGGAGAGCACCGAACCACTATACTTCTTATTGTTTGTATTGTGATTTGTTTATTTCACTAACTCATCAATTAACATAAGTAAGTTAGTTAAAAATAAGAGAAACCAATTCACCCCCCCTCTTGGCTTGTCACCTTGGGCAACAAGTGGTATCAGAGCAAGGTGCTCCAATAGTACTTATTGATCTCACAATCAAGAGTTAAAGATCATGACAACCCAAGTGGGATGTTCTATGAGTGAGGGGCAATCCACAAATAGACCTCTATTTAATGGCACAAACTACACATACTGGAAAGCTAGGATGAGGATATTCATTTAAGCTTTAGACTATGAATTATGGTACATCATTACTAGAGGACCTCACACACCCACACTTAATATAGAGGGCGCTATCATACCCAAACCAGAAATAGATTGGAATGAAAGTGATAGAAGATTAGCACAGTTAAATGCAAAAGCAATTAATGTACTTTACTGTTCATTAGATGTAAGTGAATTTAATAGAATATCTACTTGCATCTCCGCAAAAGAAATTTGGGACAAACTTGAGGTCACTCATGAAGGGACTAATCAAGTTAAGGAGTCAAAAATAAACATATTAGTACATAAGTATGAACTGTTTAAAATGGAATCCACTGAGTCCATAACTGATATGTTTACTCGTTTTACTGAAATTATAAATGGGCTTAAGAGTTTAGGAAAGTCTTATACTAACTCTGAATTGGTGCGAAAAATTTTCAGGTCTCTACCAAGAGTTTGGGAGGCCAAGGTAACTGCAATTCAGGAAGCTAAGGACCTCAACACATTGCAATTAGAGGAACTTCTAGGATCACTCATGACCCATGAGTTGACCATGAGGCAAAATTCAGAAGATGAGGTCAAGAGAAGAAAGCCTATTGCCTTAAAGTTTACCACCCCTAAACAACAAACTGAGTTGGAAGATTCAGATGATGATGAATTGGATGAAGAAGGAATGGCTATGCTTGGAAGAAAATTCAGAAAGTTTATGAGAGGTAAAAATAGATTTCATAAAAAGAAACCCTTTTTCAAAGGTAGCTCAAGCAAAGAAAAGGATAAGGACAAAGAAAAGGAAAAAGAAACTCCTATTTGTTATGAGTGTAACAAACCCGGGCATTATAAGATAGATTGCCCAGAATTGAAATGGATGGCAAGAAAACTGAAAAAGAAGAACTTCATGGCTGAATGGAGTGAAAGTGAGGAGTCAAGTTCAGAAGAGGAAGATCATCAAGAGACGGCCCAAATGTGTCATATGGCCAATGACGATGAGGTAGATTCTGAACTTGAATGTGATTTTACTGTTGATGAATTACATGATGCATTTTTAGAACTAATGGAAGAACATAAAAAAACTAATCAATAAAAATAAAGTTCTAAAAAAAGAAAATCAATCTCTTATTAAAGATAAGTTAAAACTATTTCATAACTATGAAACATTAAGTAGGAAACTCACAAATGAAACCAAGAATCTAATTGCTGAAAATGTCAAGTTAAAAGAAGATGCTGAAAAATATAAATCCTTAGTAGATAAGTTTACACTTAGTTCAACCAAATTAAATATGATTCTTGATAGTCAAAAAGCTGTATATGATAAGGCTGGATTAGGTTACAAAACAAATAGGAAACAAAAATACTTAAAGAACATTTTTGTTAAAGCTAAAAATGAAAATATTACTTGTCATTGCTGCAATAAATTAGGACATAAAGCATATGAATGTAACTATAGAAAGTCCAGTCAAAACAAATTGAGTAATAATCATAAGATTAAATTCAAGAAAGTTTGGGTTCCAAAAGGAACATCAAGTACTAACCCTAAAGGACCCAACATAGTTTGGATACCTAAAGCTCTTTCTTGATCTTTATTGCAGAGGTGTCCTGCAGCTAATAAAGTGGAAAAACGATGGTATCTAGATAGCGGCTGTTCAAGACACATGACCGGTGACGTAGACCAATTTGTCACCTTGGAATCTAAGAAGGGTGGAGTAGTAACCTATGGAGACAATGGTAAAGGGTATATCATTGGAAAGGGTAAAATTTTCATTACTCCATCTATTTTCATAGAAAATGTCTTATTAGTTAAGGGTTTGAAACATAACCTACTTAGCATAAGTCAATTTTGTGATAAAGGATTTAAAGTCACATTTGAAGCATCAGTATGCATAATCACAAATTCTAAAGATAATAGCATTGTACTTGTAGGACAAAGGCAAAGAAATATTTACATGGTAGATCTACATGATTTAGGCAAGAAAAATGGATTATGCTTAATTACTAATGAAGAAAAGAAAAATGAAACAAGTTGGCTTTGGCATCGTAGACTAGGACATGCTAGTATGGAATTAATATCAAAACTAGTCAATAAGGAATTAATAAAAGATGTGCCAAAGTTGATTTTTGAAAAGGACAAAATCTGTGGACCATGCTCATTGGGAAAACAAACTAAATCATCCTTCAAATCAAAGAATATAGTATCAACAACTAGGCCTTTTGAACTCATACACATGGATCTATTTGGACCCACTAGAACTGCGAGTCTAGGAGGGAAGAAGTATGGACTAGTTATTGTAGATGATCTCTCAAGATATACATGGGTTTCATTTTTGGCACATAAGAATGAAGCATTTTCAGAATTCTTGAAACTTTATAATAATATCACAAATGAAAAGAAGCTCACCTTAGTAGCAATTCGAAGTGATCATGGTACTGAATTTGAAAATCAACACTTTGAAGAATTGTGTAATAAAAATGGTATTTCACATCAATTTTCAGCACCTAGAACGCCTCAACAAAATGGGGTTGTTGAAAGGAAAAACAGGACATTGGCAGAAATAGCACGCACGATGTTGTGTGAGTCAAATCTTCCAAAGTACTTTTGGGCTGAAGCTATAAGCACTGCTTGCCATATTCTAAATCGAGTTTTAATACGACCAATAACCAAGAAAACTCTTTATGAACTTTGGAAGAATAAGAAACCAACTGCTAAATATCTTAGAGTATTTGGATGTAGATGTTTCATCTTAAACAATAGTAAGGAGGATCTAAGTAAATTTGATGCCAAGTCAGATGAAGGTATCTTCTTAGGATACTCCACATCTAGCAAAGCATACAGAGTATTCAATAAAAGAACCCTTGTAGTCGAAGAGTTAGTTAATATCATATTTGATGAGTCTGATAGTGAGTCTGCTAGGAAAGAAAATATTCTTGATGATGATACAGGAATTATTAACTTTGAAAAGTTGAATATTGATGACGTGCCAATTCAAGATAAGGGAGATGATTGCGTGCCACCACAATCTCAAAACTTGCCAAAGGAATGGAGGTATGCATCTGGACACCCTAAAGACTTAATCATTGGTGATCCATCTCAAGGGGTAAGAACTCGATCCTCTCTCAGAAATTTGAATGATTATCTTGCTTTTGTTTCACAATTAGAACCTAAGACTTATGAAGAAGCTGAAAAGATACTAATTGGATAAATGCCATGCAAGAAGAATTAAATCAATTTAAAAGAAGTAATGTATGGACATTAACTGAAAGACCAAAGCATAACTCTGTAATTAGAACAAAATGGATCTTTAGAAATAAATTAGATGAAAATGGGTTAGTTATAAGAAATAAAGCTAGACTTGTAGCTAAGGGATACAATCAAGAAGAAGGGATAGATTTTGATGAAACATTTGCTCCTGTAGCTAGATTAGCGGCTATTAGATTACTTCTAGCATTTGCATGTTTCATGGATTTCAAATTGTATCAAATGGATGTAAAAAGTGCATTCTTAAATGGTTTTATAGAGGAAGAAGTATATGTAGAGCAACCTCCTGGTTTTGAGAATCATGAATTGCCAAATCATGTGTTTAGATTACATAAGGCATTATATGGATTGAAGCAAGCACCTAGGGCTTGGTATGATCGATTAAGCAAATTTCTGCTTAATAATGACTTTAGTAGAGGAAATGTAGATAAAACACTGTTTCTCAAAAGAAAGGACGAAAATCTATTAGTGGTACAAATATATGTAGATGACATAATCTTTGGTGCCACAAATGATACTCTTTGCAAAGAATTTGCTGATCTAATGCATGGAGAATTCGAAATGAGTTTGATGGGAGAACTAAGTTTCTTTCTACGATTACAAATCAAACAAACTAAAGAAGGTATATTCATTCATCAAACTAAGTATACAAAGGAAATACTAAAGAAGTTTGGGAATGAAAATCATAAGGGAGTAGGCACTCCAATGAATCCTACTAGTAAGCTAGACAAAGATGAAAAAGGAAAGAGTATTGATATTAAGCTTTATAGAGGACTAATTGGATCCTTGCTCTACCTTACTGCTAGTAGACCAGACATCGTATTTAGTGTAGGAATATGTGCTAGATACCAATCAGATCCTAAGGAGTCACATTTAAGTGCTGTTAAAAGAATCCTTAGATATTTAAGAGGAACTACGAACATAGGATTATGGTACTCAAGAGACTCCTGTCTAGATTTGCTTGCATACTCAGATGCTGATTTTGCTGGATGCAAATTAGATAGGAAGAGCACTAGTGGAACATGTCAATTCTTAGGAAACAACTTAGTATCATGGTTTAGCAAAAAGCAGAATTCAGTGGCACTGTCAACAGCTGAAGCTGAATATATAGCTGCTGGTAGTTGTTGTGCTCAAGTACTATGGCTTAAGCAACAACTAGAGGACTATGGAGTTAAGCTAGATAATATTCCTATTAAGTATGATAATACTAGTGCCATCAACCTTACTAAAAATCCGGTTCAGCATTCTAAAGCCAAACATATAGAAATAAGATATCATTTTATTAGGGATCATGTGCAAAATGGAAACATATGTATTGAGCATATATGCACTGAAAAACAATTAGCTGACATATTTACAAAACCCTTAAGTGAAGATAGATTCTGCACGCTAAGGAGGGAATTAGGCATATGTGATCATTTCTATTGAAGAGATATAAAAGGGAGCAAGCAGTCTCATGATACATTCCTCCCATTTCTAAAAATCCATGAAACATGAGTCAAAATTGTCATCTATAGATTCCCAACTCATGTATCATTGTCCCAGAAAGAATTCATAAGGATTGGAAGCAAGAAAAATTTTTAGAAGCAAAAAAGAAGAAAAAAAAAATTCTGAACTTGGGTCGACCCAACCCAGAATAGGGTCGACCCAACGTTGAGTCGACCCAAGAAAATTCTTGAGTCGACCCAACGTCGGGACCCCACTGTTAAAAGGGGGACCCGAGAGCTTTTTTAGGGCACTGTTTGCCCTTATCCTCTTCTGAAAACTCTATTCCCCACACTCCAAACTCCTCCAATCAACTACAAACGCTAGATTACTTCAAGATCTTGGAGAAATGGGACCCAAAAGAGCCGTAGCCAAGAGATCCGGAAGAGTCTCACGGATCCAACGTGAGGAAAGACATGCTACGGAGCCATCTACAGTGTCTCCACAACGTGAGGCACGTGCAGAGCCACCTCCTCCTTCCCCCTCAGTACAACTTGCAAAGTTTGCGGGGAGACTGGTTACAACGGGGAGAAGGATCCATTCCGAGTTCTTTGATCAAGAAGGGTTCCGTTTGGGGGAATGGATCCGAAGGCAAGGTTGGGAGTATCTTTGCTCCCTAGATGTGATGATCTACCCCGGACTAGTTCGGGAGTTCTATGCCTTCCTCAAAACTGGAATGGGATGGCTCATTTCGGAAGTTCGAGGAGTTAGGGTTCGAGTTTCCGAGGAGAGTTTGAGTGAGTTGCTTCATCTTCCCTGCGAAGGAGCCACTCCAGAAAAGCCTGAAAACAAGATGAGAGCCCTGCAGTTGATAATGGAGAATGAAGACTTCGACTTTTCGGAGAAGGTAATAGCAAGCTCTCTTTCTGCAGAAATGAGGTTATTGCTCAGCATCATAAATAGGATTTTATTTCCGAAGAGCGGGAGATTCGATCTCATCACAGAGCGAGATCTATAGTGATGGAGCATATTATTCAGGGTATTCCCCTGAATCTCCCGGCCATGATCCTGAGGCAGATGAGGAAGGTGATCTGCAACTCCAGAGTATCCCTGCCTTATGGTATGATACTCATCTTGATCTTCCGACAGCACGACATATCTGTCGAGGGGGAGATCTCCAGGCAGTTACTTCATACTGATACATACACTGCACGATCACTTATACGCATGGGCTATGAGAAAGTGAACGGGCAGTGGGTTCATACTGGAGCAGGGATTCAGGGTGATGCACCAGAGGGTGATGCACCAGATATTGGAGACCCTATCCCTGAGGATGAGGAGCATATGGATCATCCTACTGCACCTTCAGAGGCTGGACCATCGTCATCTGTTCCTGCGGGAGATACAGATGAGTTCTGGAGTAGGATGACAGAGCTTTTGTCAGCTCAGGCGAGGACTATCACTGATGGGCTGACGAGCAGATTAGACATCATGTCTGCTGATATCAGTGATCTGAGGGAGCAGATGGGAGCTCTACGGAGAGAGAGACTCATGGACCATCTGTGCCACAGGCTGCTGAGTCAGAGATTTCGGCACAGAGTCATCCAGCTCATCGTGCTCCACGACAGACTCAGTCTCACCAGGCTCGACCTCCCCTCGCCACGTACACTAGGAGGATGAGGACTAGATCCCAACCATTAGATACTCCCTAGGCTGATATTAGTATTTCTGTTTAGAGCCTAGGATAGGTATCTAGTTCTCATATGTATTTTGTGTTTATCATGTACTTTGAACTTTGATTGAGGAACATTGTATTTGCTTTTGTTTTTGGCATGATTGTACTAAAATGTTCCTATTTTGATCAATGAAGTTTGAATGTTTGTTATTTATTGTGTCTATTCCCATGCACCTATTTGATGATAACAAAAAGGGGGAGAAGTAAAGAAAGAGAAATAAGTTGTGTAAGAAAAGAGAAATAACTTGTAAAACAAATTGAAAATTATAATGGAAAAGCATATACATCTTAGAGGGAGCAATTTGTAACAATGAGAATGATCAAATCTAAAATTTCTATTAAATTTCAGAATTTGGCACATAGAATTTCAGAATTTGGCACGCACCTTTCACACCTCGATACATAACCTGAAACTCATGCTTTATCTCGAATTTTTGGAGTTTTATCTTTAATGAAATATAAATGAAAGAGGGAGCAATTCAAAAAGTTAAATTGGAAATATTTGGATGAAATAGGGGGAGACTTCACTCTCATATTTGAAAAACTGAAATTCAGCAACTTGAGCCCTTTTAAAACTGATTTTAAGATAAGTATCAATAGGCTCATACTCTATATTTTGTAATCATCAAAAAAGGGGAGATTGAGGATGATAGTGTTATTTTGATGATTAACAAGCAATAATCGAGAGTATGTTATAAGTTAATTCGATACTTCATTTATAAGTCTGTTACTCTCAGTATATTTGTATAACAAGTTAAAGATGCATTTCATTGTTTACTTGGATGAATCTAATCTTGAGTTGCAGCAAAGTGTGGATTGAGTCGACCCCAAGGTTGATTGGGTCGACCCCGGCACATCAAGAAAGCATTTGGCACACTTATGCAAAAATGGCACATATGAACAGTAAGTTGGGTCGACCCAAGGAAAGCATGAGTCGACCCAAACTTCAAGCTTCTCAACAACTCAGAAAATGGTTCTCTGGAAATACTGAGAGGGTCGACCCAAGATGAAGTTGAGTCGACCCAAGCTTGAGTCGACCCAAACCCTGAGAGGGTCGACCCAAAGGCAAGACAGAACAGATGATAGAAAAGGTTCTCTGGAAACCCTGAGAGGGTTGACCCAAGAAGAAGTTGAGTCGACCCAACTGAACCTTGAGTCGACCCAAAGAAATGTTGGGTCGACCCAAGTGAAGGAAGGCTGAATTGCAAGTTTCTGTGGTTCTGAGAGGGTCGACCCAAGGAAAGTTTGAGTCGACCCAAGTGAAAGTTGGGTCGACCCAAGGACAGGTTGAGCCGACCCAAACACGGGCAGAAGCATAACGGCTAGTTCTGCAGAAGTACTTTTTGTCCTTCCAACAGTGAGTAACGGCTAGTTTTTGAATTCTAACCATTGGGGCTTGTCCAATGGATGAAGAAAACTATTTAAAGTGGCACTATTCATCATAGAGAACATCCTTTCCAAAGAATATCAAAGTGTACACAAGAAAGAGAAAGTGCCCTAATCTTCTTCATCCAAGTGCTTCATTCAAGAGTCAAAAGAAAGTGGTTGAGCAGATTCAAAGAGTCATTAAGAGCTCCATCCACCCTTGAAGAGTGAAGCATCCTTGACAAAGAAGAGAGAAGTCACATCAAGCGATAACTATTCTCTAAACTCTTCTTTGTAGATTATATTGTTATATTTGCTTATCTAGGAGCTTAAATCTTCTTTCTTTGTTTATTAAACTCCTTGTAAAGGTTAGTTGGTTAGCCCGCAAAACCAACGGAATATGTTGATTGGTGAACCCGTAAAACCAATTGTAAAGGTTCGTTGGTGAGCCCGTAAAACCAACATAGGTTCGTTGGTGAGCCCGTAAAACCAACATAGGTTTTTGGTGAACCCGGAAAACCAAAGTGTAAAGGTTTTTGGATTGTGAGCCCGGAAAACAATCCAACTGTAATCCGCGGGATTATAGTGAATTCCCAAGGGGTCGCTTGGGGAGTGGATGTAGGTGCTAAGGAGAGCACCGAACCACTATACTTCTTATTGTTTGTATTGTGATTTGTTTATTTCACTAACTCATCAATTAACATAAGTAAGTTAGTTAAAAATAAGAGAAACCAATTCACCCCCCCCCCCCCCCCCCCTCTTGGCTTGTCACCTTGGGCAACAGGTATTCATATCAAGAAATTTATAGATTGGAATTTAGGAGGTGATACATGGAAGTATTCAGTATTTGTTAAAATAGGAATTTATATATGGTTTCCCATTTATCAAGATTTTTTTATAGCTAGTTTTGAAAAGTTATGAGGGGCTTAGGTATAAATTCAACAAATATTGGGTTTATTGTCAATATAATCTTAAATATATCATATCATGTGGGCTTTATTCACTTATCAGGTGCCTTGTTGCAAAGAAGGGTGGGTAGATAGTTGAACTGGCATATGAAGACATGGGGGTTTGGGTTATGGAGTAGAACATAGGTTGATTTTTGTGCAGAACGTCATGTAAACAAAATCAGGAGCAAGGCCTACTGTAGCTTCTTGGATGTGGTTGGAGGAAAGAATTTGAAGGGACACAGTATTTGATTGCGCATTAGTTCTGAAGTGGCTATTACTATCAATTTGGGGGCTTACCATAATTTCATTGATAATAGATGATATGTGTACTTACCATAGTTTCAGCTGTTTTTGCCCTTAATACAAGGGAAGTATATGTTGCCTCTTTCTAGATAACCTTTTATAAACTGATTTTTTGGGGGTTAGTTTACATTTTTAAACATTGGATTAGCTCTTAAGCTTTCTAAAGGTAGGTAAATTGGAGTTTATTTGACTTACAGAGGAACTTATATATGAGCTAATCATTCTTATAGTTTCCAGTTTTTACCATTAGCAATAAATGACTCTTTTTGTCATAATCCAGTAAATAACCATTAAGTTATTTGAATGATGTCAAATTATCTCTATCTTAGAGTGATTCCTATATCAAGAATGTACATATTATTTTTCCAAGTCGGCTATGATGAGTTATTTGTATCTGGCTGAAGATTGCAGAAAGGCATAACTTCCTGATATTTGAAGACTGTAAGTTTGCCGACATTGGAAATACTGTAACCATGCAATATGAGGGGTGAGATAGATTCTTGTTATTGTAATGCATATTACTTGTTTATCTTAATTTTCTTTGACTCGTAATTGTCAATATTTTCTGTTTAACATTAGATTCTTGAATTTATTTCTTCAGAGGCATATTCCGCATTTTGGACTGGGCAGATATTGTTAATGCGCACATAATATCTGGGCCTGGAATTGTGGATGGTCTGAAGTTGAAGGTTGTCTGAGCCTACTAACTGATCCTTGCCTGTGTTTTAAGAAGTAACCTGCCCCTAATTTTATTGTGCATATTTTTGTTTGATGTTCAAAGGGCTTACCTCGAGGTAGGGGACTCTTGTTGCTTGCTGAAATGAGCTCATCCGGTAACCTAGCTACGGGCAATTACACATCTGCTGCAGTCCAAATAGCCGAGCAACATTCAGATTTTGTCATTGGATTTATATCAGTGAATCCAGCATCATGGCAAGGGGGACCAGTAGATCCAGCATTCATCCATGCCACACCAGGAGTTCAAATGGTTTCTGGAGGGGATTCATTAGGCCAGCAGTACAACACACCTCATTCAGTGAGTTTTACCCTTATTGTGTTATTTTCTGATTTATTGTGGATTGATTGTACTCATTGGCATATCAGAACATTGTTGGGATTGATTTTCTTATGCTTCAAATATTTTGTCCTCCTGCCTTGTAAATCTGATACTAGACCAGCCATTAGAAAAGGAGCTTTATACCAGAGGAAGAAACCTTAGACTAGAAATTAAATTAGAACTTTGAAGTATAATGTGCCTAGATGTGTAGATTTTTCTTGGATGGTTGGTTTACTACATTCCTTTTTACATGGCAGGCCTGCCTTGTTGGGTCTTAATGTTTCCAAAGATGTTGCCATTATGGAGGCTAAAGCAGATTCTTTCAAGTACCATAGCCTACCTCTATTGGGTTAAATATTTTCTTTTGGCTTGCATCATTGAAATAGGTTCTAATACCTCCTGAACACTATATGGAAATCGCACAGGATACAAAAGTATTCTGGGGTTTATAGGAACTTTATGGAACCCTGAAGAAGCAACTTTTTTGATTCTAGTGTTCTTCTCCCACCCTCAATGATAGCAGCAGATTAAGCAGACAAATCAGAAATATAATGTGTTCAAGCAGGTTCTTGATTCATTATAATTTTATTTACTAGAATTTGATTTTGCTTTGAGGTTGAATTTTTTCCCCCTTGCGTTACTGAACAATCAGCAAAGAAAATTTTGCCTTACTGGTTTTAAGGTCATGAGTGATTTATTTGATGACATCATATAAACAGAAGTAACAATAAGCATAAAAGAAGTTATTATCTGATCCAGGTGCAGTGGTGAAAGTATTTTTTTTCTATAGGTTCTCGAGCTGTTTAGGAACTTATAATTGTAACAAATTTTTTATTGTGGAGTTCTTATTTGCTTCTGCAATGAATTTTTACTGCTTTGCAGGTAATCCATGATAGGGGTAGTGATATCATCATTGTTGGCCGTGGAATTATCAAGGCGGCCAATCCAGCTGAAGCAGCTAGAGTGTATCGAATTCAAGGCTGGGATGCCTATAAGGCCAGTTGCTTATGAGACTTCTGGCTTCAAATTTTGCTCATATATTTTATACACGATAAACTTTTTCATGGATGACTACATCTTTGTTTGTCATCCAGCTCTTGATTCGGTATCATTATGGCCCATGCTCATCATAACAGCAGCCAGAAAACCTGCAGCCTGATGATTCATGTTGTTTTTGATTGACTTATCTGATGCATGTTAATGTTTTACTGCAAACCTTATCAAAAAACGGCTACTTGGGTTAAGTAATATCAGAACTAATTCCATGCTCAGATGCCAAGTGACTTGAGTGCTTTCTAACCTTACCAGCATGGACCTCATTTTATTTCTAACTGTGTTGCATGCAAATATTTATTTTTACTTTGTTTTGTCAAACGTGGCTATATTTTCATGAGGAGAATTGAACTTTCCAAAGCCTATCCACTGGAAATTTTGTTTCTTGGGAAAACTCATTGTTGCCAACCGCATGGAGGGGGTCATATTATGGTTATTTCCCCCCGCACTTGGTCCTTGATAAGCATATGTTAAGCTGATTCATCTGCAATCCTAGCTTTTGGTGTATCGTACAGCCTTTTGCTTCCAGGCATTCTGAGATGCACCATTCCAGATGTTAGCATGTGTGGCCAAATTTTGACTTTGCCACAGTAATAGTTGAGTACTTTGGTCTCCCTCTTGTGGCTGCTTTGCTTTCTTTCCAACAGATTGCCCATTTTACCCATCGCTCTTGATGGTTAGCACTGCCACCTCAACTCTGGCCAGCTAGCTGCTAGAGAGCTGCAATGACATTGATCTGGGTTCAGAGTTTCTGGTGCTGATGGTGTCTGGTGATGATGGAGCCAAAAGGACCTCATTTATGCAATGGAACGGATGTTGCAGCAGTGCTACTGTGAGTGGGAACAGGCCACACTTACGGCTTGCTGAAGTTATAGGCTATTGAGCTCTAGCATTAGCTTTTTCCTCTCCTTTCGGGTTCTAGCTCCCGTCTTGCATGACAATTATTTACAGTGCGGTGGGATGTAGGTCGATGTAGGTCTTAAAAGCTGATATAGGTGTCAACACTGATCCCATGTAGAGTAGCATTGAACTGCTCGTCAAGAGACCATCCTCCAGATGGCTTGTTCCCTTAACCAACACATGTTGCAAATTCTTCATCCTTATTTTATTTTATTTTTTTTTGTCGTGAAAACGGCAATTCATATAGTTCTTAGGTGAGTACATTCTGTCAGATCAAAAAAAAGTAAAGAGTACAAGGGAGAGAGAATATCCTCCAAGAAAGTCCAGATGATCTCTTCGGAGTGTTGGACAACAAAGAAGGCGATCCAGTTTGCAGCACTGTTCGTCTCCCGAAATACATGTAGTGCCAAAAAAGAGCTCAGCTCCTGAATCAGTCTACGGGTGTCGCGGATAAAAGGATGATCATCACTATATCTGTCTACTCCCCGCACCCAATCAATCACCACTGAAGAGTCCCTCTCGAGGCATATACACTCAGCATTCAGTACCCGCCTCGCAAAGGAGATGCCTTCCCAAGCCACTCGTAGCTCAGCACCAACTGCAGTATGACCAAGCGTACGACGACCGCCCGCTGCTATCAACCTGCCGAGGTGATCTCTGATCACAAATCGGACCTCTCCTGACGTTCGGTCCCTTGATACACTGCCATCGAAGTTCACTTTGAGATGATCAAGGAATAGGAGGACCCAAGAAATAAGGGCAAATCTGGACACTATGACAGCGGAATGAGTATCCCAGATGTCTCTGGCCCACCCATAAGTGAATTTAGTAGTAACAGTGGTGACCTCCCCCGCATGAAGCGCTGCTCTGTCCACCACCATCCTCGGAAATAACCTCCTGCCCTTAAATAGACTGGCATTCCTGGCCAACCATATATGATAGACCAGGTATGCTCATAAAATCCCCGCCTCCACAGTGCTAGGACTCCGCATGGAAGCTCTCAGTCGATGAATCAAAATCCTGTACCAACTTCACCGCGAGGGACAGTGGAACAGGTGACCTACTCCATATGTCCCTAGCCCTGGAAAAGCGCAAGAGGACATGATTAATAGTCTCCTCGGTATCCGTACATACCTCGCAACACTGAGTGATGCGCACCTCTTGTCGGGCTAACAAACACCTAGTCAGTAAGCAACTCCATGCCACCTTCCAGATAGAGATGGGCATCGGGCCGTGCCGGGCCCGGCCGAGGCCCACCGGGCCACAGACCAAACGGGCCGTGCCTGGCCCGGCCTGTTACTAAACGGGTCGTGCCTGGCACGGCCCGCTTAACCTAAAGGCTAAGCCCGACACGACCCTAGGCCCGTGAGGTGGCGGGCCATGCCGGGCTCGGCACGGGTCGTGCCGTGCCATGGTAGAAGCGGTCGTGGAGGTCGGGGGGGAGGAGGACGGGGACGCAGCGAAAGTCGCGGCGGAGGCGGGCAGCGAAAGTCGCGGCGGAGGCGGGCAGCGACGACGTCATGGTGGGCGGGATCGAGGCCATCGGGGAGGCCGCGGAGGGTGCTGACGTGGAGGACCTCGACGCCGGCGGGGAGGCCGGAGCGGAGTTGGAGGACGAGGGCGTCGGGATCGTAGGAGAAAGACCAGCCGGAGGGAGCGGCGGAGTCGGGGGTCGCGCGGATGGGGAGGTGGTGCGAAACAATGATTCGGCGCTGCGGCGGCCGCGGCGACGGCGAGGCCGGCGGGGAGTCGCGGCGCCGGTGGTGGAGAGTATGCACGGATCCACCATGACACGGGGGAGGCGGGACGGGTGGCGGGGCGACGACGGGAAGTCCGAGTCGGCGGCGGCCAGGTCCAGAAGGTTCGCTGAGGACCTAGAAGGCATCTCCTCGTCTCCTAAACGTCGTCCTTTTCTTCTTCTTCTCCTTCTTCTATTCCTTTTCCTTCTGTTTGGGGATTAGGTTTAGGGTGAGGGTTAGGGTTTGGCTATCGATGGGTGTTGCAGAGGAGGAGGAGGAAGGAGAAAGCGGGGTTCATTTGGTGGGGTCTTCTTTAACTCGATCTCCTTCTACTTGCTTCTCTCTGGGGATTAGAGAAACGGAAGGCAAGGATAACCGGAGGAGAAGTCTCGGCTTTCCTCCTCCTTTTTGGTCCTCCGGACGGAATCGAGCTCGTCGCGGGCCATGCCGTGCTTAGCCCAGCCCAGGCCCTTATGGGCCGTGCCAGACTTGGTCTGTGGGCCAGAAATTCTTAACTCAGCCCGACCCCCTTTTATGAGCCGTGCCTAGCACGGCCCGTTACTGTTTTCGTGCCGGGCCATGCCGGGCCATGGGCGGCCCGGCCCAATTCCCACTTCTACTTCCAGATGAAGAGCGCCACACGTGAGTGAATCCTCATCCTCCAATCTAACCTCCCTCCATCCGCCGCACTGGCTCCCTGCTCATCAACACCTAGAGATTCCTGGCACGCACTTGCAAGCGCCCTGTCGGCACCCAGACCAGCCGATCCAACCTCTTCCTGGAAGGAGCCGGTAGGACCAGGATCATCTTTGCCAACTGCTCCCCAAAAATCTTCCGAATCAAACCCTCCCGCCAACGACCCCCACCAGGTCACTAACTCTGTAGCCAACTAGCCTCGACGTATCTACCATAGTCGGCAGCCAGCCGATCGGCTGCTCAGTCACCCATGCATCCTCTAGCACATCGATGGACCGGCCGTCTCCAATGGCCCATCTAATCTCCGAGAGCACTAGCGCTGCTCTAGCATGCATCTCCCTCCAAATCGGTGAGTGGTGTCGGCTAACTCGAGCTCCAAGCACTAAAGTACCATACTTGGCCCTTATCAAGGAGGACCACATGCCCTCCAGCTCTAACATAAATCTGTTTGTGTGTTGAGCCGCCAAGATCTTCCGTCTCGCCACCGGGGACTGTACCCCCTATCCCTGGTCGGCTGACATGATTTTCTTTCCACTAAAGGACTTGCAAGATCTTGAAGAGGGGAAAAGGAATGTTATAGAAGCAGCCTGAACAAAGCCATTTATGAACTTTAAAGATTCAAAACTGCACTAGAGGTGGAACAATAGGAGCATCATAAGTTCCCACCAACAAGAAAAGGCATCAGATAATCTTTGCATTTTTTGTTGATTGTAGACACCACACAATCAAGTACCATGAGAAGTTATTTAGAGGGTATTTACAGAAATAAGGTGCTTAGAGAGGTTTATTAAGATCATCAAGGATATATGTAAGATAGTTGTGCTCGGAAAGTGCTCGTGGAAAGACAGCTACCAGTTCAAAGAGGACATATTACAGGTCATCTTTTTATCCATTACCTCTTAATCCTTCCTCGATATTTAAGAGCAGTCATCTAATTTGTTATTTAAGAAAAGGATACAACTACAGTTTAAAAAAGGAAAAAATTGCATGATAAGAATTATGATGGAAAGTTACTAGGAATAAAATGAGTACTTGGTAGAACTAAGATAGAGGAGTTGGATGCAATTTCAATAGGAATGGAGTTAAAAAATAAGGTAGCAATCAGAATTTATGGCCAAGAAACACCTACAATTGATACTTTTCATCATCTGGATCTGTTAGGTAGTCCTAAAGTAAAACAACGATAAAAAAAAGTAGAATTTATCTGAAACTAAGATAAAAATTCACCAGAAGCTACATGGTTGGCAAGCTTATTTGGTTCAATATGTCTGGCAGGTGAATGGATGCGATGACATTAAATGTTTTTAACAGAGATAAGGATTAAGAAATAAATTCGTGGTAAAGCTGAAGGGTGTCAAGACATCTCTGCAAATTGTATGAATCATTCTCTGCATCATCTAGTTTAGATACAAACTTATTTCTATGAACATGGAAAAAGAAAAAGAAGAAAAAATGTGGAGAGGCACCATGATTTGTCATCCACTCATTAAGAGTTTCAGTTGATATTGTACTATTCAATTCATCTGGAACATTTTTTGAAAAAAATACTTACCACCAGCAGATAGAAACTGTATGAATCAATTTATTTCTAACTTAGATACAATCTTTTTTTGAAAAAATTGTATGAATCATTCTGCACCATCTAGTTTAGATACAAACTTATTTCTATGAACATGGACAAAGAAAAAGAAGAAAAATGTGGAGAGGCACGATGTTTTGTCCTCCACTCATAAAGATTTTCAGTTGGTATTGTACTATTCATCTCATCTGGAACATTTTTTAAAAAATTACTTAACACCAGCAGATAGAAACTATTTGTAAGAATTCAATGAAGGTGCATAGAAAAGAATGACAAGCTCATCGTTCTCATGTATAAAACATCTTCAAGCGGAGTAATTAAAGTGAAAATAAAGGGAATTTCTATAATTTAACTTGTGCCCCTTTAAACTAACTATTTTTGAAAATCAATTCTTCGATAGAGGGGAAGTTATTAAATACCTAGTATAAGAACCAACCATGATACCTTCTTCCCACAAGATATTGATAGAAATGCTGCGGTTGATCCTTTTCCCTTGGTGCCAGCAATATGAACACCCTGTAGATGTTGCCATCTGAGACTCTGGTTATAATTGACTTTTTAGCTGTAGACTTCCCAAACATACAAAGATAAATATGAACTCGTACACGCATGCGCACAGAGAGAAGAGGAGGGGGAGGCAGATTGGTAGCATGTCAATGACTTGGGTCTAGTATCCTAGAAAGGCCCGGACATGCACAGAAAAGTACATTTCTTCAACATAAAGTTAAGTATGACATAAAATCCAATCCTAACACTGACAGGTTTTCATTGATTAACGTAGTCCCCTGATACAGCAGAGCTGCAAAGATGACAGGTCAAAAGAATCCACTGATATGGGTGAAAATTGAAGAAGGCTGATATAGTTGAGCTGTAAAGAAGGCTGATACGAAAGAGAATGAACACAAATCAATAAAACAAGCATCCACATGACTAGAATATTTCCGGGAACAATGTTTTAGGTAACAGAGAAGATGCAAACACATAAAATTGCCATTAGAGAGATGAGTGTTTTGAGGTGACTCATTTGATAGGGTAAGCAGAGGAAAATAGAAAGGACAGAGTCAGATATGAGTTATCAAATAACGTTTACATAATACCAAAAAATCGTTAAGTGCTGACAAATATTTAGCATTTCACATGGTAGACAAGCTCCATTAGGAGAGTATGGTGATGAAGAGCCTATGCAAGAGGGAAGGCCCAAGATAACATGGAAGAAGTTTTTTTATAAGGCCATGAAAAAGAATTAATGTTTGGATAAATTAAAAGGGGTAAACCTAAATAAAATAGATAACACCCTTTGGTTATGGTTATAATCAAAGTTTGCATCATGACAAAGTCCAGATAGGTCATATTACAACTAGAGTTGGAGGAAAATCTATATTGATTGGGAAACATCAATATAAATTACCCTTGGCTGCTTGCATCAAGAGCAGGAAGAAGAATAAAGGCAGATGCAAGAGTCAGGAAAAAAGACTATAATATAAGGATCCAGAAAGGCAACTGAACATTCACAAAATATAATTATTAAAACTACCATATAATAAAAAATTGTCCGGTAAAGGAAATGAAATCTAAAAAAGTTGCAAAACATACATCTTTGGAGTCTGTTTTCTTTTTCTAATGGGTCCTGCCTTTTCCAAAATAGAGGTTGTGAAGCAAATGGTAATGTGATCATGAACAGCTTGGGTGTTCTGACATGTGGGAGTGCTTGCAGCACACTAAATAAAAGATTCCAACCACTTCAAATTTTTTGGCAAATATCTGCGGCAAGAAGATGCAATAATGAACATATAGACATGTAAAACAATACCAGTTACTAATCCCAGACAGAATATGAACAACCACACAAGGTACAGGTACCTAAAATAAAAGATTACTATTGCATAGACGATCTAGGATCTTTCACCATCATTCTAATTTTAATGTTGTATGGAAAGAAGGGTCAGCAATCAATACAAAGAAATCGATCAAAAATAATTCTTTCCCAAAAGAAAAATTACATATCTTAAGTTGTGTGGGGGACTCCCGAGTCGTTGAAGCAGCCACCTCATCCTCCCAAGATCAAAACCATCAGCAGTATCCACTCCAGCTCCTTTACCTTATGTAGTATAAACTTCCCTGTAGTAAAAGCAAATTGCTTGATTAAGGAAATCGGGCAGGAAAGGAAGAAGTCAGTTTGCTAAAACTTGATAAATGATTTTTACTAAGATAAGGATTAAGCCACTAGCTTTGTAAGCATCAGCTGAATTTGCTACCTTCTTCTTAGAAACTAGAGTAATGTAAGTGTTGGGGGAATACGGTTTTCCCCCCAGCAATATAGTAACCCCGCCTCTAAAAGGCCGCATAGCCGCCGACCTTGGACGACTGAGGTCGGCGCCCGACCTCAGAACGTCCGACCTCAGAACCTCCGATCTGGAGAATTCCCGACCCCAGAGGTCTGTCCTTGTCGACCACCTACTATGGCCGAACCCCTCCGAGGTCCGGCCGAGGGCCATATCCTGCCACTGCCCCAGCATTTATTGCGCATGACCTCTGCAAACCCCCGGTTCACCCAACAATTAATGCGAATCCCCGGTTCACTCAACAATTAATGCGCACCTCCGGCCTACTCAACAATTAATGCGCACCTCCGGCTTACTCAACAATTAATGCGCATGGCTCCTATTATCTACGGACCCACGGCTCTCCACGGCAAATCAGCTCAGCGGAGTCCAGTCAACCGTGATAAGTCTCTGATCTCGGCCTTACCTCCGACACCAATGCAATGATTCACCCGATCGCGTGCCAGCTCGGGTCGTACGATGGCCTCATTTCCGACATCAATGCAATGATTCACCCGATCGCTTGCCAGTCCAAGCGACATGCCGAGCCGTACGACGGTCTCGCCCCATCACATCACAGGTAAACCGACCCTCCTATAAAAGGGAACCCTTGCTTCTCAAATGGGGGTTGGACACGAAAAACTCGAAAAATACTGTTCTCCTCTTTCTCCTTTGAACACAGATTGCCCCCTTCTGACTTAAGCATCGGAGGGCCGGCGCCGGAAAATCCGGCCATCGGCTTTTCTGCAGGCACCCCGACGGAGGACGCCGCCCGCCGACGGACCGCCACTCTCCTGTGTCCACCGCCGCTCCCCCTCCTCGACCGACGATCGCCCCCGGGTCCAATTTCCAGCAACAGTTGGTGCTAGAGGAAGGGACCGAGTCGCGATCATGAAGTTGAGAAGTAAGGGAGCCTCCAATATCCCCCGGCGTCGCCCACAGAGTCCTGGACACTCCGTCCAGAATTCGCCTACTCCAGCTGACCCGGTTCCTCAGGTCCAGCCGGAGCAATTCAATGCTCTGGTGCAGCAAGTCCAGGCCCTGGCCGCTGCCGTTCAAGGCCTGCGGCGCGAGGAGGCCTTACCAACGCTCCCCCCGCAGGCCCAGGTCTTGCCGGAGTTTCCTCCCAACGGCCCGATTCTTCCAGGCCAGAATCTTCATGGCTCCTTCAGGGCCAACAACGAGGGGCGAGTCTCCCCCCAAAGAGAGCTGCCGGGGGAAGGTCTCAATAGAAGACCCCAACCCTCTGAAGCCGAATCAGCCCTAGACCACCGTGAGCCGGAGCAAACCACGGTGACGATTCCACGGGTTGGGGAGCTCGACAGGAAAGTCGAGCACTTGGAGCGCCAGATCGAAGCGCTCCATAGCAAGAAGGCAAGACAAGAGGGGGATTTTGAATTCACCACCAAGTCCCCCTTCTCCCGCCAGATCGAGGATGAGCCGATCCCCGTGAGGTTCAAGATGCCTCAAGTGGAGCCCTACAACGGAATCACCGATCTCCTCGACCACTTGGAGAGCTACCGAGCTCTCATGGCCCTACAAGGATCCTCGGAGGCCGTACTTTGTAAGGCCTTCCCGGCAACTCTCCGAGGGACGGCTTGGCTTTGGTTTTTTGGGCTAAAGCCGAGCACGGTATCTTCCTTCGAGCAACTCGGCAGGCAGTTTGCTACCAATTTTGCTGCCAGCCGACGCCAACGGCGGACATCAGATTCCCTCCTGGATATCAAGCAGAAGGAGGGGGAATCCCTCAAGGAGTATCTAGACCGTTTTACCGCCGCCACATGGGAAGTTCGCGAGCTGGACCAGTCAATAGCCATGTCGGCTCTAAAGACTGGGGCTCGCTCTTATCGATTCCTCTTCTCTATCGAGAAGAGCTTCCGGCCGACTTCACCGAGATGCTGGCCCGAGCTCGGAAGTATGCTAAGGCCGAGGAGGCAATCGCCTCCAGGCGGGGTGCGATTGAGCCCGCCTCAAGGAGGCAGAAGAAACGCCGCGAGGAGCGCGGCCGCCAAAGAAGCCGATCCCCCCGCCGAGAGAAGAACCTCCCCCGACTGAGAAGCCCGCCTTGGCAGCGGGGACAACCTCAACGGAGGACCCCACCTCGACCAAGGTCCCCACCATGGCCTCGGACGTACCCGGGGAGGTACGAGAATTATACACCTGTCAATGCTCTCCGAGCCGAGATTTTGATGGAAATCGAAGGTCGGGACTTCTTCCGACCTCCGCCTCCTATGCGGGATACAGGAGTTCCCCGCAATCCCAGGAAGTACTGCCGCTTCCACCGAGACCGCGGGCACGACACGGAGGATTGCTTTCAGCTCCGGGACGAGATAGAGGCGCTTATTCGCCGCGGAGTACTCAATCGGTTCGTAAGGAACCAATGTGAGGAAAGGAGGCCAGCGGCAAACGCCACACCGCCTAAAAATCTGGACGGCAATAGGCCCATCGCCGGCACCATCAATGTAATCGGAGGAGCCTCGGCAGGAGGATCAGCCCAAAGAGTCTCCCCGAAGCGCCCGCGCACTGCTGAAGTCATTTCGTTCTCGGACGAGAATTTGGAAGGGGTTGAGACCCCCCACGATGACGCTATGGTCATCTCCATGATTGTAAATAAATTTGATGTAAAACGTGTCCTAGTTGACAATGGAAGTTCGGCCAACATTTTGTACTACCATGCCTACCAAAAAATGGGGTTACCAGAAGGACGGCTCCAGAAAATTAATGCCCCACTGGTCGGGTTTACCGAAGACTCGGTCCCAGTCAAGGGCGAGGTCAGCTTTCTTGTTACGGTCGGCCTCGCCCCTCAGGAAAGCACTGTGAGGACGGACTTTCTTGTGGTCCGTCTGCCCTCAGCCTACAACGCCATCCTTCGGCGACCGAGGCTAAATGCCCTCCGAGCCGTAGTCTCAACCCGCCATTTACTCATGCGATTCTCCACTGGCCAAGGAGTAGGCGAGGTCCGCGGGGATCAGCTGGTCGCCAAGCAGTGCTACATGGCGGCTCACAGAGTGAAGCAACCAACTGAGGCGCCGACTCAGGCAACGGGCCCCTCGCTACCCATAGAAACCCTGGATGCAAGGGACGACCTCTGGAAGAAGCAAGTAGAGCCCGGTGAGCTTCTCGTTCAAGTTCCTCTACGAGAAAATTTTTTCGAGCTAATTGTGCAGGTCGGCTCCAGCCTTGGCGTCCGCGAGAGGGATCACCTCATCAGCTTCCTGCAGGACAATGCTGATGTCTTCGCCTGGTCGCCCGCCGACGTACCAGGAATTGACCCTGAGGTCATGGTCCATCGACTCCAGGTAAAGCTGACCAGCAGACCTGTGAAGCAGAAAAAGAGGGGCTCCGCCCGGAACGACAACGAGCTGCAGCCGAGGAAGTGGATAAACTCCTTGAAGCCGGCTTCATCCGGGAGGTCTCCTACCCAGACTGGCTCGCCAACATAGTCCTCATGAAGAAGGCCAATGGGAAATGGCGCATGTGCGTGGACTACACCGACCTGAACAAGGCCTGCCCGAAAGACAGTTTTTTCCTTCCAAGCATCGACCAGCTCGTCGATTCCACCTTAGGACATCAATTGCTGACCTTCATGGACGCCTTCTCAGGATATAATCAAATCCGAATGGCGCCAGAAAATGAGGAGAAGACGACCTTCATCACCGACAAGGGCACCTATTGCTACAAGGTGATGCCTTTCAGTCTGAAGAATGCTGGAGCCACATATCAGAGGCTGGTCAGCCAAATTTTCGAGGACCAGATCGGCCGAAATATGGAAGTTTATGTGGATGACATGTTGGTGAAGAGCCGAGCGGCAGAGCACCATGTAGCTGACCTCAACGAGACGTTCTCCAAGCTCAGGAGGTACCGAATGAAGCTCAACCCAGCAAAGTACGCGTTCGAAGTTACCTCAGGCAAATTTCTGGGTTTCATAGTGACCCAGCGTGGAATTGAAGCTAATCCCGAGAAAATCTGAGCGCTGCAAGAAATGACGCCTCCGAAGATAGTCAAAGAGGTGCAGCGGCTTACCGGACGGGTCGCCGCCTTGGGGAGATTTGTCTCCCGATCGGCTAAGCGCTGCCTCCCATTCTTCAAGATTCTTAAGCGGCCAAAGGACTTCCTATGGTCAGAAGAATGCCAGCAGGCCTTTGAAGAACTCAGGCGCCTTCTGGCCTCTCCCCCGCTACTCACCAAGCCTCGGCGGGACGAAGTTCTTTACTTATACCTGGCCGTCTCCCCGGTAGCAGTAAGCTCAGTCCTAGTCCAGGAAGAGGACCAGCTCCAAAAGCCGGACTACTACATCAGCCGGGTCCTCAGGGATGCCGAGACCCGATATTCTAAACTTGAGAAGACAATTTTTGCTCTTATCATCTCAGCTCGGAGACTTCGGCCTTATTTTCAAGCACATACAATAGTCATACTGACTGACCAGCCTATGAAGCAAATATTGCAAAGGTCAGATCGTGCGGGGAGGATCGCCAAGTGGACGGTCGAGCTCGGAGAGTTCGACCTCGAATATCGGCCCAGACCGGCCATCAAAGCTCAAATACTCGCCGACTTTCTCGTGGAATGCACCTTGCCAGACGACCCCGAGCTACCGTCTGCATCTATGGAGGGAACCCCGAGGCTACCGTGGGTCCTATATTCGGACGGGTCCTCAACTTCGGGGGGTAGCGGAGCTGGACTCATCCTCACCAGCCCGGATGGAGTGGTGGCCGAGCAAACCTTACGCCTCGAGTTTCCGGCCTCAAACAACGAGGCAGAATATGAGGCGCTCATTGTCGGGCTCAAATTGGCGAAGGAACTGAAAGTGGAAGATCTGAAAGCCTTCAGTGATTCCCAGCTGATAGTGAGCCAAGTACAGGGAGACTTTGAAGCAAAAGAGCCATCGATGCAGAAATACCTCCAAAAAGTGCGGAAACTCACGTCCGCCTTAGGCTCTTTCAGCATCCAGCACATTCCCAGAGCGGAGAATCTCAGGGCGGACCAGTTGTCAAAACTGGCGACCTCCCGCATGAGCGAGCTTTCCAAGGAGACAACCCTCGAGTATTTTCAGACACCCAGCACGGAGGAACCCGAACCCACCATGTGCATCGACTTCGAGCCGAGCTGGATCGACGGGTTCGTCCGCTATCTCCAGGACGGAACCCTCCCTCATGATGAGACAGAGGCTCGCCGGATCAGGCGCCAAGCTTCTCGGTATGTCTTACATGAAAACAGGCTCTATCGGCGATCATTCACTTCTCCTCTCCTCAGATGTCTCCGCCCCTCGGAGGCGGACTATGCCCTCCGAGAGGTCCATGAAGGAATTTGCGAAAATCACCTGGGAGGTCGGGCGCTAGCCCATAAGATCCTGCGGCAAGGATATTACTGGCCCACGCTCCAGAAGGATGCGACGGACTTTGTTCGGAAGTGTGACCGGTGCCAACGGAACGCCAACATCCAACGCCGACCTTCGGCCCTGCTAACTTCAATCATCGCCCCCTGGCCGTTTGCCCAGTGGGGGATCGACATTCTGGGACCCTTTCCTCTGGCCACCGGGCAAAGAAAATTTCTGGTTGTCTCCATCGACTACTTCACCAAATGGGTTGAAGATGAACCTGTGGCCCGGATCACCGAGCAAAAGATGCGGGACTTCGTGTGGAAGTTCATAATCTGCAGATTCGGACTCCCCCGTATCCTTATATCTGACAATGGCCGGCAGTTCGACAACGTCCACTTCAGAGAATTTTGCCCCGAGCTCGGCATCGACCACCGTTTCACCTCGGTCGCCCATCCCCAGACAAACGGGAAAACTGAGGTAACTAATCGTACCATTTTGCAGGGACTCAAGGCTAGGCTCGATCGATCCAAAGGACAGTGGGTCGAGGACTTGTACAACGTCCTCTGGGCATACCGGACTACGTTCCGATTGCCCACAGGAGAGACCCCCTTCAACCTAGCGTATGGCACAGAGGCTGTCATCTCGCTGGAAATCGGCCTCCCTTCTTCAAGGGTGGAGCATTACGACCCCGACTCCAACTCTTCCCGACTCAGGAATAATCTGGATCTCATTGAAGAGACACGAGAGGTCGCCCGGGTCCGTATGGCAAGATACCAACAGAAAACGGCCCAATACTATAACTCCAAAGTCAAGCCCAAACTCTTCAAAGTAGGGGACCTCGTCCTCAGGAGAGCCGAGGCTTCTCAGCTGTAATAACCCCAAAATATTTTTTTTTATATAAAAAGGGATAGAATAGTCCTTTTCAATTAATATAAGGGGTAAAATAGGAAAGAATCAAAAGATAATGGCATAGTTGTAGATACATTGAAGTGGTAAGGGTAAAATTGGAAGGAATCAAAAGTTAATGGCATAACGGTAGATATGTTGAAGTGTTAGGGGCAAAATGGAAATTTAATAATATTAAACAAAGGGTAAATAGTGTTTTGATGTGATTTAATTAGGGGGTTTGCTGTGGCTTTTGGATGGAAACCGAGAGAGAGTCACAGAGGGAGTCTCAGACGGACAGAGAGGAAGAAAAAAGAAGGAGAGGAAAGGAAAGGAAGAAAGGAAGAGGAGAGGAAAGGAAGAAAGGAAGAGGAAGGAGATCCCGGTTGCACTTCTAGCTGAAGGGAAAAACGTAGATCTCCTTTTTCTCTACGCAAGGACCTTGATTTCTAAAAAGAAAAAGATAAATATCCATCCCTATCTAGTCTTTTGGTGACATTAGGCTATACAAAGGGTGGATATAGTCTAGAAGGGTCGGATAAGGATTGTAGAGGTGGTTAAAAGAGGAAGAATCGGATTTTGACAAATTTTTCCGGCACTACGAAAAAACTGTGTCGAAGTCCTAACTTCGGCGAATTATTTAGGGGGTCAAACGACCTCCGATAGCAAGGCATGTTACCTCTTTAGAATCTCCTATGAGTGTAGCATGTTAGGTAAAAATTTCATCAAATCTGGAGTTTGGAAAGTGGATCAAACCCGGGATGAAGTAACCGGCTGTCGGTCCGGGTTACTGTTCATCCGGGTGGGAAAATAAGAAATTATGCCAAAATAGGGTATTAAGCCTAGATTAGGCTAAGGGAGACCTTGTACTCATGCAAGGGAGTCCCTAATACACATAAATGGTGAGTTAATTAATAGAAAAAGAAAAAAGGAAAGAAAAGAAAAGATTTAGGGAACGGGGGAGTTGAATCAATTAAAGTCCCCTATATTGTAATTGGCACGTAGATTATAGCCCTTGATACAAAACTAAATATATTGTAAATGCATATATCAGTTGGGCAAGAAGCTAGGGAACAAGAGGAAGAAGTTCTCCACTGCCAGCTGTAGATTTTTGGAGGCGTATCAGGGTTGTGCCAGATTGACAGGTGAGTGGAAGCTTGTACTTTGCACCATGAGCACATTCCTTATTCATTTTCATGAATGTTGCCAAGTGTGACTTGATTCCACCTGAGCTTATTGATTAATTGTTGTAGTAGATTTCTCTATAATCTTGATTCTCTATGCTTGATTATTCTGTACATGCATTTGAGGAAACATTGAGAGGAATTACGAGGGGTTGATGAGTAATCAAATTGGATCTGAATTGTGAAATAACTTCTTTTGTAAATTGATTTCATTTTCTCTATTTCAAAGACTTGTAGAGCCCTTCTCATGGTATATTGAGTTGCATTGTACTCCCGTGATTCCTCACTCCCAACCCTGATGTTAGTTATAATTGGGTCGTGGCCGAGTGAGTGGTAGTCTTGATTATGCTCCTTTTTAGTAGAGTATTGGGAGGGTGCATTATGGCATTTATGCATGGCTTAGCAGTATCTGCAGGACACCTATAGTCGATGGGGTTGAACATCGGCCTTTGTGCACATAGTAGCCTTCTGGGTGGGCGGAGCCCAGTCCCTTCCTAAGGGGGGACACGGCCCTAGGCGTAGGATCGGCCGGTCCTACGACTTATATTCTGCTTGCCGCCGGGCATAGTAAGACCTCGCGAGGTGCAGTATGGCTTTCCGCGGATGTAGAATTCCCGCGAGGTGCCGTTTAGTATGTAGATGTAAGATGAATTTCTGTTCTGGATACTGGCCAGCATTTACATGATCAGTGTGGTGTCTTATCCTGCATATGCATGTGATAGTGGGGAGTTGTTGCTGGTTCGCCTGGGGCGTAAAACCCATCTCCCGACAGCTGTCTAGCATTTACATTATCAGTATGGTGTCTTATCCTGCATATGCATGTGACAGTGGGGAGTTGTTGCTGGTTCGCCTGGGGCGTAAAACCCACCTCCCGACAGCTGTCCAGTGATGATTTACATATTGGTGTGGTGTCATATTCGATGTATGCATAAGGCAGTAGGGAGTTGTTGCTGGTTCGCCTGGGGCGTAAAACCCACCTCCCGATAGCTGTCTTGTTGATGATTCAGCCTATTGACACCTGATTTATATGATTCAGTACTATGACCTGTTGAGCATATTCATGTTATCATACATACTTATTTGATTATTCTATATATGCTCCAGATGAGTTGATTGGGATTGTGATGATTTACTCCTTATTTCTTATGTTGAGTTATGTGTATCCTGTTCTTGATGACTGCTCATATGCTCTTGAGATTTCACCTCGAGCCATGATTATATTTGGTCTCATGTGCATAGTACTCTCTACTCCACTCACTGAGTATTTATATACTCACTCCCCAGTTTGGTGTTTTTGATTGCAGGGCAGGTATTGTATAGAGAGGAGCAGGGTTAGAGATTGCCTGCTAGTGTGCCGCTCCATAGTATAGTATAATGTAGATAGAGGTTTATACCCTTTTGGTGTATTATAAACCTTCTGTTGTATATAGTGTATAGTTACAGTCATAGATCCTGTTGTGGATATGGGTTTGACCATGGATGGAATGGGAACCAGATTTTTATACAGTTGAGTTATATGCCTGTGATGATGTATTGATATATATTGTCCAGGTTCGTTATGCGACAGGTTATGCGATTGCTGCTCTGACAGGTAGCGTTGTTGTATGTAATGAGATAATCCTGACAGGTCACCATAGGAAAGGTGATCATTTTGTGCATGCATCATGCCAAAATTTTCAGAATTTATTTATGATTGATAGGTAGTAGGGTTCTACGTGGTGGCTGGTGGCCTTATGCCTACCCGCACCCTAGGACCGTCGCGGCGGCCCGCCGGGAACGGGGCGGGGGTCGTGACATCAGCCAACTGAGCAGGAAAAGCTCGCCCCAAATTGGGAAGGGCCGTATCAAATCGCCCGAGTACAACGGCCCGAAGCATACAAGTTGAAATCTCTCGAAGGGACTCCAATTCTGCGAAGCTGGAACTCCGAGAATCTACGAATGTACTACCAATGAAACCCCTAGGGATTCTAGGCAAGCAGGAACATGGACTCAGTCTCCTTTTTATAATGATTCGTCCATTTCAATGATTATGATTATCTCTTCTAATGTCGGGTCGTTTGTGATCCTCAGATTCCTCGATTAAGGTCGGATGTCTCGAGGCTCGACCGTAGAGTCCCAAACTCCCTCGACCTCGGGAAGCGTCGCAGGACGATAAAGTATCGACTTGGCGCAAGATTCCCCGACAAGGTCGGGATGCCCCGAGGTTCGACCGTAGAGTCCCAAACTCCCTCGACCTCGGGAAGCGTCGCAGGTCGATAGAGCGTTCCCAGACCCATCGACCTGACGTACGATTCCTCGACTAAGGTCGAGATGCCCCGAGGGTCGACCGTAGAGTCCCAAACTCCCTCGACCTCGGAAAGCGTCGCAGGTCGATAGAGCGTTCCCAGACCCATCGACTTGACGTACGGTTCCTCGACTAAGGTCGAGATAACCCGAGGGTCGACCGTAGAGTCTCAAACTTTCTCGACCTCGGGAAGCGTCGCAGGTCGATAGAGCATTCCCAGACCCATCGACCTGACGTACGGTTCCTCGACTAAGGTCGAGATGCCCCGAGGGTCGATCGTAGAGTCCCAAACTCCCTCGACCTCGGAAAGCGTCGCAGGTCGATAGAGCATTCCCAGACCTATCGACCTGACGTACGGTTCCTCGACTAAGGTCGAGATGCCCCGAGGGTCGACCGTAGAGTCCCAAACTCCCTCGACCTCGGGATGTATCGCAGTCGATAGAGCGTTCTCAGACCCATCGACCTGACGCAAGATTCCTCGACTAAGGTCGGAATGCCCCGAGGTTCGACCGTAGAGTCCCAAACTCCCTCGACCTCGGGAAGAGTCGGAGATTAATGGAGCATTCCCAAACCCCTTCAACCTCGGCGGGCGCCATCGGGTCCATGAGAAGCCCGAGCTCTCCGAAAGTCAAAGAATGATTCCGAAAAGTTGGCGAGAAAATAAGGCCACCCACTCCGCTACGAGGAGCGCAATTTTGGAAATACAAAAGGTACATCCTACTTGATGCTTGCCTTGTTATATTTATCTACATATTGCCAGCGACATCTCGATTAAAATCGAGACCTTATTCTGGCCAAAGTCGCATTGCTCCTGCAAGTCGGTTTAGTCTACTGACCTCATGCATGCTCCGTCTACCGATAACCTCCTCGACAACTTATGTGAACCCACAGGCACAAGGGCCCAATTCAGCCCTCATACGCAGAGACCCCAACGTCGACCTATGAAGATAACCTCGACCGCGGGCGTACTGATCGAGATCAAGAAGATAGAGGTATCCTCTACAGGTTCCGACCCCGCTCGCCGAAACCTCGGCGGGGTCCGAGGGCGATAACTATGAAAGCCCTGGCGACGATTTGATTATTGGCTCCCCATCGGGGGACAGCACTAATCTTTTTATAGACCTACGGTCCAAAAGCCGAGCTTGAAAGCTCGGCGATACCCCCAGATAGCGGCCTATGCAAGTCTAGCACGGCCCCGCTCGGAGGCCTGAGGCCCGAGCTCGGTGCCTCAAAAATCCAAAAGCTAAATACGGCGACCTCTGCAATCTTCAAGTCCGAGTTGCAGGACTAAGGAAAGTTTCCTAAGAATCTAAGCTCGGAGCTCCCTCTGGTTAGTGTAATCAGAACTTAGGAAAGCGAAACATAATCAAAAAAGAACATGCCTTTATCAAGTAGCTCGAAAGCTATGTTAAGGGTCGGTAAAACAATAAGTCAAACTCCTGGCCTCGTTTACAACAAAGGAAGACAAAGAGAGATAAGTGCGAAGTGACAAAAGGAATTTTTCATTAATGAAATGCCAAAAGGCTAAGTACAGAATTGGAGGTCGACCATTCAAAAATTTGAAGGCCGACCTCGATTACAATGGAAAGAAGAAATAAATCTAAGTCCTAAGGGGCGGCGGTCGCGCCGGCGTCACCCTCGGGGTCATCTATGGCGATGACTGGAGGGTCTTCAGCGGGCACGGGCTCGAGGTCTGCGGCAGGGGCCTCGGCGGGTGCCTCGGGAACCCCCTCCAACTCGACCACCGCCGCCGCAGGCTCGGCTGCGTCCAACTCGGCCGACTCCGCATCGGATGCCAGGGCGGCGGGAACGTCGTCAGAATCAGAGTTGTAACCCAGCCTCATCCTCGAACGAACCGTCGAAAGATCGAGCTGGGGGCAGAATCGGGCCATCTGCCTCCGGAAGTTCTCGAAGCCTCGGAGGAACCCGTCGACGGTTTCCTCCTCTAACATGTCGCAAAATTCCTCCGATTCTTTGAAGGAGTCTATGGCATGTTCGGCTCGCTCGAGTGCCCTCCTTTCTCGAGCCTCCAGTTGCTCGATCTTGAGGCGTAGGACCCCGCCCTCGTACCTGAGGCCCACGACCTCGGATTGGACCTCCCCCTGGCGCACCTCCGAGGCGCGCAGAGCTGACTTGGCGAAGGAGTGGGCAGCCCTTTCTTCATTAAGCACCTCGACCATTGCTAGGCGCCCGGCCTCAGTGGCCTCCCTCCGTGCCTCGGCCTCGGCCAGCGCCGCCCCCAACTCGGCAATCTTCTTCTTAGCCAGCTCCAATTGCCGGCTAACTTGCCGAGTCTCTTCTTGACACCCTTGGGCAATGACTACCAGGGTGTCGACTTTGTGGATGTGCTGCAAGAGAAAAAGGGTAAAGCGATTACGAGTTGAAAAACATATAACATGTTCGCCAATAGCCTAAGAAAAATTGGAAAAATAGCTTACCCGAGCGGTATTGCGGTAGGTACCGTCGACAACCTCTTCCAGCGGCAAGTTTCGGAACTCGGCCCGGTCCGCTGGAAGCATCGCACGCCGAAACGCGGCGCATGCGACATCGGCGTCGTGGATGGCCGAGCTCCCCTCGAGGAGTGGGGATCCTGGCTCGGCCGACTCCTCCCTCTGGACCCTTGAAGAGCTCGGCTCGTCCGAGCTAGGGACCTCGGGGCCTCTAATTTCGGGGCCTCTGGTTAGCTCAGGCCCCGGGCGCCGTAAGTGGATTACGGTCGGCCCCCCCCCGCTGGGCAACGGGGGCGGGACAGAGAGGGGCCGCTGGGCCCGCGTCGCCGGCGGCCCGTGTCCGCCCCTGATCAACTGCGGAGGCCCCCGCCTCCGGGCCTCCCGTCCCGGCCGATGTGGAAGCACCGGCCGACCTCGACTTCTTCCGAGGCTGGGGAATAGCCCCCCCGGCCTCGGCCTCCCGCCTCTTCAGTCGAGAGAAGAGGGACGTGTTGCTGGTCGGCATGTGGGGGATGTCTGAAACCAAAAATTTTCTTAAGTGTCAGACCGATGTTAGTGAGGAGAGAAAACAGATAAAAACAAAGCGATGCAACTACTCTTACCCTCGGGGCGCCGAACTCAAGCCCACGCTCGCCAAGGCATCCTCCCGTAGGAGCTCGGTTAGGTTGAACCCCTTCCCGAGGGCCCGTAGGGAGTCCAAGACCCTCAGCTCCCTCTCCGAGGGCTCGGAGAGCCTGTTGAGAGCTTTCAACCGAGGGTGCCCCCACCTCGGGTTGAACCCCCACGGCACCTCGGACGCAAGAAAGAAAAATTTCCCCTTCCACTCATGAATAGAGGAAGGGGCGCCCTGAAAGAGCGACATACCGCCCCGAAAGGCGAAGTATAGCCACCTTGCATCCGCCGGGTTTTTCTTTAATAAAAAACACCGGCGGAAAATACTCACCGATTTCGGGATCCCGTGCGCAAGACACAAGGACAAGAACCCGATTATGGTCCTCCACGAGTTCGGAGCAAGCTGTGCTGGAACGAGTTGATACTCTACCAGCAAGTTGTTCACGAACTCGTGAACAGGGAACCGTAGACCGGCCCAGAGCGTCTCGCGATGGATCGCGATCCGACCTGGGGGCGGCCGCGTCGCCCTATCCTCCGGCCCCGCAGTTTCGAGACGAAACCCGGGCTGGAAGAAGAACCGGGAGCGGATTAACTCCAACTCCTCCCCCGACAAACTCGACCCCACCTCATTTGGACCAAGACCCATTTTACAGAGAAATGAAATAAACTAAAAATAAAGGGAGTAAGGAGGAGGAAGAGGAACCCTAGCTAACACAGGGTGGAAACCTACGGAAAAGTCGCCGGAAATCACTCCGGGCACCGTCGGCAAGATTTGGTCGAAAGGTGGAGTGAAGGAGGAAACGACAAAAACGAAAGGCAACCAAATAGAACTCTTAGGGCAGATTTGTGGGGTTTATATAGACCCCTCTGACGGTCCAGATCGGCGGGTTCGGTTCCCACCCCCCGTCTGGATTGCGCCACGTGTCGGCCTCGGAAGTCGAAGCACCGCATTCACTCCAGATCAATAAGTCGGGTACAAAATCGAAGCGCCGTCCCATCGGATCTCACGGCCTCATCATGGGTTCGCAAAACCGGACCACCTTGAAAGACGAGCGGACATCACCCCCGCTCCCTTTATTTAATAAGCCTCAGGGACACGTGGAGCGCCAATGTAACCTCAGCCTCCCCTGATCACTATCCTGCCAATATGAGATCCGAAACATCCGACGTCGGATCATGCCGCGTGTTCATTTTGAGGCGCGAAACGGCGTACCCATTTAAGAGGAGGGCCTCGACCACGAGATCGAGGCGCCGCCCGATTGGGCCCAGGGACCCTCATCATGAGTTCGCCGTACGAAGCGATCTCGGAGATCCAAAGGGCGCTGTCCCCGTTGTAGCTGCTTCGGGATACGTAAGGACGCAGACCCCGTTATAAGTTCACCATGTAGAGCGATCTCGAAGGGCCAAAGGGCGCAGACTCTGTTATAAAAGCTTCAAGGTACGTAAGGGTGCGGACGTGATCCCCTTCGGCCTCAATAACCACAATGACAACTTCTACTTCCCACGTCCAAGCTTGCAAACCGCTCGAACTCGGAAGTCGGGGGCTAGTGTTGGGGGAATACGGTTTTCCCCCCAGCAATATAGTAACCCCGCCTCTAAAAGGCCGCATAGCCGCCGACCTTGGACGACTGAGGTCGGCGCCCGACCTCAGAACGTCCGACCTCAGAACCTCCGACCTGGAGAATTTCCGACCCCAGAGGTCTGTCCTTGTCGACCACCTACTACGGCCGAACCCCTCCGAGGTCCGGCCGAGGGCCATATCTTGCCACTGCCCCAGCATTTATTGCGCATGACCTCTACAAACCCCCGTTTCACTCAACAATTAATGCGAATCTCCGGCCTACTCAACAATTAATGTGCACCTTCGGCTTACTCAACAATTAATGCGCATAGCTCCTATTATCTACGGACCCACGGCTCTCCACGGCAAATCAGCTCAGCGGAGTCCAGTCAACCGTGATAAGTCTCTGATCTCGGCCTTACCTCCGACACCAATGCAATGATTCATCCGATCGCGTGCCAGCTCGGGTCGTACGACGGCCTCATTTCCGACATCAATGCAATGATTCACCCGATCGTTTGCCAGTCCAAGCGACATGCCGAGCCGTACGACGGTCTCGCCCCATCACATCACAGGTAAACCGACCCCCCTATAAAAGGGAACCCTTGCTTCTCAAAGGGGGGTTGGACACGAAAAACTCGAAAAATACTGTTCTCCTCTTTCTCCTTTGAACACAAATTGCCCCCCTCTGACTTAAGCATCGGAGGGCCGGCGCCGGAAAATCCGGCCACCGGCTTTTCTGCAGGCACCCCGACGGAGGACGCCGCCCGCCGACGGACCGCCACTCTCCTGTGTCCACCGCCGCCTCCCCCTCCTCAACCGATGATCGCCCCCGGGTCCAATTTCCAGCAACAGTAAGCATACTTGATTCTATCCACTCCAGATCCTTTGCCTTGCATAATTCATGAGCTTCTGCATGTAATCCAAGAAGAAATCGTTGAGCTCTTGATCCTCCGACATGGCTAAACGCAACCTCCATTGAAGGAATCCCGGAACCAATCTTAAACCTTCAACCCACCACTCAGATGCCGAACTAGGAAAATCTATCGGAAAGGCATTGCATCCCACTTTTCACTGCATCAAAACTAATCAAGAAAAAGTTATCAGTTGAAAAAGAAACCAAAAGTAGCTGTACCGATCAAGAACTTGAACAGCAGGTTTGTTGAATAAGTTAGAAATTGAATGACATCCAATGGAGACACTAAAACTCTAGAAAAAGGGGTAAAACAATTGATATCCAAGAAAAAGGAAACAAATTATCACAACATAAAAGATAGAACTTGCATCATCATAGAGAAACCTCTGACCATCTTCTCCGGAAATCTTGGGTGGAGAGAGCGACAATTAGAAGTAGAAGAACAGGCAGGGGTAAGGATACGGCTTAGCGGAAGAGTTTACGGGAACTTTAGAATAAGTACGGCCCTCTGCGGTGAGGATTCCGACTCCCACTTAAACGATAAGATGACTTCCTGCCAAACAGAAGAGAAAAGATTAAAAAAAAAAAAAAGACTCATACTCGATATCTGCTCATATTATGGAAAGACGACGTGAGCAGATATCGACCATGAGTCATCAGCATTACCATAATCACAGCCCAAGCAAACTAAGCAGGGCTATCATTATAATGTTACCAACTACGGCTACGGTCTTTTAGCCTATAAAATAGATGAGATTCCAAGGTTCTCTTGCTTCGCTCCAAAGCCAAAGCGGTCAAGACGGCAAAGGTCTCTCTTCTCCCTTCTCTCCCTTCTCATCTCTCACGAGCCTTCTGCTCTGTCCCTCCTAAGGTATTATATCTTCGTTATTTCATATAAAACGATGTTATATGAAGCGTTTTCATTGATCTAAACTCTGTTGTCTCACGTAGGGCTTCATGTATGTTGCTTCTTATGTTACAGACAATAGCCGAACTTTAGTGCAGCATGGGTCGAAGAAAGGTTTCTCTGAAGTTCATCTCTGATAAGAAATCTCGGCAAAGCAGCTTCCTCAAGAGAAGCAAAGAACTGCAAAAGAAGGCTCACGAGCTACAAGAACTAGGCAGCATCGACACCCTTTTAATCTGCTATGACGAACGAGGGCTGCTCAAGTCATGGCCTGAGGCTCCACCTGACATCCACCGAATAATAAGCCGCTACTATAGCATCGGCGAGGCTCAACGCCAACGGTATACTCGTAGCCTCCTGGATTTCAGTGGAAATAAGGGCAACAAATCTAAGCAAGAGCAATCATCCCCTACATGGGATGGTCAGCTAGATGGTCTGCTGGAGAAGATACAAGAAGAAATTGCTGCTCTAGATGATAAGATACATTTGGTTAGAAAGAAGATGGAGTCAATTAAAAGAAGCACGAACCAAAGTGAGTTGGTGATCCCGCATCCACAGAGTGGTCAGAGTAACATCAGCTGCGCACCTACTTTCGACTTCAACGATCCAGTTTCTATAGATTATTATTCTTCTTCAATTTATCAGCATGATGACATGGGAATTCCGTACCCATGTAGTCCAATGAGCATGCAAATTACTGATTTCCCGGATTTCTCTACTTTTACTGATGATTTTCTTGGTGATATTAACCTATCAAACCCTCCAGTTTTTGATGATTCTGATTGGTGGAAAATGGAGTACCCATGTAGTCCAATGAGCATGCAAATTACTGAATTCCCGGATGTCTCTACTTTTACTGAGGATTTTCTTGGTGATATTAACCTATCAAACCCTCCAGTTTTTGATGATTCTGATTGGTGGGAAATGGGGTAATAATGCTATTGACAACAATAACGATGGACCACGCAGCTCCCAAGTTGTTGCTCTGGTGATCCTTCGGCCCTACAGCTTCCAAATGTCTCCCCTGCCAGTAAAAGCACACCAGAGAGTTTCCGAGGCCATCAAATGAGGAACACTTGAGTTTGAGGGGAACAATTCAAAGGAAGCGTGATCGCCCTTTTGATTTTGAATATGAACTACCACTAAGCACAGTTACGCATCTTAGTTGTCGATCTATAGCCTGTTATATTGAGTAAATAGTTCATGCTATTAGGCTCTCTATTATATAAAAGTAGGCTATGTTAGATAAATTTCTTTCCGTTGATTGTAACCCTCTTCTGCTCTAAATGTTGTGGGTATGAGTATTAATGCTATGTCAATTGATAACAAGTGGCCTTATGTGTTTTTATAAGCTGATTTGGTTCGTAATTTGGCTTTTGGCTTTTGATTTTCTGACGCATTGGAGTATCGAAGAGGAGAATGGTTTTCATATTTTGTTTGTATCAAAGGTTAAGACATAAGGTTTTGGTTCAATCCTGGTTTTCAATTTAAAGGTTAGTAGTTACTTGTACTTTTCTCCAGGGAAAATGTTAGCCTTTATTTAGTGTCTAATTTGGACGATATAAAATAAAATTTTTTACATACATATCCTTCCAAAATTTATATTTGTATATATATTCTTATAAAATACTTGTTTTGCATGTATACCCTTTATTTATTTTTTTTTTATTATGACCGTACCATCTAATGCCGTTAAGAAATTAGCAATTTAAAATTAAAAATGATTGAAATACCCTTAATGGGTAGATATGCAAAAAGAAATATTTATATAAGCATATATGCAAATAACACTGTGCGAGGATATTCATGCAATTTCATGTATTTAGGAGGGTTTACATGCAAAAAAAAGTCCAATGTTAATAGTGAGTCAAACTCTCTGTGTCTGACAAAAGTAACAGCTAGTTTTTTTGTGAATCAAAATAGCCGTTTTCATCTCACAATGACTCTATTAACTATCCAACGGCTAGAAAAATGTTCCAATCTTCTCCAAAAAAGTATAAATGCATGAAAATACCAAGAAAAAAAAGAAGAGCTCAAGAACTGCAAAAATAAATTCTACTAAAGCCAGAAAGAAAGTAGAAAGAGGGAGCTTCAAGAAAGATATCATGTAAGTGATTTCATTGTTACCTGAAAGTTTACATCTTCTATATAATAGAGTTGGTGAAGTGCCTTCAAGATCAATCAAATCAACTACTAGAGTCTAGGTTCATTTATTATTTTGGAGCTATATTCATTGTGCTTAAATTCTTGCTACTCTTTGCTGTAACAGGTTTCAAGGATTGAAACCTGGGAGAAAGGTTCATCTAAACCTAAAATTGGATTTTAAAATTTTTTGTTGATTGTTTGAGGAAATCAACTGGGTTGGTTGTGAACCCAAAAAACAACCGGTGTAGATTTTGGTTGATTTTCTAAAAAAATCAATTGGATTGTTTGTGAACCCGAAAAATAATCGGTTATAAGATTTGGTTGATTGACCTGAAAAAATCAACTAGGTTTGGTTGTGAACCCAAAAAATAATTGAGTTGTAATCTAGGTTATAGATTATAGTAAAATTTTCAAGAAGAAAGTCTTTGAGAGTGAATGTAGGTACAGGGTTGTCACTGAACTACTATAAATCTTTTTTGTTTGCCTTACTTGTTTTCTTGATTTAATTTTCTGCATATTTACTTAGTCTTTATTTGCTAAAATCAATATTGATCTTTTAAGCATATAATTATGCAACATTATTAGATAAAGTTTTTGAAAAATTCAATTCATCTCCCTCTTGGGCTGCATAGCTGGGCAACAAGTAGTATCAGAGCCTAGTACTCAAGCCTAACCATCAACAAGCCAAAGATCTATGGCAACCCCTGTTGGTACCTCTCTCTTTAAGATCAGTCCATAATCGGACCTCCTCTGTTTAATGGCACCAATTACACTTATTGAAAAACTTGAATCCGTATTTTTATTCAAGCACTAGACTATGACATGTGGAGTGTTATACATAATGGACCTCACACACCCATAAAGATCATTGATGGTGTGTCTCTTTCCAAATCCAAAGGAGAATAGTATGAATTTGATAGGAAAATAGCATAGTTGAATGCTAAGGCCGTAAATCTTTTATACTGTTCATTAGATGCAAATAAATTTAATCGCATATCTACTTGCTCTTCTGCTAAAAAATTCTGGGATAGGCTGGAAGTAACTCATAAAGGCACTAACTAGGTTAAAGAATCTAAAATCAATATACTTGTACATAACTATGAGTTATTTAAAATGGAATCCAATGAGTTTATTTCTGATATGTTTACTCGTTTTACAAATATCATAAATAGTCTTAAAAGTCTTGGTAAATCATACTTTAATAGTGATTTAGTGAGAAAGATTCCCAGGTCATTGCCACGAATGTGGGAGGCCAAAGTCACAACTATCCAAGAAGCAAAGGATCTCAACGCCATTTTTCTAGAAGAATTACCGGGTTTGTTAATGACTCACGAGCTATCTATGAAGCAGAATCTCGAAGAATAGGAATCAAAGAAAAGAACCATCTCTCTCAAATCAAACTAGTCAACAAGAAGATAAGAGCAAAGAATCTGGCAATACAGAGGGTGAGGAGGAAATGGCCCTCATAATAAGAAGATTCAAAAGGTTTATGAGAAGAAGGCAAGAATCAAGAAAAAGGCCTTTGGCTAAGGGGGAGTAGAGTAAAGAGAAAGATAAAGAGCAGCTGCTAGTGTACTATGAATGTAAGAAACTAAGACATTTCAGAGCAGACTACCCACTACTAAAGAAAACTCAAAAAAAGCCAAGGAAGAAAGCCATGTTTGCTACTTGGAGTGATAGCGATAAATCAAGCTTAGAAGAGAAAATCCAAAAAACAGCCCACCTATGCCTCATGGCCCATGAAGATGAGGTGTGTCTAGTACCCCATGGAGCAAACAGAAAATGGTACTTGATAGTGGGTACTCTAGACACATGACAAGGGATGAATCTCAATTCATTTTTCTTAAAAAAAAGGAGGGATGGTCATCTTTGGAGACAACGGCAAAGGAAAGATCATTAGAGTTGGTAAAATTTGTATCACTCCCTCTTCATTTATAGAAAATATTTTGCTTGTAAATGGACTTAAGCATAATCTTTTAAGTATTAGTCAATTATGCGATATAGATTTTAAAGTTACTTTTGAATCATCTATATGCTTTGTGTCTAGTCCCAATGATAATGGCATCAAGTTAACATGGCATAGGCATGGTAATGTATACTTGGTCTATCTTGACCATCTATTTATGAAGAATATGCAATGTTTCTATAAATGCCAAGATTAGTGACACTAGTTGATTGTGGCATCGTAGATTAGCACATGCTGGCATGGACGTAATTTCAAAACTAGCTGTCATGCCCTAAATTCGGAGCATGATTTGTCACGCCCCAAATCCAAAGCATGACTGAACGTACTACCAAGGGGTACAACACACAACAACACGAAGCCAACATTATATTTAGCTTTTAATTTCATCTCAAATATAATAGAATAAATAGGAATCCAATTTTATTATCCATTAAATGCAATCAATACTGGCTCAGAGCTTCTAAATTCAAATATAAATACCATACTATAATCCTCAATATTTGGAAAACCATTGACTCCAAATTTTATAGTCAATTTAAAATATTAAAATTCTTCTACAAAATTGCCATGCTTGCTAGCACGAAGTCCAAGCTTGGACCAACCTTCGTCCCACCGATTCTATTCGCTTAGAAAGAGAAAAAGAAAAATAGAGGTATATGAGTGACACAGGTCAGTAAGTAAATCTTCCACTATCTTACCAGATCAAGCATAAGTTTTTGCATGTCAGCACATCCTTTAAAGAAAATATAAGATATTATAAAACAAAGTATTTCATAGAACAGTATGTAAAAATAAGTCATAAATCCAATCAAATATGCATAAATTATTCATAATACATGGTTTCTGGTGTGTAGCATAAATAAAACCATAAATTATTCATCATTGATCAAATTCCTACTTTTAGACTAAATGTTAAGGTCACTATTATACGCGTGACAGGGCCGTAATCGACAAATATTAACTACTATTATCCGTTGGTATGGTCGTATGCCAACTACTATTACTCGCTGGTAGGGTTGTATGCTAACTACTATTACTTGCTGCTGCTTCCTTGAGCACACCAACTCATCTGGATGTCTCATCTTCTTCTGATGAAGACTAGACATCCTTTCTTGATCAATATTTAGTCTTTCTATTATGCTCCTTCTTATCTGTAAATGTCTTTATATTATCTTGTATTTGAACTCTTTTACTCAATGAAATTTACAATTTCAGTTCATGTAACATGTGTTTATTGATTTATATGACTTATGCCTATCTATCTGTTTATGCAGTGAATAAATGCTTCAATATGAATGTTTAAGTAATTCTCAATACTTATCATACCTATGAAATGATTCTTATCTTATGTGCCCTCCTTATTGATAATGACAAAAAGGGGGAGAAAGAAAAAGGGGGAGGAAAAAAATGAGAAAGATGAAAATGATAAAAGCTTAAAGAGGACAACAAGAGAAGCAAGCAAGTTTAAGAAAAAATGGGAGAAAGAAAAATAAGAAAGATGGTAATGATAAAAGTTTAAACAAAAGCAAGCAAGTTAATATAAAACAATTTCCGTAGTTAGTGATCTGAAATCCCTCTTTAAATAGTCCTGTTATCACACTAAAAAGTGGAAGAATTATTCAACTTATAAAACAACTATAATCAATCATAAAAAGTAAATGGTATCAAGCAATCTGAAATCATTTTTCACTCTATGAATTTTGAAAACATAAATTTAGATGTTATGCATGCTTATTCTTTCAAACTAAATTCTACAAATATACTCTATTCTAAAAGATGTTATCATTATTTATATTATTTTTTTTGGAGCTTAAAGGTTTTGTCATCATCAAAAAGAGAGAGATTGTTGAGCCTAAAAGATTGATTTTGATGATGCACAATAGTTGAGTCAAAAGTTGACTAAATTATTTGCTTTGAGTTTAAGTGATAAATTCAGAAAGTAAAGAAAAAAACATTCTGCTACTATTAAAAGAAGATCATCCATCTGAAGCTCTACATCAAGGATCTAACTCCAAAAGGCCATGAAAATATTTCTTGAAAGCTCACACATAAAACAAAAAATTTTATCCTAAGCTACCTCAAGAGTCGACCTCAAGATTGCAACGAGTCGACCCCGGCACACTGTTGCTAACTGATGCACCTTCACAAGCCGACTCTAGTAGATCACGAGTCAACCCCAGCATAGTCTCAAAGGACAGACAAAAAGCTAAGAAATTCATCATATTGATGAGTCAACTCATGAAATACTCGAGCCAACTCCAGTCTAACAAGAGTCAGCCCTATAAAGAGATGAGTTGACCCCTGAATGGCCGTAGAGAAAAGATAGAAAGCTGGAAAATTTATCGTATTGGCAAGTTGACCCATAGAATTCACGAGCCGACTCCAGTCAAACTAGAGTCAACCCTAGAAAAACTCGAGTTAACCCCAGAACAGCCGCAGTAAAACTTAGTCTGTTAAAGAGTCGACCCCTGAAAGATATGAGTCCACCAGTTATCTAACGAGTCGGCTCCTAATTTAAGAGACCTGAATCCACAAGTGCCACAGATGAAACATAGAGTGCAACAAAAGCAGAAGCAAGCTCGAGATTACTCATAAATATCATAAGTCGACTCCTAAAAATCTCAAGTTGATCCTAGAAAATGACGATTCGACCCCTCTACGCCTGACAACAGTAAGGTGTGAGGATCATTGCGGGCGTGTATTTAGTCCCACATCGGTTATTCGCTGGGTAGATTTTGGATACTTATGTAAGATCAAAAAATCTAAATAATACCTTCCGACTAGCCATTTTGGATGAGGGTTGTTACAAATGGTATTAGAGCGGATCCGGCCCATAACCTATGTGGACTAGAAAACACTACAGTACGGATTTATTGGAGCTGACCACGAGCTGAACGTGTTGTTTGTGAATAGATTTGAATAGATTTGAACCCTTAGCCTGACGAGGACGTCAGAACTTGAGCGCAAGAAATATGTGAGGACCCGTGCAGACGTGTGTTTAGTCCCACATCGATTATTCGTTGGATAGTTCTTGAGTACTTATACAGGATTAAGGTATATAGGATTAAGGAATCTGAATAATACTTTCCAACTAGCCATTTTAGATGAGGTTCTGGGTTATTACAAACAACTAGTTTTTCTGTGAATCAAAATGGCTATTTCATCTCACAATAGCTCTATTTAACTGTCTAACAACTAGAAAAGTGTTCCAACCTTCTCTAAAGAGTATAAATGCATAGGAACACCAAAGAAAAAAGAAAAGTCTAAGAACTACAAAGACAAAATCCACTGGAGCCAGAAAAAAAAAGCAAAAAAAGAGAGCTTCAAAGAAGATATCATTCAAGTGCTTTCATTGCAAGATAGTTTATATCTTCTACAATAGAAAGTTGGTGAAGCACCTTCAAGAGCAATCAAATCAACTAATAGTGTCTAGCTGCATTTATTCTTTTGTATTTATTATTTTGGAACTATATTCATTGTGTTTAAATTCTTTCTATTCTTTGCTATAACAAGTTTCAAGGATCGAATCATCCAAATCTGAAATTAAATTGTGTAAGTTTTGTTTGATTACTTGAAAAAATCAATTGGATTGATTCTGAACCTAAAAAACAATCGGTATAGATTTTGGTTGATTTTCTAGAAAAAATAATTAGGTTATTTATGAACTTGAAAAATAATCGATTGTAGTTTTGGTTAATTGATCTAGAAAAATCAAACAAGTTTGGTTGTGAACCTAGAAAATAACTGAGTTGTAACTAGTTTATAAATTATAATAAAATTCTTAAAAAAAAGTAGATGTTGGTATAGAATTGGCATCAAACCACTATAAAACTCTTGTGTTTGTTTTGTTTGTTTTCTTGATTTAATTTTCTGCATATTTACTTAGTGTTTATTTACAAAAACTAATATTCATCTGTCCCCACCTCCCCCGCCCCGAGTTGCATAGCTGGACAACAAAAAAAATATCTCCTAATGAGTGGATGATATAGATGAGGTACTGGCTCTCAGGCTTATAGTCCTACTAGGGAAGGGTCTAAAAGCTCCAGCAGATGGCTGGAAAGGATAGTAAGTAAGATGACTACGCTAACTTGGGAGACTAATAAAGGTGATGGAAGTCCTAGGTGCTGTAGAAGCTCTAATCTACCAATGGACTGAAGAGGATTGAAGCAATCCCTTATGTGACTGTCTCTCAAGCCTCTCATCTCCTCTTGCAGCTACCAAACACCTGACTCGATCAAGCCTCAGAGCCTTCTAGCCTCTATGGTCAACTCTGACAACTGAATGCTCTCATCCTGATTAGATCAAGCTGCCCATCTCTACCCTCTCATCCCACACTCCAGATCGATCACTATCCCATACAAACTGGTGACCATAGTCCAAATAAATGTAAGCTCGAGGTTCCCCTCAGTCAACATTTAGGTGATAAAATATAAGGCACAACAGATATATCCACAGGAGCTATAGAAGAACACTGCACACTCCCCCTGCATCTGAGCTCTGGCTGGCAGCAACATAACAACCACCTGCTCAGGATGGTCTTGAGTTGATCATCATACAGCCTAAAGAATGTCAATTCTAAACTGATCTCTAGCTCTTGAGTCCATGACTCAAACTGAAAAGCATCGGCAAAGTCTCTCCTGAAAGGATCGAAAGTATATTGCTCAGCTGCTGCCTGCTTTGACTCAGCTCTAACTCTGCAAGGTTCAGTGCACTACTTTGAAGAAAAAAAAACTCATGTCTGCATCCACTGGGTCCATCCTATTTGGAAGGAGATGGTGGTGCCTCCGCTTCAACTCCATCCTCCTGCCCAGCTCTTCTAGTCTTGAGTGGTCTCCCTCTCAAAATCTACATCATGCTATCTAAATACCAAGATGAGTACCATACCATAAGGCAATGAGATTTTTGACAGTCATAACCTAGGACATCTGCTAGATCATCCAAGCAAATAAATTCAAAAAAATCCCATTGATAATATGGTACATAATACATATACCCCACTCAGGTATAAACTTAAATCTTTCCACCTTCACGAAGAAAATCTTACTCACAGTATGATAAAAAAGCCTCGTCTCAATACTCAACTGATTTGTCTCCACCTTTTCATACTCTATGATATCCTTGCTGCCCAAAATATACTGAAGCCCAATGCACCCCTCCTCCAACCTATCCAAGCGCCATTACTGGGCACATGGAGAATGCATCCAAACATATAGCAACCTAGATCATGATGACGAGTTCAAATTCGATAATTACAATGTTGAGAAGCATGCCTCGGATATTAGAAGCTCCAAGGGTCCAAGTGTAAGGAGAAATGAGAAGCAATGAAATAAATAGTAGTATATTAATAGAAAGTTGAGATCCTATTTGAAAAAAACTCATGGATCTTTATATGCAATTGAACTATAAAGGGAGAGTTACACGCAGCCCAAATAATAATAATAATAATTTTTAAAAAAATATATCATATTTTCTAATGCCAAACCCTATATCTTTGTCCTAACCACACCTTGCCGTGAATCACTAAGAAACAAGCATTATCACCTTTTAGGGAACAAGATCACTATTAAACTAGTCCTTGCACATTTATTGTCTATCTACTATTATTAGAGCTACCATTGGCATTTCTCGATAGTCACGATTGAGAACTGACAGTGACCACTCTACAAAAATTTAGTCCCAGTAGTACATTTGTCAAGCCTTTTCTTTTCAGATATGCCAGTATTAACTTGTCAGATACCAACAGGAAAAACGGCCAAATTTTCCCGTGTTATTTACCACTTCAATATTTAAATTGGAAATATGGTTGGTCGCACATCCTACATCTCCAAATGGTCCCAATCAAGTGGTCTGTCCTCAAATGTATATTCTGGTTGTTGAAGCCGGTTACGAGCCAATCTGCTCATCACTGCAAGACCTGAAAGTAACAAACATCACATGAAAAATGGTTGCAACAAATATCTGTGGAATAAGCCAGTAACTGCAGTATCTAACATGTATTACAATCCACTGAATGGACCAGCTGATGTTTTGCTTCGATAAGTAATACATATAGTGGGGTTTCATGCTTTCAGAAAGGATGGATCACATGAAATTTTGCCATCTTTTATGAGTTTCCACATGAAACCTACTTGTGTGAGCTTACATGAATATTCATGCGCGTAGACATACTTAAAAGTAATCTACACCGTCAGGCAGACATTGTATCAGGTCTAATGGAGTGATATTGAATCTAATGCAGGCCCACAAACAAGTCATAAAAAATAGGCAGTTATTTAGATCTGGTTCATGCAAATATCTCCCTGCAATGCACAGTTATTGAGAAAATTTACCTTCAACCATTTTGTAGAGAGATGACCACCATCGATCTTTAGGGATCTCGTAGTGATCCAATGTCTCTTCGATTTCGTTATTATGCTTCCCTTCCAAAACACTCTGGAGTGTGACAACAGCTTCCTTTGTTTTCCTAAGTATGCTGTTCTGATCATCGATCTGTAGTTGTTGAAGGTCATTTTGGGAAGATGTGAGGCTGACTGCAAGTGCAAATTGTGCAGCAGCTGCCCAGCGAGAAGAAGCCAACCATCTCCTTAGACCTTCCTGTTTCTGGGTCTGTTCTCTGCTGGATCTGTTCTCCGCATCCGCAAATACTAAACTCTGTTGATTTTTTTCCCATTGCAGAGAAGAGGTACAAATTAGAATATGCAATAAATAAGCAAAACAGTTCAAAATATGAAGGCAGAAACCTTACAATAAAATACTTCATTAACATAGATACAGAAGATAATAATGAAAATTACCAAATTCGATAGATTATAATTTCTCAGGTATTAAACACATGCTAACAGTTATTTAAATATATGATAAAATCAAAATGGTTCAGTGGCATCAAAATAAGATAATAATTACCCCTCCTCCCTTTGTCCATCTCTCTCTATCAGTGTATGTGCGCGCACGTATGCACAGAACAGTATGCACGCATGCTGCTCTGTCCCTGTGTGTGCTAGAGAGAGACATCTTAATAAGGTGGAAGTGGGCAGGTTGTTTAGTTTTAATTTTAAAAGGTAGCATTCCCATATTTTTTTTTTTAGAATTTGATTTTCAGTTGTACCAACTACATATAGTTGGAACTTAACATCAAGAAAGCACCAAATGCCTCATAGCAATTATGGAGACCTAGCCCCTCAAAGGAATCACTTAAGGCCAAATTTTAATGATATTAGCATTCCAATAATTTTTTTTTTTAGAATTTGATTTTCGGTTGTACCAACTACATATAGTTGGAACTTAACACCAAGAAAGCACCAAATGCTTAATAGCAATAATGGAGACCTAGCACCTCAAAGGAATCACTTAAGGCCAAACTTTAATGAGATTAGGCTGCACATCTTTTTCAGTATTGTTTGGGATGGGGGATTGTGTTCAATGGTGGTATATGTTTCCTTTTTTTTAATCTATCATGCTATTGGTCTAAAGGTAACATAAGAGTATCGGGTCCATTAAAAAGAGGGGAAAAAATCCATTAAAGATCAGTCCAATGAGATTCATGCCAGAATATTGTGATAAGTAAAATTGCTCCTGGTGAATAGAAAAAAACCCTTACAGTGTATTACACAAGCAGACATGTTATGTATTATGAGTATGCAATCAGAGAATGGAAATAGCATGCATGAATCTTGTTAACGATGAGAACTAGTGGACCAAATGCTAACTAGTCATCTAAATGATCAAAGAGTGGATCAGAAATACAGATACTATTAGATATCCTTCAATCAAACAAGTAGTACAAGATGAGTGCAACACCATCTTTGTGTAATTAATTAAAATTTTTGGACAATTATGCCACAGCTAATCAGTGTTAAAGTTTTCACTAAATGGCATTTTCATGAGGTTGCATAAATGACAGTGCTCATTATCAAAATTGCATTCTATTATCTAACTTTTCTAGTGTAAGCCTAGAATAATATACATAAAAATATTTGTTATTTTCCTTACAGGGCACACTAAATTTTCAAATGTCATATTTTTTGACAAATAAGAAGAATTTGATGCAAAACAGAGTTGATTCAGCTACTTCAAATTGTCTCCAGGAAACCATCATTTGATGGTACAAACTGCAAAGCCTGGAGTTGTGAGTTTCAAAAGATCATGAACTTTCAGATGTCCTTCTAAATGCTGGATACAATGTCTAGAAAATGACATGGCCGTATGAAGGTCTCAGAATAGTTAGGAGTACTTTCTGGCCTAGCCTTCCAGCTCTAATGTTCTGGTGCACTGTTTGAGTAGGCTTCAAGATCCAGCCAAAGCTGTTGGAACCTAGGAAATCTTTCAGACCTTGCAAGAGCTTCAACTGGAATCTGATGAAACCCAACAAATACAACAGGGCCTTAGTTCATATGGGAGAATGTAGAAAAGCCATTAAGATTTAGAGAATTTTAGGTTGCTCTTTCTAATAAGTAGCTAATTACTCTATCCTACAAAATGGAGATGCTAATTCTCACTTAAAGGGGATCTTTAAGTTGGAAGAAAAGGTTATAGGTTTATATTATCTTCCTCTTCCTCTCTTTGCTCTCTAACTTTAATATTTTTAATTTGGAAGCGGATGTTATTTAAGTTGGAATATGTTATTTAGTGCTGTTCTTCTTCCTAGCTTTTTGTATTTCCCTCTAACACTACCAGCATAACCAACCAGCTGTCTGCACAAATCTTTCAATGATCGGTCATCAGAGTAGCCATGATAGCCGCAAAATTGGTCGTTGGAGTAATTAAAAAGGGAACCTATAAATGGCAGATTTCTACTTCTTAACCTCTAGACTCTCATGCCCTTTAATAGCTATCTCCCCTTTATTTTACTTTCCAGCATGCATCAAAACTGTTACCATATCTGACAGATTTTTTGGCTAAAATCAGTACAAAAGGCCCTAACAGCCACCTCTTTCTCTCATTAGAATCCCCATGAATAAATTTCCCAGTTATCTTCAACCATAGGAAGTCCAGATATCCTGTTATTCTACTCCTTTGCTCACTTCTATCCTTGCTGTCACAAAGAAGCATACATATCAATTCCTCCGCCAAGCAATGACTCCTTTTCACTTAATACATAAACCGCAGTTTTTAAATATTACATTATTTGGTTACCGGTCAGGAGTAAAACAATGGCTTAATGTTAATAAAGTTGAATAATAGGAAAAAACAAATAAACATGATAAGATATGGGGGACTTAATATAGACGTAATAATTTTATGACATCATCTATTACAAATTATGATGAATCCTCAATTTGTTATGTTGCTATAATAATAAAAAGTTCTACACATTAAAATTTATACAACGACCGTCAATTTAAATAACAACATTTGAAGTTAAGAGTATCAATATAAAATTTTGGGAAATAGCTAACAACACACACCAAGTTATAATCTATGAGATGTATGATGTAGGCACATTTTTATGTTTAAGATACAGTAAGTATTCTTACCAATGCACGCTTAAGGAAAACGAATACATTTCATCCAACACACTTACAACGAGCATAACCTGTATTTATTTTCCAGCTTCCTATTTCATCTTTGGTAGGCTATAGAATTTGAACACTTTTGCATTGCCATATTTTCAAACTTTGCTCATGCATAATGGATCATATATCCATATGCACATGCAAACACAAACATACATGCAAGGTACACCGTCTCGGTAGCGAGCCTTATACTGGTGCTACCTCATCACTGTGTTGGTATGCCTGGTACAGAGGCCGGTTCAACGTACCAAGTGTCGATATGCCTCCTATACCGTGTACCAATACCGAACCGGTACGGTACTGTACACCCCATACCGCCCAGTTCGATACGGTATGTCATACCATGCATATGTATATATAAATGTGCGTGTATAGGTACCCTACAATAATAGACAGATTTCAATTTATTATGAAGTTACTCCTTTGAATCCAAATAATCGAACTAGTGATTGGAAATCAACAATCTATATCTCTGCAATTTGATTTAGAGTTTGGATTTAATAGGTTTGTGAATAAAACAAATCAAACTAACAATTTTTGTAGCATACAGGTCAACCATGCTATGTTATTTGCAGAACAAACAGTAACAAGGGATCCTCCCACTTTTTTTGACAAAAGATTTCCTTTCTGTTTCATTACTGAAGAGGCATTACCGTGCAATGTAACTAGAAATTTATTTTATTTTTTTTCCTTCAATTTGTATTTTTGAGTAAAAACGGATTTAAAAAGGGTGGCCTAAAGCATGAGGCTCGCCATTGTTGGGCTTGGGGAGGGTTAGACGTATGCAGACTTACCCTAGCATGTAGAGATGGTGTTTTCATGTTTCAAGCCCATGATTTCTAGTTCACAATGGAGCAAGCTTACCACTGCGCTATGGCACCCTCATGAGTAAGAACAGATATGAGCTAGTAAAATGATAGAAATCCAAAAATGAAAGAAACAAAATAAAACTAAAATTTCAGGCAAAATGATTAAGTTAAAAAGAAGCAAGAAAGAAGATTAGTCTCCTAAGCTGCTACTTAAACCATATATCTAGTAAATCATGGGAAATTAGGTATAAAACCATGTATGTGTAGAGAAGATATTTGTATACAAAATATCATTTTTCAGCAAATAACAAAGGAAAATAAAAGAAGGAAATGCATTGTGATGGTACCCGTAAATATTGAGCATTGGCAGCTCCAGTACTTTGTACCATCTTGGAGAAAGCACTATCCTCATTTAATAGAAGTCTCTCTGGAGTGTCAAATTCCAATACCTGCAGAAATAGTCAACGACAATGGCAAAATATGCCAAATCAGGATCTTTAAACAACTTTACTCTTGAGTAAACAAAACCAGATTCAAACTCATGCACCAAACAAGCAAACTCATTTACATGTTAACAAGCAAATAAAGCTACGGACTTGCAGGTTTCATTCACATACTAATTAGTCAAGCACATTGAGTACACGAAACAACACATTCTATTAGGCAAGTTATCAAGTAGATCTGACCTGATGACATTCAGCAATTTAATGTGGATTCTTGTTAATTAACTGGATGTGACTTCATTATTTCCTTGTTAGGCCACAATTCAAAGCTAGCTATTTAGCATTTTGTTACTGACAAATGACTAAAAGAAAGGACATCCAGTGCAAAAGGCTCCAACCAAAGTAGGGTTTGGAGAGAGTCAAATGTATATAGCCTTAACCCTGTGTATAGAGAAGTTATTTCTGTGTTTCAAACCCGTGACACCTAGGTTTCAATGGAGCAATCATACCGTTGCACCAAGGCCTGCCCTCTGATGACAAATAACTCGTTAAAATAAATAATTTCTTCATATGCTAGGCAACAAGACAAAATCGATAACAAAAGATAGGTTGTGTATCAAATTTTCACAAATATGTACATGGAAGATTTAAGGTGTATGATCTTTCCTGAAAAACAATCAGCAATATTAGGACCTTATATTCATGTTGCTTAGTACATACAGATGATGTATCATCTTTTGTGAACACAAGCCAGAACAAGCTACGATTTGGTCAAACAACATGGTGTCATGGATATAGGAATTCTGATTTGCAAAAAAAAGCCCACCCAAATTTTTCATTAAGAAACACAAAAAAGGGATTTTTGATACTTTAAAATAACCAGATAAATTAACAGGGGTACACATCAACATACATGAATATGCATGGAGTATATATAGAATCATGAAAGCATTCTGATGCCACGAGACAGCAAAGTACACGCTAGAAACACATCAGACATTACAACATAGATTTGCATGTCAAATAAGTCAACCACAAGTTATAAGGGTTAAAGTCAAGTACATTAGAGAAAGGTTAAGAATTGCACTCATGGAGAATTAATAGGTTGGTACTGTCCAAGATGGTACGTGCAGGTGCAGCAATGAAAGGCAGCCCACAATAGGAGAACAATTTGTAGCAGTTCTAAGAATAAAAAAAGGGGAAGAAAGGGCCTCATATGAATGAACTCACGAGGAAGGATCTAGAAAAGATAACAATGTCAAAGTATGTGCCAGTGGAATAAATGGTGAAGAAGAATCTACATAGCCAACCTCAAAGAGTTGGGCATTTATCCGTCAGGTATAGCTAATATAATCCGAATTAAGCAATAATGCCCTTTGAACAAGATTCTGTGTGTGTGCGTGCATGCATGTGCGTATGTTTGGGTGTCTAGACAGCATATCCTTACTTATCTCCCACATGGCTTAGACCTAGCTTTCTAAGCATGAGGTGTCTATAAGCCCACTAACTCAACTGCTTGCCAAAAAAATAAATGTCAAAACCCCTAGTCTACCAAAGTATCCAAGTCTAAATTTATATAGAAGCTACAGAGCATAGCAAAAAGAGTTCCAAAGTCAACTTTGTAGTCCTAAACAAAGGAACTATATAAAAGCATGTTAAATTACCTCAAGCACACACCATAAACATATGCAACTAATATGTCCAACCAAAAAGAAATAGAACTTGGATGGAGCCATGCCATTACTACAGCTAAATGATTGCATAGCAAAAAACCTGTAATTTATGTAATACCTGGCCGGCATTAATGAGAAGAAGACGGTCGCAATCAATGATAGTATTCAAACGATGCGCTATAATGAGCATTGTACAAGATTTGAATTCCTCTCTGATTGTCTTTTGGATAAGCGCATCAGTTCTAACATCCACAGCTGCTGTTGCTTCATCGAGAACAAGAATTTTTGATCTCCGCAGCAATGCACGAGCAAGACTCAGCAATTGCCTTTGTCCAACACTAAAATTTTCCCCTGCCTCAGAAACCTTGAGAAATTGGAAGGTCAATAACTTATTTACAATTAACTTGATGAACAAAGAAGAAACTAAGTTATTTGTATCAGTGCATATTAAGCATGTCAATCTATCTTTGAAGATATAATTGACTAAAACAAATTGACTTCAGAAAGAGCCTAATTACTTAAACACCGACAAAAATGAAAATAATGTTATTAGCAAATGAATGCAATCTGCATATTTTTAGTATCTGATGGGTGCCAACACCAAACTAAAATCAAAACAATATAATTCAAATATTTACAAGTTAAAACCTATAAAAGTTCTGAAAGCATTAAATATTGTATATTCTCCTTATATTGTAAAACTATATATTTTGCTTTATGATTCCACAACTTCATATAATAAATAGACTAGTGAGCAATTGAAAGCTTTTTTTTTTTGCTTTCTGTTTATGCTGCAATTTCTAAATCATCAAATCAACCAAAGAAATTGCAATATGCATACCCCACAAAGATGTGCATATCCATATTGGACATAAGTTTTAAAAAGATATAAAGGAGGGGGAAAAAAAAAAGAGAGGGACCATGGAACCATTGCAAATGTATGTTATTCAACCAGATAAAATACTGCTAAAACAACAAAAGCTGGCATTTCAATACCTCAGCATCAAGCCCCAATGGATTCCTCCGGATGACATCTTTTAAATGTGCCCTCTCCAAGGCCTCCCAAAGATCTGCATCATTGTGCTCACTGAAAGGATCCAGATTAAATCGCACAGTTCCTGGACACATATATGGGCAACAGAATCAAAATTTGGAAATGCAGCCCTAAAGAATACAATAAGGAATGCTGATGGAACTCATGTGTGCCATTTGTTCTTTAAAAGATGGGTTAATTTTACACCTATCTGTCTCGCAAACTACAGGTTACAGGAATTGGCAGGATCATCAAGACCAGTTTACCCATAACTTCAAACAGCTACTATAAAAGTGTACGTTTAGGTTGACAACTTGACATAAACAACCACCTTATGCTTTTTCATAGTGAGTCAGTGACTGATGATCCAAATAGCCAATCATATCCAAAAACTAAATCTTTAGGTTATTTAAGTCAACAGGCTTGCAATATCGAAAACCCGAACTGCTCTGCCATATGAACAATTCGGTAATCTTTCCTTTAAAAAAACACGTTTCTGCAGTCCGTAGAAATGGGGGGAAACAAAATATTATTTTCCTATAACTTTGCATATGTAATTTAGAATTACATGAGTCTCTGTCTCCCAGCAATTAAAATAAATGTTGTGCTCTGTATATATGAGTTACTTGTGGAAACATCTTGGTTTTATTCATCCAAAAATACAGATAACCAAACCATCTTGGAAGAACTAACCAGCCATATTTTAACTTCACTATCACCTAAGAATTTTCATAGTGATAGTTAAGTTATATTTCAGAAGAAACAACATATTACTACTCTCTCAGGATCATCAAGAACTTTTCTTAATATATCCAAATAGAGTATATCAGAAACTGTACGTTCTGTAGAAGAAGTCAAAATCACATCTAAAGGTCTCCCAAATAAATAGGTAGACATAGCTAGACAAGAAAGTCATGCTCTGGTTCTTTCTGCATGAAATATAATGTTCAAAATTTTCCAATTACAACATTTTAACAAGAACTGCTATTTTTCTTTAATTAGATATTATGTATGGATACCAGAAATAACATACCTGAAAATAGAACAGGCACTTGTGGTATTATCCCTAGGACTTTCCGCAAATCCCAAAGACCAAATTTTGAAACATCATAATCATCAATAAATATTTTTCCTCCTTCCAGCTCCACCATCCGAAACAAGGCATTAATCATGCTAGACTTTCCAGCCCCAGTCCTACCAACTATTCCAACCTTTTCACTTGCTTCAATTGTGAATGATATGCCATGGAGGACAGGAGGAAGTTCTGGCCGGTACCGAAGAATGACATCATGAAATTTTATAGTTCCAGATGATGGCCAACCTGGGGGTGGCCTATTGTTTTCAATAATAGTAGGAGCTTCAGAAGGCAATTCTATATATGTTCCAACTCGCTCGACAGCATTTAAACTATTTTCAGCAAGACTTGCAAGTCGCAGAACAGCAGTCAATAGGTTGGTAATATTTAAAGCATAAGTAAGAAGCAGACCCATTGTTGATGCAAAAGCCTTCTGATGTTCAGCACGTTGGTTTTGCATAACAGCAAAGGTTGCTGTAAACCAGATCATGATGCCTCCCAATGTTTCTAAACGAATGGCAAGCCATCGGTTTGCACTCATATTCACAAGTGTAAATCTAACATTGTTGTCCATTGATTTACCATTAATGCTGGCCATTCTATCATATGCTTTATATGCACGGATAGTTGAAAGACCATTCAATGCTTCTCCAAATTGGGCATAGACAGGAGATCTGGTTATGGAATCCAAACGCTTAACTTCACGGGCAGTACTCTGCAAAAACACAAACACCACTGTCAACTTCTAGAAACAAAGTAAACTGCAAGTATGTAGAATTGACCTAATTTGCTATGTTTGGTTATTAAACATTTACAATGAGATGTCAAAATAGTCAGCATGCAATAGAACTATCCTATCTTCCTGTACTAAGGTTCTAAATACCAGTGGGACAGCAGGGTGTCCCACTGTCAACTACTAGAAACGAAGTAAACTGCAACTATGTAGAATTGACCAAATTTGCTATGTTTGGTTATTAAACATTTACATGAGATGTCAAAGAAGTCAGTATGCAATAGAACTATCCTATCTTCCTGTACTAAGGTTCTAAATACCAGTGGGACAGTAGGGTGTCCCACTGTCACAAGTGTCAGGATGGGGCATCTTCTCGAGTATTGGGGCAGGACGATTCGGGAAATAGACTAAGATGGGATGGGGGCATTCACCATCCCGAATGTTGGGCTAAAGGGCAGGCATCTTTCCGAGTGTTGGGGCCAGGCGAGCCGGGAAATGGACCAGGATGGTACAGGGGCATTCACCATCCCGAATGTTGGGATAAAGGGCATGCCATGGGAAAACAGGGATGGCCCTCTCCCATGTTAATGCCTGTAGAACTATTGTAATTTGAGGCTAGTTACCGCCATGATATAAACCAATATACAAAGTCATCAAAATACAAACCAATATAATTTGAGGCAAGATCCAACCTTATTTTAAGGTATTCTCCCAATCCCCCACTTTATTTCTTCCTTTTTTTTTCTTTTTGAAGCCAACTTGGGGAAAGTCATTCTGCAATTTTTGATTTTGGTATAATTTCATGATATATTGTAAATCTATAGATGACACTAATCATTAATTTTTGTTAAATCTATAATCTTGAAATTAAATAATATTTGTGGATTAAAAAAGTTAAAAATAAAATAACAGCCAAAAAATAACTATAAAATTAGAAGCTTGTTTAGGGATCTACAAGCTACTCTAGATCTAATTTCGGTGTCCATTTATTCAAATTTGGGTGTGATCATATTCACAATAGCCTAGGCCTAAATTTAAATAAAATTGAAAAATAAATAGCATTCCATGCCTGCCCACAGGTTAAGAAAAGTATGTCACATTTATGGTAGGGTGCTACGTGGAACTAAGTTCCAATTAACTGAATAAAGTAGAAAACATATTTTTATGAATTTTTGATATTTAAATTTATTTTTTAATTTAAAAATTACTAAAAATATATAATTAATATAAAAATATGAAAAATTAGTATTATGTATAAATAATTCAAAAGTATTTTTTGAAGTAGAAAATATATTATTTTCATCATAGTAAAATTTTACTATTTTAAATAATTAATAAACTGACATGTGCTCGACAAACCTACAAGAATGGATCCACCGAGGAAGGACCCAGAGCGTGACATTCAAGGTCCATCGCCTTAAAACTGGATCCTGTAACGATACCATGCTATTATAATGTTGGTACGCATTACTGTACAAGACAACGAGGCGTACCGAGTGTTGGTACAGTATGAGACGACGAAGCGTACCGAGTGTTGGTATGGTACAAGATTGCATACCGGTTCGGTACAGATATGGTACTGAAATGGCCAGTATGGCAAATTTTGGTGATATTGGTTCGAATCATGGACAGATGCTTTCGGATCCACATCACTAAAGATGCAACTAGTGCAGCACAAAGTTCAAAAAGGGATAACCAGGTCGAAGTAGCACTTGGTTGGTGGCTACCTTAATGTATTCATGCCGAAAAAATCCACAAGAGGTCCGGCAATTGATGAAGAAGCACTTCGCTGATTTCAGAACAGCGAACGAGAGGACTGCCCAGAAGAGGGTAGGGTGGGTCGCCGAGCAGCAGAGCCACCTTCCTTATCACTCCAGAGAGTCAGAGAAGTATCTCAGTTGTAGATAACGAGAAGGCACAGATCCAAGCTGTCATCCAAGCGAACTTGGATGACCAATGGTAATATGACGAGGTGGCCAAGCATAGGGCTCAATTTGGGCCCTCACAGTACGAGTTGGACTCTAGTTTTGGAACCGACGGGGTAGATCCAAAGTTCAAGAGAACCTTCTCAATTAGAGAGGTTGTCAGTAGTAGTGGTCGTATTGCAAATATGCTGTGGACCTTTGGCAACAGGAAGAAGTCTTCCATAGAAATTTCATCAAGAGCCATGATCCATGATCCACGATCTAGATCCACATAGCTTCCCCAAGAAGGATTCGAAGCAACCAAAAATTAACACCATGTTGAAGAAGGATAAGAACAAGTGACAAGCTATTGCATCCTAGTTTTACTTCAACCACATCCCGGCAGATGCGGCAGCAACACAAAATAAGTCTGTCATTTTCTCCATACAAGCTGTCTGTCAGTATGTGAATCCTTCATAACTGAAGGACATCTATAGTGAGCTCCGTGACACCAACAAAGAGGAGCTACAGAAGTAGATCACCTCATACTAGAGCAAGTGGCCCACATATAAACTAATGGTAATGTGTGATGGTTGGATCGACCCTACCAGACAGAGCATCAACTTTCTGACATATTGTGACATATAGACTTTCTTCTAGAAGTCAATTGAAGTTCCAGATCACATGCACGATGCCACATACATTCTCAGATTAATGGAAGAGGTGATTGATTAGGTAGGAGAAGATAATATCATGCAGGTTATCACTGATAACGAGCCATAGTACAAGACCGTCGGGGAGATCTTGATGAAATGACGGCCACGCATTTTCTACATTCCATGTGCTGCGCATTATATCGACCTCATGTTGATAAAAATTGAAAAAATTCGTAGGATGAAACGGACAGTGAAGATAGCCCAGTCCATCACCAAATTTATTTATTACCATATTGATCCTATCACTGATGAGGAAGTAATAGGAAGAAGATCATAAGACTAGCTGTCACACAGTTTGCTACTAACCATATTGCACTTGATAGTCTCCTTGAGAGAAGCATATCTTCGTTAGATATTTGTTAATGTCGAGTGGTAGGAAAGCAGAGATGCGAGTAGCAACCCCATATTGGTACCATTTTATTATGCGGTACAGTACTGTAAGGCTTGGCAAATCGAGTATCTGTATGGTATGGTACCATGCACCGATTCAATAGTAATACACTACAGTACGGTATGGTACTGACCAATACACCAAAGCTTGATGTGGAGAGCTTGGTGACGAGGTAAGCGTTCCAACAGCGAGCCAAAAAAATAGTGAAAGCGATCAAGCCATTATATGAAGTGCTTCGGGCCGTGGACATTAAAAGGTTCTCTTAGATAGGCCTCCTATATCATATGATGGAGAGGGCAAAAGCTCAGATCAGGAAGGCAGATTCAAAGCAGACCAGCAATACATTGATATTGAGCAGAGGTGGGACTACCAGATGGATAGAGTTGTATCTAGCAGGTAGGCAAAAATATTAAAAATTTGACTACTACTGTACTTATAAATATTTTACTAAAATGATTGCAAACTTTATTAGTAGCTTACTAGTTGAACTCAAGGTTGCAGTACACTGTAACTAAAATCATTATGGATGAGGAACTATTGATCACCCTACTCAATATGATCTACAAAATGAAGCATGATCTAGAAATCGTGGCCCTGTGGCTACAAGAGGTAGGTTTAATTAAGAAGCATGTGTAAGTTAACTCATATCTTCAATCATTAACATATTACAACACATCTCTTTTCAATAGAAGAAAATGTTAAGGGCACTAATAGTTTTGGAGTCTCGGCAGCTGTCACAAATAAAAAATCAATGAATCCAGATATATTAGATATCAACTATAATTACTAATATGATACTATCTTATATGTAATTTTTTTAATGCTTTTGTGTAATTTTTTTCATTCTTTTGCAGCTTAATGGTGGATTCATTTTATTCTATCAGTAAAAAAAATCTTAGGCGGCCAGCTATCCAGATCCTCTCGGACAGTTACCTCGAGTGGTTGTGAATGCAACTAATCCACCTTCATGCTCATCCACAAGTAGAAGAATCGTATGACACAAACACCTCAATGACCTAGAATATGTCCACTACAATCTAAGGTTGACGCTAAAGTGCAATCAGGAGGAGGTGAAGTTGAAATATATGGATCCGCTCTATAATGATTTTGTTCAGAATGAGGAGGATCTCATGATCAGATGGCTTGTGGCCAACAGCAGAAGTCGAAGCTCGACGAGCTAAGATCGCCTCCATAATTAGTTTCATAGCCAGAGAGGCTAAGGTGGATGCTGAACAATGGGCAGAACATAATATTCCACACTTGCATCTAGCCGATTAGCTAAAGGGGTTAGTAGGGAGTTGATCGTCATAGGGCTCCATGTCCGAGACATCCTGCTAGAGATATGACAGAGAGATGCTTAAATAAGGCCTCCAGTCTATCCGGTCTACTCAGTCAGAAAAGCACCGTTCATCCTCCCAACATAGCCAAGTAGAGAGAGGTACAAAGAGAAAATAGGCAATTGCTCAATGCAGCTTGAAAAAAAAGGAAAAGACAGTTGCAGCCCTGATGGAGAGGGTAAAGGAGTTCGTTCACTCAAACTCAGAGACTAGAAAAGGCAGCAATGACAGTTCTAATGAACATGAATCAGATAGTCAGGGAGAGAATGAAGGACATAAGACCAAGGTCGGAGGAACCAGTACCGGACACCGTACCAGTTCCTCGACAGCACAACTTGGTATGGGCCGTGCCAGGCTTGTACCGAGAGAGGGATGGTAACGTGGGAGAGAGAAAAAGAGAGAGATAAGGGAGAGAGAGGGAGGGAGGCCGGAGGAGGGTGACGGATGTCGGCCGAGTCTGCGGGAGGCGAGGCAGCGGTCGCGGCCTCCACCGCCCCCCTGCAACCTCCGCCGGGCCTGCGCCAGCGTCCCGATCTCTCCCTCTACCTTCCTCCCCGCTTGCACTCTTTCCTCCTCTTAATCCGGCAACAGGTCTCTTTTTTGTTGCCGGAACAGTACCAGTAAGCCACCGGTACGACTCGGATCGGCTGAAACCGCCTGGTTCGGGACGATTTCGCCGACCTTGCATGATACCATTTATGAGACAACTCCAAGGTGATCTTCGATTCACCGATGAATTTCAATTTACACGTCACATAGGATAGGGACTACGGTGCACAAGTTGGTCAAGCTTGCGAGGATACAATTGTATATAAAAAATGGATTCCTCAAGGTCGTTTAGGAGGATACGATGTAGCTGTAGATAACCTCACACAAAGAGTAGGATCCATAGATGTATCAAGTTCCAAGTTGTATACTAGATCCTATTACTCACAGCTATAAACATTCTATGACCCATACGGATTTGGATATGGTACATCGAAGCATCATCTTCCAATGGCTACCATTCTGCGTAGCTTGGAGTACCTAAAGGGTCGGAATCTACTACCAACATATTCAGATAGACCCCTCCGTAGTTGTATTACCAAGCAAACAATACTTTCTAGAGTTAAGAACTTCAATGAGAGATCCGAAACTAGTCATAACCCAGGACGTGTACCTTATAAGATGGGCATACGGGACTACAATGTCGTATGGTTGGAGGGGTAATCTGATGTTTAACCCACATGCACCACATGTTATCAAGCCAAACCTTAACCCCGCACTCTTCCTCCTTCCCCTTTATCACATCCATTGGGCTACACCATGACCTCCATCTTCTCCTAAACAAGTCAACACTAATCTCCTCCATTATTCCATCTATTAGCTACCTCATCTGTCCAATTAAGTAGACTAGTATCCACCTTTACACATCATACCAAGTGTATGCCCTGCAACCCTTCCTCAAACTTCTCTCTTCTATCCCCCTTCCCTCCATTTCCTCAGCCTCCTAGATTTAATCAAGACATCCATCTCTTTTTTTCCCCTTCTCCATTTTTGCTCTTGATTTGACAAAAAGATACAGTATACAAATAAACATTTTATAGGACTAACACGTTAGAGAAAATATCAGCAAAAAATATTTATTCGATGTTCAATTACAGATGAGGATCAAAACTGAATCTAATAGAGAACTTGAAACCAAATCCAATCTCAATTATCTTCTTCAGATCTTGCTTGGATCTGCCTCATTTCCACCCGAAGATTAAAATTCCTAATTAGGATGTTAAGTACACAAAAAGAACAACCAGAAGCATCAAGACTTCACTAAACTTACCATAGTGATGCTAAAGTAAGATCAAATTTCAAAACAAGGTTTTCAGTCTAAGTACAGGACCCCATAATTGGCAGATTACAGGTATGGTCAAGTTGGGTTGGTACAGTACACCCCCATACTGACTCATCGTACACCGCCAGATGTGAGACAGCATCCCTATCTTGTGTCTGTTCAGTACCCTGTCAAGCCCTTATTCCATAAGGCAACTTATTGGATCAACACAGTTGGGCGGTATAGTTCCATGTAAAAACCTTGTTTCGGAACACCCTTCATGTTATACAAAATCCTTCTTTTTCTTCTTGCAAGCAATTATTTAATCTATGAAGATAAAAGTGAAGCACTAACTTGCAACTTAACAACGATAAATTGAAGTGGGCACTCAACACCCAATCCTTCGATCAAGTGGCATTTTATTTTTATTCTTGACATAGCATGTTTTATTTAGTCCCTGAAACAGTTACGCCAATTTTGCACATCGCCACAGTTACACGTGGCTGAGGGATAAAACATGGCACAGCCATACAAATCAAGGGCTAGGAGTAGAATTTTTAGTCAACAGTGACTAAACGTAAGTGGCAGTCAATCCAGAGGGCAGACCTCAAATTTCCCATTTGGGAACTAGATGAAATATCCAATTTGGTTAAGTTATGGTGGATTCGTTAGTATATCATAACTAGATTGTAACAATGTCACAGCAAGGCAAGTCTAATAAGGAAACCTTATCAGATTCAAATTATGCCCATAAATTTAAAAGGATAAGAAAGCTGAGAAACAATGGTGAAAATATATTTAAAAAAAGCATATATTACAACAATCAGAATGTAGGTGAGCAAGCTGATTCGATGTAAAATCAACCATCACATAGAATGACTAATCAGTAGAACAGAGAAAATTTCAGATCTGCACATACAGAGCATAAAATAATGGAAATTGAGCATATTACTATGGTAACATGTGGTATATACTAGAGGAAATCCTCGTAAGGCTCTCACACATTTCTGGAAGGATAAGAAACAACAAGGACAAAAAACACATGAAAAAGCATCTGTACATTTTTATGAATAAATTGCTTAGACTAAGAATCCGTAATTTTTAAGAAAAGGAAGCCAGGTAGGATTCAGAAATCCAGCTGAACATCGCATGTATACTGTTGTCTATCATCACAGCCGAAGTCAGTGACAGGAAAACATGGTAAACCATCACAAAAAGTGCAGAACTACAAAACCTAGTTTATCTGCAGTGTTCCCCATGCTTTGTATATCAAACAATGTGATATGTCAAAAGCATCACACATCCCTAGAGCAAAGAGTTCAGAAATGCATTTCTTAATGCTACTAACCAGTACACTGGGTGCTACAAGAAAAACGAATTGATATGTCATAACTTGTCAGGCATTTAGCAACCAGCGACAACAGTGTCATGTAGTACCGAACAAGGACATTAATCTTAGAACATAGTACATGTCAGAAGAAAAAAATGTCTTTTGAACAAGTTAACAAGAAAGGGAGTAGTCTTGCATGTTTAACATTATAAATTAGCAAAAAAAGGGGGACCTTCTAGTTGAAATGAAATATTGTACCTGATAGTACAAATAGGCTGCATAGAACAAGATCAGAAGTGGCAGTATGGCCCAGAGAGATACGGTGCTCACTATGCCTATGAGAACAAATGTTGAACAGAGCTGCGAGAATTGTCCCATAAACATATTTACAAAGACAGCAACATTGCGATCGATATCACCTAAATCTTTTGCAAATCTATTGATTATCCGTCCAAGTGGATTCGTATGAAAGAAAACCATTGGAGCTCTTAAGATAGAGTGAAGCATGGCATCATGCAGCCTCTTAGCAGCATAGAGACTTGAGACGACCAACCAATAAGAGTTTGCTAAAGTCACAAGTACCTAAAAAGCAGTCAAAATATGAAATTTTGTTCAGAGTAACATCCAGAAAGCTTTGATATGCTGCTGCAACTGCATCCTATCTGAAACTGTTGAGAATTTTTTTCTAACAGGAACTCAGAACAGTATGACTTCAACAACTTGTATAATACCTGCCCAAAAGAAATAACTGCATATATCATATTGTAGAAACCAGACCCATGGCTCTTTGGGGAGGTCTGATCCGTCCAGACGCTCAACCATGTGCTACTTGAGACCCTGAGAACTTCAGTCAAGATATAGCAAATAAAGAGTATCATAACCACCCAGAGTCCACCCAATGCATTTTTGTATCTGGAAAAAAGCAGTATCAAGTGAATAATCTTATGTAACAACATCAACCACATAAAATCTAAAATGGTGGAACAGAGAAATATACAATATAAAGCATGATCAACATACGAAAGAGTTCTGGTGTAGAATAGTTTGCTAATTATTATAACTATTTCCAGCTAAAAATTAATGCTCCACTCAAAGGAAGAGTTCATAAATTAGAACACATTTAAGATATTGTGCTAAATATTCAAAAGAATTCCACATTTCGAAGCATAAGCCAGGCAGCGGCAATTGCAGAAATTTTTGAGAAGTTAGTTTCTGAATTAACAAGAAGTCTAATACATTAACATTTACAAAATATGGTGACAACGGCAGCAGCAGCAAAACATAAATGCATCAAGATGAGATCAGCTGTGGAGCATAACTCAGGCAAAGGCTCCACCTGCAGTTTTGAACAAGAAATTGTGATCAAATCTCAACCTAACACAAACCCTGCTAGTTTAGCCAGCAATTCCAACCTTATGTTAGTTAGGCAGGTGGGTGAGTTAATGAGTGGCGTTCAAGACCATGCACATAAGTAGTGTAACCGCACATGAATGTTTGCTAACAGCACTGATGATAAAATAGGATGTTATATAAGCAAATATAACTTGGTCGAGATCCATAGCAATAACCTCAATCAAACTGATGATTTGGTCAAATGCCAAAACTCGCAAAACCAGCAAATAATCAAGATAAACCAAGGTCCGCCAAATCTGTACCGAAACCCGTATCGATCAGTAGCCAGTTGGGTACGGTACCTATAGACAATACGCAAAGGCGTGCCATAGTGGTTCGGTACCGTACAGACACACGAAATGCAGAGACGGACCGGTTTAATTTTTTTTCGATATTTTTTAGGTTTGATTTATTGGTAATCAATGTTTTAACTTTTTCAATGATTTTACGTATAATTTGATATTTCTTGATATTTTTTAATGTTTCTATAATCTCGATACAACCTAAATGATGCTTCTTGATGTTTTAAAGTGATGCAAAACATAAAATTATTAGTGAGATGTGTGCTACATGAAGCAACATGGAATATCCTAAAATCAATTAGTGAGTTACAAATATAAAATGATACAATCGATTAAATATATTTAAAGTACAACATACATATCAATATTTATAATCTTGTCGAGTTGTGATACTTCTTGTAGATATCCGGATTACTAATATAATCAGGAGGCATATCAGCCCACCCCTTTAACCAAGCGGCATTGTAGTCCTGTACGCTCATCCCATAAGGAACGTGCTCTGAGTTATAACCACCCTCGAATCTCTCACTGAATTTTATTTTATTTTATAATTTTTAATCCTTAAAAATAAATTTTAATTAAAAAATTATATATAATCTAAAAAATAAAAATTTTAGTGGGATTGCGTAGATCATCCATAGATATACAACATATCATAAAATCATGCCGAAATTAAAAATTTTGGCATAACCTTCCCTTATTTTGAAAATTTTTTGGCATTTTTCGGCATTGAAAAAAAAAGAAGAAATGAGGTAGGTTGGATCCTCCTTGAATCGTTGAAATCACGTATTTTTTGGCCCCTGTGGCAGGGGAGGGGGGTGGCGGGAGTTCGAAGAAATGGGGAAGGAAGGCCTGAGAAGGCCACCACTTAAAAAGAGAGGAAGGGAGAACCAATTCAGACCAGTTCGAATCGGGCAGTTTGCACCAGTTCTGAGCGTTTCGAGGCCAATTTCAACTCCCACAGCCGAACCGACTAGGCGGTTCGGCCCGGTTCAACAGACCATGAGATAAACTATTTTAAGTGTTATTATTTTGAAAATGGAAAGGGAGATCTCTTTTGTTGGAAGGACGTATGCTAGAATTTCTACAAGGATGTTCCAGGCAAGGTTCGCGGTACCGATGGTACCGACGTACCGGTCGGCTCCGGTAATGGTACGGTACCGGTGCCGAACCAAGCCGAACCGATACCGTACCGATGGGGCACATTCGGCCTGGTTTCGACCCCATAGTCGTTTTTTTTTTGGAGTTCTTTCACTTTTGGATATTTTTTTGATGTTTTTATGTTTAGGTTTAAGGTTAAAAGTAGATGATGCAACTTATTACTTCCAAATGATTCAAATAATGAGATGAAGAACATAAAATATTTTCAAATTAAGATACAATCAATTACATACATTTAAAGCACTCTCGAATATCTAAAATCGGGTTGAGTGGCACTTTGAAAAGTGCCCCAGTGTGGCACTTTTGAAAGTGTCAGCCTCTGGCCAGCGCTGTGGCATTTTCAAAGTGCCACAGCGCTGGCACTATTTTTCAGAAGCGAACCGGTGCGAACCGAGCTGGTTCGCACCGGTTCGAGCTCATACCGGTGCGAACCGAGCGGTTCGCACCGGTTCCCACATGTACCGGTGCGAACCGAGCCGGTTCGCACCGGTACGAGGCTCAAACCAAACGGTTCCGACCCATATTGGGTCGGAACCGTTTTATACCCCTGTACCGGACCGGTGCAGCTCGGTACCGGTCCGGTACGGGCTGAACCGACCGGTACAGGTCGGTTCAGCAGACCTTGGTTCCAGGGCAACATAGTTGAACAAATTTAAGAAGTCAACTTAGTAGGTGAAGTCAAAGCTTCAAGATCTAAATATTTAATGATTCAAATAGAAAATCTCAGCACATGCTATGCACATGATTATTCTTATATCGTCCTCAGCATGAAGAATGCATGCGAGCAGGGTAAGGATGGCTGTGATCTTCCAATTTTATTAATTCATTTTGCTATTCTTATTATTTGACATATAGACAGCTAGTTTTAGGAGGTGTACCTCTCTTGTTTCCTGTTAGGATTAAGAATTGGATTGTGTCTAAATATATCTCATATATAATATGGAAATACTTAAAGCAGGGTGGAGATATGGAGATGAACAGATGCATGTCATTGCGGAGTTTTCGTTTAATAGTTGAGCAGAAATGTTGTTATGAAATTCTACTAAGAGGGAAAACAATAATAGTTCTTACACTTGAAATCTAGGCAGTAGCAATATTTTTTACCTTGCAAGTACCTTCAAGCTGACAACACCTGTTTCACGTTCCTCCTGTTTGATAAGAACAGACTTTCCTTCTTTTCGTTTTGATTCTTTCTCACTCTTCAACGAGCCACTCTCTATCTTTATCATGTCACCATTTTCAGCAGATTTTATGGTCTCTTGACCAAGGCCTTCCCCTTGTTTCTCTTCTGTCTGTTCCTCCATTTTTCCAGCATTTTCCATTAATTTTTGAAAGAGTACTCCATTGCTACTAAGTTCTTCATAGGTACCCTCCTCTTTCACCATACCTTCATGAACCAGGATAATCCTGTCCACATTTCTCAGAAAATGTAGCTGGTTGGTGACAAGCACTCTGGTTTTATTTCTCAGTTGACCCTTTATACAATTATCAAAAACCTGGATAAACAATAGATCATGCAGATTAAAATAAAGCAAATGAAACATTATCGATCAACTTCTAATGTAAGGAAGCAATTTTGAAGTACTGATGCACAGGGGAGCACTGGTGTCATGCCGCTATGATACCTTGTATAGCACAAGGTAAATACCTAGGGAAATAGGCCTCCTGTACCATAGTGCAGTCAGTTCTTCAAACCTTGTAAGCAGGTTTATTATATGCCAATAAATGATAAGAGGGCTCAGATGCCAGGATCTGTGTTCATTTGAAAGACTGCTGGAAATTTTTGTTGTTTGTTCAGTATAATGTAAGAAAGAAAAAGGTGAACTTTAAACTCATTTTCTGCACTCCATGCATAAGTTATTTCATACTCAATTTGAAAAAGCAATTTCTTTATGCACACCATCAGCCCTAATTCAAAGGATCCAATAAAATGAACCTAACTGATCTAGATCCTCAACACGATACTCATCACAGCAATTGCAAATGCTAGTTTACTTGAACTTGACAGGAACAGAAAATAGGAATACTAGGAATTCTTGTTCTGGCAACATAGCCATGTTTGTGCATGCTTATTCAGATCTGAGCTAATTGCATTTGTCAGGTGATGTAGTCGTGAGAATATTTTCTGAAATCAACTTTTCATAAGAATTGGAAACATCCAAATCAGGATAAGCTTAGGCAAATATTTATGTGAGGCAAGCAGTATTTAACAAAGTAAAAAAAAAAAGTTCTATGGAAATACTAGACAAAATTATGTATGGTCTTATATCCTCAAGTAGCTCTGCAGATTTCTTAACAACTGGTGCATTCACATTGTTGCATATTCTTTTATCATTTGGCAGCTCTACATGTTTTTAAGAATGAGTGGTGTTAGTTTGTTCATGTATTCTACTTCACTTGAATGTAGAGTTAAAATCCATTTGTAACAAAACTTTGCAGTTGTCCCATCCATCTGGGTCAGCTTTATGCTCTGGCAAATCCAATTGCAAACTCCCAACTTGATATCAACCAACTAAATTGGGGCCTAGTTCCTAGCAACAGCAACTCCAAGTGAGAGAGTCGTTTGCCATGAAACCTAAAAAGCCTGTTGCCTAGTAGGAAGAAATTTTTTTTTTTTTGACCCAAGCAGGGCATTAACGTCACCTAATAGCCAAGTCGTGCTTTTGGCACAGGTTGCCACCAATATGCAAAGCTGGATCCACATTGGGTAATGAAACCTGTGACATGGAACTGAGCGGTGCTTCTCTTATATGAGGAGGGAACAATTCAAGGAAAAAATAATCAGAGATATGACAAACATATAATTCACATAACAATTATGTGACTGGGATTACCTGCCGACCAACATGAGCATCTAGTGCACTCAAAGGATCATCAAATATATATACATCTGAGTCCGAATATACTGCCCTTGCCATGGAAACTCTTTGCTTTTGCCCGCCACTAATATTCACTCCTCTTTCTCCAATCTCTGTGAGATCACCTCCCTAATATCACATGTGAAAATGGGAAAATCAACACTCAACAAAAAACAGAATTGATCTTCAACCATAAATGTAATTCATGAAAATTTATAAGGAAAATAAGAGGGTGTGACTAGATAAATCTAAGAAGCAGATATATTGTTTAGATTTTTGTCTACATCTGCAACTTGTATACTCACTGGAAGCAAATCAATGTCATGGTGTAATGCAGTTACTTCAATTGCCCTCTCATAGCGTGATGGTTGAAAGGGAGATCCAAACAATATGTTGTTACGTACCTATGTTGCACAAAGAAAAGTGTCAACAAAAATTACCGAATGTTACTTTAATGAAGAAGAGACACTTAGAGAAACTCAAACTCACAGTAGCATTGAAAATCCATGAAACTTGAGGTACATAGGCAACAGTTCCTCGAATTTCAACAGATGTGTCTGTTTCTGGCAGCTGTTGTAATTCACCAAGCATTGCTGATATTAGAGATGTTTTTCCTTCCCCCGTGCTTCCAACAATTGCAACTAAGCTACCAACTGGTATATCCAAATTGATATTTGATAATGTGGGCCTCTGTGCCTGCAATGGCTTGCTACGTCACACATCCAGTAGTTTCCAGTAAAAGAAAAGATGTACATCTTACAAGGCAGATATTCAAGCAAAAGAATGATAGATGAAAACCTGCCCATATAAAACTAGCAAGGAATTATTCTAACAAGCAGATTATTTATTTTTAAACAATATAAAAGTTTGAAGCTCATCAATGCATTTTCATTTTGAAAGATGGCAACGGAATGGACTCTGCTTGCAAGCAAAAGAGATGTACGCACAAACAACTACAAAGCAAACTTACAAGGAGAATAAATATTGTTTATCAGCACCACAAAAGCGTTAACTCTAGCATGCATTCTTTTTTTTTCTTTTTTTTTTTGGAGGGGGGAGGGGGAGGGGGAGTGGGGGAGTGTTGATGGGGATCTCAATGTTCTTTTATAATTTTATGTTTCCCTAGAAGAGATTTGTAGGAAAGGAGCTGTACTAGGTGTTAAGTGAGAAAGGCAGAATTGGACACAAATTTGTAGTGAAATCTGAAATTTTATCGGCCTTTAGAGAACGAATTGAAATAACAAGGATCAAACCTTCATCGACCAAGGGTCGGTTCAGTATGCGCAAAACTGACTGCATCGATAAAGGTTATTGATGGGTACCCATTGCTATGCCCTAGCATCCTTTGTACAGGCTTTTTTGGCCTCTCAACATTGCTTTAGGATTTCTTATCATATTTTGTTGTTCAAATGCTATGTTTTTACTAGGAAGGTGTGAGTATCAAGCTTACTACCTTAGCTATGGTTTCCTATCTATGTTGAAGTCAGAAATATGCATATTTATCACATAAATGATGTATCAACTACTTGAATTACAGTAACATATAGATGTTAAGATTAGCTTTTGAAAAGCAATTAGATTACTAGAAATCATAAATCTACATAGAAGGGGCATACTAACAATTACAGCAATGGGATTGATGTACACTAAAAAGATCTAGAAATTTTAGAGATTTTTTACAGATGGGGTAGAAGTGCAAATATAATTACGTAACACTTAAAGTATAATTTTTTGAAATTAGAAAATTTAACATATTTATAAGTAAATCATAAATTGCTATTAAAATTCAAAAAACAAATAAAAAATTGTAATTGCAAACCAAATACAATATATAACTCAAAAAACAGTGTATAATTAGCTTGGACTTCATGTATATTTTTAAATTATAACAATTTTTGATATTTCAAGAATAATTAATTCAGTAATAAACTTTAAAGTTTAAACTACCATAAAATTATCTTAAACTGATAGCTTTCGCAGAACAGCTCTATATGCACATCATTAAAAAAAAAACAACCCAAAAGGAAGTATTTTGTAGGGTTAATTTTAAATTTATTTAACTTCGGGTGAATAGAGCACACCTACATTGACATCATTATTCGTGAAAATTTGGTAGCATGCGCACAACACAAGTGCAAACATGCTACCAATTTTTTCAAAATTTTACAAATTTATTATTTTCAAATAAACAATAGCTAAAAAAATCTATCAAATTGTAGAATAAGTCATTACCTACATCATATCCAAAAATCCATCCAAACCACCATTGTTTAATTGGATTAATTCCGGACTAAACAGACTTTTTAGTATAAGGCTCTAGGGCCACCCCAAAAACAAGGTGATGACTGGTTGCGAAGAATAATAAGGTTTGCATTCCTTGTCAGCTAAAAAAGGTCTTCGGGGAAAAGGTATTTGTTAACAAGGTCATGACATCATCTATGTTCTTCAAGGACTAATGCCAAGAAGAACACATCACAAAAAAGAGAGAGTCCAAAATGGCTAAAAAGAATAAAAAGGTAAAATATGGAAATGAACCTTTGACTCCCAAGAAAAATATCCATTCTTAATTGAGATAGCTGGATGCATTGGCTCGATTGGTGGATTTGGCATCAGTACTCTCTCTTCCAAAAGGAACAACTCCTCTAGACGTTTCAATGATACATTTGCATTCACAACCTGCCAAAAAATAAACAAATAAATAAAGCATAGTTAAGACTCCTGCATGACTGCTAGAATAACTGCAAGTGCATTATGCACCAAAAATTAAGCAGATTTTTCTGGAGGCAAACTACTTTTAAAGCTTCTAAATGCTATGGTCAACTAGAATTCCAACAATTCATAAACTACCAAAAAAGGCAACAGACACTTGGAGACACATGGACATTTGGCATCCATGCTCTAGTGTCTACTGCAGTCTTATCATGTTGTAGTTGCTAAGTGGCGATGATAGATAATGCAAAGGCCACATAAGAGCACATATTTAGAAGGAACAAGCTCACACCAGAAAAAGCAATGACATGCTTAAAGACATGTTAGTGGACAAAAGGTAGCAATAATACCAACAAAAAGTTATCTCTATTTCATAAATAACCACATAATTATTTGCTCTTTAACTAGTATAATATGTCGATTCTATATATTAAGGATAAAAAAGATTTGTGTGAGACAGTGTTACTTGGACTCATTAGTCCGAGCCAAAAAGATGAGTCAACATGTATCAATGAGTCGACAAGTGTAAGACTCATTAGGTACGCACTCAACATGCAAATTCTATCTCTTGCATCATCGCAAAGAGTCCAATTCTATCCACCAAGTATTTGACGTAGTAAATTGGCAAATTCGACAAGGATAGAGGAAAATGCAGTGAGGCTAGCAGGGGGGAGAGAGGGGCAAACCTAGGTTGTCAGCTAGCGACACTCCTTGGTTTAGGTCAGAAACGATGATCAATTTGGTAGCATGGCCAGTTTGCAAGGATTGGAATGCGCCTACATGCTAAAAGAGACAATGAAAGCAACAAGAGAGGGATTGAAAGGAGGAAGCCAAGAAAGCAAGAGGTAAGGGAGAGGAAAAGGGAAAAGCAGATAAAGGGGAAAGCGATTTGGAAATCAGGTAGTGTTGTGTTGTTTGAAGACCTGCCCGACTTGCTCGTGAAGCCTTTTGGGGGGGCTCAGGCCTAACGTATTAGGCCCGGTAGGCTAGCTGGGGCTTGGAAAATAGGCAATTACTAGGTTGGGCTCGTTCTTGGGGATGAAAGCCCAACCAAGCTCGGCCAGGCCCAAATTCTTTTATTTTTCTTGTATTATTTGGTTATGTTTGATATTTTGTATAATTAATTAATAATTATTATTGATATGTGAACTTAATGGGATAAGAAACATGTTTTACTTTGTTGGCAATCTTTAATTATTCAAACTTAGTATTTTTTTCCTAAAATATTTTTAAGTACTATAGTAATTTTTAAAAATTAAAAACTAGTTATAAAGCTCGAGACCTAGCCTGAAGCCTGAGTAAGGGTGGCTTGGGCTTGGAAGATAGGCTCAAAGGCCCAGCCGGGCCAGAATAGGTCTAGCTGGTAGTGGTCAAGCTTCTTAAATTTTGAATTGTTATCAACTCAAAAATCTCAACAACATATTAATTAGGCAGATGTAATGTTTCCAAAATATTTTATCTTGAGTTTTAAAAATATTATATATCAGCTACATAATATATATACATATTATTTTATTTGTTACTAATAATCTTTTGGGGTACAACCATCAAAGTTGTTGTTGGGAACAAATCCTATTGCTTCTAAAGCAATCCAAATGACAATTAAATTTAAAACTATTTCTATTGATAAAACTTACTTTTACAAAGTACCATGGGAAGGTACTCTTACCCTACCTCATTGAAATCTCGAAGGCAATCTTGGCTTTTAAAATAGAAAAACTCATTTTCCAAAAGCATTTAATGTCATAAATTCTTATGTCTAAGAAAGCCCTTCCTTCTTTTTAAAACATTTAATAATTCATACTCCTGTCTTGTCGTATCCTCTAAAGATTATTTTATTTCTATAAACAAATAAAATGATCACACATGCTATAAGCAACCTATAACATGATATGATAATACCGATACTTTATAATATATGATATAAATAATTAATAGGAAGTTGAAAATTGAAACCAAGATGATAATCATCATGATAATATACTTCATTTGCCTACTAAGAAATTTGGAGTTTAGGCTTAAGAACAAATATATATATATATATATATATATATATATATATATATATATATATATATATATATATCATGCCAACAATAGAGAAGATAGAACACTTCAATAATTCTAGTTTTTCTGTGACAAATTTTATTAAATTTATATATAATTATTTTCTATATATCACCAAATCTCATGTTTTTTCTCTTGCTGAACCACACGCTTGGGTGCATATCCTTGTTTGATTCTTGTGTCCGTGTCCATGTCCATGCAACATCATACTTCCAGAAATAACTGCTTAATTGCACAGCCCATTAACATGATGAAGCAAATGAAAATCTAACATAGTGATTTTTAAGGTTTGATGCAACATGGGAAAGGGAATATCATATTGACAAACATTGGAATCATGGTTTCAGACAGAATGAAATGAAACAAATGAATAAAAACTATCAATGTCAATCAATATCATCAATTTCAGTGCCGCTGACATGCTAGTCAGTGGCCAAGCAGCAAGAGCCATGCCATGCAGGAAAGAGGCAAAAAACTTTGAAAATCCCTTTTCTAATGATAAAATTTTAAAAAAAAGATTTAGTGGATACTGTGCCAATGCTGTGTCAATGTCAATACTGGCTCAAAATCGTACATGCCAGTTAGCATGAAGCCATGAACTGGCATAGATAAACAAAGAAAATTTTCACAAATATTATGGGTGGCAGCATAGTGCTGACTATAATAGGTAGGGACATTGCATCGCTTTGTACAGTTGGAATTCATCAAAGGAGAGAGGTTATAAATTATGTAAACTAGATAATGAGTTCTCATCAGCCAATTAGATCCAAGGCAAGCCAAGTCATGGTTTATTAAAAGGCTCCATAACAAGAATCCAATGATTTGGCTCATGAGGCACTGGAATTGCATTAGTTTTTAAATTCAACTTTAGTGCCAATCTTAGTTTATAATATAGGAGTATTTCATGTTCCTTATTTTGCAAAATGTTTTTGATTAGGTACATTTGACATGGTAGGAGACATGTATTTGGAGGATATCCTAGACATTGATTAGTTCATTTTCAAAATCTAGAGCTACAGAAGACAGCCAAATGTCAAATGTAAAACCTAGCCAGTTTTATTTCAAATTATTGATCATTAAGTATACAAGGATTACAACTGATTGGTTATGAGATGAAAACCATCAGGAAGCATGTTTTGGATTGTTTTGACACTTATATGAGCATGGTCGGCAGAACCGTCTCAAACCATCCGATTTGGAGTGTACCGATCCATACCGGCAGCGGACCGGGACGATTCCAGTAACCAAAACGAGAACTGGCAACGAAGGGAGAGAAGGAGAAGAAAATAAAGGAAAAGAGAGAGAGAGGAGAGAGGGAGAGGGAGAGAGAAAGAGAGAGGGAGGTGGAGGCCAGCTGGCGGAGGGCCAGCGAGCCGCATGGAGGAGGCGGAGGAGGGGCTCCTCTACACAACTCTCCGGCCCCCCTCCCACTCTACCCATTCTCTCTCTTTTTCTCTCTCCCGTTCTCCCTCTCCCCCCCTTTACTATATCGGTACAAGCCCGGCACAGAATGGCACGGGGCTGTACCAACCCATCCCGCCGGGCAACCAGTCTGGGGCCCGATTTTGGCACAACAATCCTTGGTTATGAGGTTTTACTATGAGAAAATTTAGTGTCAGAAAGTCCAATTTAGTTAGTAGCATTGAGGGAGTCCTGGTGCCATCAGTTAATGTGATGAAGTGGAAGGAGCTTCAAATATGGGGATCCATGAAGATCTGAACATTGGAAGTTAACAGGACTCATCTTTGGACTCAGATCAAATAGGCCAGCCACACAATACTTGGCAGCAAGAAATTAAAATCATAAATGAAGGTGGAGTCCTTTGTCTGAGTATTCCTATCTTTTGAAAAAAAATAAAATGTTAGCAAGTGTTCCTTATTAGCTCTTCTTGTCACCATCTACTTCATCTCACATTTGGTTTTTCTACCTCACACTGCATCACATATTCAACAATATTTTCGATCACAATTCACCAACCTCACCAAATAAAAAAAAGGCGGCTAACTATCAAATGACTAAGATGTAATGCATGTTTTAAACCTCAAAAAAAAAAAGATCCGGTAATAAAAGCAATCGCATTGCTGTTTCCAGCATCAGTTCAAACTTTTTTTTTTTGAGAACTAGAATGGGAGAAAACCCAGCCAAAATCAGGTGAGGACGAGACAAATAAAACAAACGTGGCACAAAGTGACACACTAGCTAGCAGTTTCCCAAAATTCACTGGTAGAAAAGGTTCTTCGTTTGCGCACCTTGTTATGTCATATTATACAATTGGTAATCCAATAATATCTTCTATACAAGACTGAGTTTCCTTGCTTATAAATGGAACTTACTAGGCATAAGAAGTCAATCGATCATTTGAGAGATAGGGTGCCAGTCTAGCCAAGCCCGACTAGCAAGCTCATGGCAGACATACAGACAGACAGATATTATATATATGTTCAGTCAGTGTGCTAAAACCCCATTAAAAGCCCAGATTGCAGAAAATATAAATGTATAATTACTAAATTTAATTTCTCAATAACAGGAACTCATATTGTTGTTTCAAGCTTCAAGCAACAAAATAGTTTGCTGTAGTTTTATAATCACACAAGCAAATCCAACTGGGTTTATCATAATCTTTTTCCAAGAAAAACACATCAAAGAAAATGAGGAGTATCATACCTGAGTTATCACATTAGGGAGCATGAACAGTGGAAACCTTAACACTGAAAACAGTGAAAGTGATGTAAATGCTTTTGCAGGTGTCAGATCCCCTCCAAGTAAAGAAAACATCCCAAATGATACGACTATAACAACAACTGGTATGCTGTTCAGCATAAAAGTATTCAACTGCAAAACATAACAGTGAGCCATAAACAGTATGGTAACTATATTATTCAAAAAACAAAAAGAAAAAGAAATAAGGGTTAAGATCAACATTGCCAACATTTGATTCTACCATTCCATTACAAGCATTAAAAAAATGTCTTTGGGCTTACTGCTGCTAATAGCTGAGCCCTACGGAACCATGAAAGCTCATCATTGCGAACGCTCTGCACTTTTGAGTGGAAACTTTGCTCCCATGCATAGCATCTGCCCCATAAAAAAAAATTAAGGGCAATCACTCACTCCAAAATTAAGTTAAAAAACAAATGCAGAGCAGGTCACAATCAAATTGCAGCATACTTCACAGTATCCATAGCAGCCAATATCTCATTCATAAGACCAATGCGCTTGTCAGTACGTTGCAGGCCCTCCTTAGACAGTTTCTGCATTTTGCTTATTACAAATGTCTGATGCCACAAAAGGAACCAAAAATCAGAAACTGAAAGAACATAATTCATGGTTGTTTATAAATATGAAGAATTGATACAATATAATGTAGGATGTATATAAATCTGTACGAAACTATATTCAGAGACTTTGTTGATAATTGTCTAGAAAAAGCAAATAGCATGTGACCAATCATTCTAAATATACAACAAGGTGTAGGCTTAAGATAGTAAGGCTAGCCAATGTGGCTAGTTCGATGTGTACCAAACTGGACCAGTTAGTTACTGACATGGTTTGAGACTTTGATTCGGCATATAAGGCTCACCCGGTCCGGTTGCTTCGTTCTCCACTCTACCTCGCTTCATTCACTCCGAATCGGCATGTCTCACTCTGCTTCGCTTCATCACCCCCCCCCCACCCCGAAATCCTAATCCCTTCCATCCCGGCTGGCCAAGTAAGTCTCCCTCTCCCTGTCACTCTCCCCCTTAACAATGACGATGAGGGTTGTTCAAAGCCTCTCTCTCTCTCTCCCTCCCTCTCCCTCCCTTCCTCCCTCTCTCTCTCTCTCCTTCCCTTCCTCTCTTTTCTTCTCTCTCTCCCTCTCCCCCTCCCTCTCAACTCACCCTATTTTGGTACGCCCTAGAACGGCATGATATAGACTTGGACCGCATCAAACCGATCACCAGCCGGTACGATCTCCAATACCAGTTCAACGAACCTTGCTAGATACTTTAAGGTTTAAACTTAAAAAGCACTATACTGACTATCAACATAATATAGATATAAGTTACCTACCTTCTCATTCTAGCATAACACTATTAATTTTTGCTTACCTATATAATATCATGATTTGGTCCAAGTGTTAAGTTAAAATCTCAAATAAAGATAAAGAAATTGGCAAACAAAAGCAAGACAGAATGAACTCAACATTGAACCCTTTGAAAATGAAAAAAGTTCTTCCTGAGAACAAGGTTCAACATATTAAACATTAAACCAATATCAGCCAAGGGTGGGCACTATCTCACATCCGATATCGACAAAGGGTATCAACAAATACACTTTGACATTGCCTTTATCCCCTTGGTATAGCCTATTTCAGCCACCAATCTTTTTCTCTTTTCTTATATTTTAGGGTAAATTACAAAAAAAAAAACCCCTTGAAGTTTATGTTTATTATACTTAGACCAATAGTTTGTAAAACCTAAACTTTCATCCAATTAAATTAACAGCATTAGTGAAACCAAATACCTCAGATGAAAAGTCGAAAGTGCTCTTAGGTGGGGAGAAGGATGCAAATATTTTCTGGTGTCCTTGGGTGTTACTATGTCACTTAAGGTTATTTTGGTCATTTTTGAATTTTTTCTAACATGGTATTTGGGTCCTATTTAAGGTTAACAGTTTGACTAGAGTTCTATTAAGTTATGGGTTAAAGCGTTGGATAAAAATAAATCTCGGGGGGTAAGTGTAGGTTTTTCAAACAATTTGATGTAAGTATAATTTATCCCTAATCTCGAGGGGAGGTTTGTAATTTACTCTATCTTTTATTATCTTAGTTCTATGTTTGCTCAAAATTGTGTACTTCAGACATAAATCGTATAACTTAGAAATAAAACAAAAAATCATATTACTTGATTAAAATTAACAATTGATTTTGATGCCCCAAACTCCATTTTGATACCAATACAATACAGTAGCATTGAATTTGGTGATCGAAGACCATTACACCATCAACAACACAACACTCTCCCCCTAAAGGGGAAAAAAACTTTATTTTAATTGAGTGGTAATTTATTCTTTTCTTCTTCTTTTCTTCCTTTCTTTGTTTCCTCTTTCCTCTTCTTTTCCTACATGGATAGGTTTCAAAGTCTTGTCCCCATCCCAAACCCATTTTCTCAGAGGAATTGGATGTGATGGCCAAAACACCCCCATCCCACCTGGATTTAAAACATTGCTAAGGATCACCTAAAATGGACTAAACAATAATGAAAGTGGCTCATACATGTTCCCAAGGTATAGTTAAATTTATCCATAGAAAAAACAAAAATATTTCAAATATTTTGTAAGAGATATTCCAAACAGATGCACAAATTTCTACTATGCCTATCTTTCCAATGGAACTATTATACTTTTTCATAAAAGATAATATTAAGAAAGAAATCTTTAAAATATTAAAGGCATTTTGTAAACAAGGGCTTTGGTGCTAGCAAGATGATGAAGGTGCTGAAAATGGGGATCAGTCTTAGTAATCAACCATCAACTTATAAATAAAGTTGTTTACTATCTCTAATAAAGATACTTAAATTGTGAGCTATGCAAGGTATTCCCTATTCAAATTCAAGCTTAAACTAAGGCAATAAATACTTTAAGATCTAGTTTTGAAAGTAGTAGAACGTAAAGTACTTAGCCCCATTTGGCAGAGTTTTTGGTGGGCCAGAAAGTGCTCTCTGGCCCTCCAAAAGTACTTTTGAATGGAATAGGAGTATTTGGTAAAAAAATCGGAAAGTTATTTTAGCTTTGCCAAAAAGCTGAAAATGTCTACTTGGAAAAAGCTCCAAAATGGAGCTTCTTCGGAAAAACACTTTTAGCACGCATCGAGAAGCAGCTTTAGATTTATAAAATTTTTCTTTTTGGACTAAAATACCCATGATAAAATCATATAATTATAGGAAGTGTCCCTTTATATCATAATGAACGAAAAAAGAAATCTACAGGAGCCCACCCCAACAAACAAGAAACCCTAATCAGTCTTGGCTTTCTCCCTTACCACGTGATCAAAGTATTATTTCTTTTCTCTATTTATTTATCCATCATTTTGAATGAGGAAAGCATTGGAAAGAAAATAATCGTAAAATCTCACTTTTGCAAGTATGATTGCGTGGCTCTATACTTTTTCCAAAAATTAGTTCCTAAAAATATTATATTCAATTATTCATAAAATATTAATATATAATGATAATAATTATAATGTTTTATATCAAAATATTGTATTATACTATAAATATAATATTATATTACATTATATCATAATACATTGATATGTTATGTTATATAATATCAAATTTTGTTATATTATTATGCTATAGGATACAATATTATATTACCTATATTAGAAAAATATTATATTACATTACAGTAATATTCTACTATATCATATATTTATGTATTAATACATATTATATTTTATTATGCTATGTTATATAATACTATGTAATATCCTTTATGGTCATTTTGTCATACCAAAAGTACTTTCTCAGTTTGTTTGCCAAACACATATTAAAGTTCCACAATACTTTAGAAATGTAGTTACCAAACAACAAATAGTTTTTGTTATAAAAGCTCTACTTCAAAAGGCGCTACTTTAAAAAGCTCTACATCTGAAAGCTCTACTGCCAATAGCTCTGCTAAACGGGGCTTTAGTTTGATGGCGGGCAAAGATCGAGTATTTACTTAGAAATGACCAAATTATGCCTGACCAAATGGCTCAGTCTTGGATGGAGGTAAGAGAGGTGGGGCTGGATTCGTTATCAGGGGACCGAGTTCTTATGCGGTGGCGGCGGGAGGCTGTTAGATTTTCGACACCTCGGTTCCTGGAGCAGAGCTGCGAGCGGTCTGGATGGGTATGTGCTACGCGCGGCGAGTGCTTCAGGCAAGTTCAGTCTTACTAGAGAGAGATTCGGCCACGGTGATCAACTGGGTCCGAAAGGGCCCGAGCAATTATGGAGGAGATCATCCCCTGCTCCGCGACATTTGGGAGATGGGGAGGGAGGGTGTCACATTTCAGGCTATGCATGTATATCGTGAGGCCAATGGGGCGGCCGACTAGGTGGCAGCTTATGTAGCGAGCCACTCAGGAGGTATCCTATGGCCTGGAGAGAGAGAGAGATGCCCGGAGCACTTCGGGACCTTTTGCTTTCTGATTTTCTTGAGTGTATTCGTACCCGTGAGGTATGAAATGCCCATTCCAGCAAAAAAAAAAAAAAACTATAAGATTGACACCACATCTCTCTTTTACATCATCACAATGTTTATAGGCAAGAATATATATGAGACTAATGAACAAAAAACAGCATAAAGAACATGAAATCACTAAATAGAGAACTACCTGTAAGGGGAACATGAAAACCAGCATTAATGAGCCAACAAGTGATGCGACCCCTAGCTGTTTGTACAGCAGAACAACAGCTATGGTAATACGAAAAGGAGCTGACCATACAGTGTGAAGCTGTTGGCAGACTTGCTGCACAAAGAGAATTACATATCAATTATGCATTTAAGCATATATCTCAACATAAAATCATGGTGTAGACCAATAGTTTACTGTGTCTCACAGATTCTAGAATAACATTAACATCATGTTGAGTGGTCCACAATCATCAAATAATAATAAAGTTGATTATTTATAGAAAATACTACGAAAACTAAAAGTGAATTATATACTAGTGTTGAAGATGTTGTGAAGCCAAGACATGCACATAAGAGTCGCCATAAAGCCTAGGCCAATGTTGTCAAAAGTGGCAGCCTAGTGCCTAAGCACTTAATTTGGCCGGGCTGCCTAGGCCAAGCCCGCTTAAACATTGTTCCTTTGAGATTTACTTTGTCCGCCTTCTTTCCCTATTTAAACCCCCATACGGAAAATGAAAGAGGACATTGAAGCTACTACCAACCTTACAGCAATTAGAGGGCTTATAAACAGCTACAGATAGGTCAACCTGCAGCCTTGACTAGCAAAAATGGTTATGGTGGCCAACACTAGTGCCAAGTTTGTGTATATTTTTTCCTTCTTTATATCAATTTTCATCTTCATCTTCTCTTTCTAATTTTTCTTTCCTTTCTTTTTCCTACTCCTATCCATTCTTCATCTGACCATTCTTTTCCTTTTTCCAATAACATTTTCCTCTTGTTCTGCTTTCTCATCTTCCTTCATGGTTGTTGATTGTGGTCTTCCATCTTGCCAGCTACTACTTCCTACCCTCCTCTTGCTTCTTGCTCAGTCTTGGGCCTCTTGGCTATATTTTGCAACCTGTTGGTTGCTGTAGAGGCAGCAATATTGTTGCTACTCTCTTCTTGTGGATTTTGGTCTTTGAACTTTTTGTGCATGAAAAATAGGTTTAATAATGCATATATTGGTGAAAATGGATTATATAGATGATATATTTACTTGCTTATTGATACATATGGTTGAAAGTATTTAGGATAAATGCTTCAAGGCCTTTGTCCCTTAAGCGACCGCTGACGCGCCTAGGCGCCTGCCTAGGCCATATACGGGGTCCACTGCTTCGCCTCGCCTAGGTAATTTGACAACCTTGGGCCAGGCAAACATGTAGATATGGTGGGCCTTGTTAACCTATATTATAGCAAATCATGCTGATCAGTTGTTTATATTGTATGCTATAAACCATCAAGACTGATTTGCATCTTACTCATGATATAGCAAATAACTTAGCTTAGGAAAGGCGTGAGAAGTCATGCATTGATTGTCAAACATTTACAAATTTAAGTTCATGAGTAGCTAAAACGGAATAACATAAAATATTTGATTTAAGTATTTGGGAGTAAAGTGAGAAAAAATGCCTGGAGTGTTTCTGCATCAGTTGTCATCAAATTTGTTATCTTCCCTGATGCAAATTTCCTGCGACCCTCATGTGATAGTCTCAGTGATTTGCGAAACACAGCTGCAACCTGCAAAAAAGATGAATTAACCATGCAAATCAATAATATCAATCACATGTTGCATCCACATGATTCGTAAAAAGGGTTAAAGAAAAATAAACCTACTTTATTAAAAAAATAAAGAATTCTTAAAAATTATTATTTTAAACAAATGATTTATTTATTACTTGCATTAATTTATAATCTGCTTAAAGCATCCAAGACTTCTTAATCAACATCGTATAAGTGATAAACCAAATGGAGAAGGGGAAGAAACATTATTTGAGAAGCAATCTCTGCATGAGCATATGACCGCTTTTTTAACTTCCATGCTCATCACTCAGGTAATGAGCGGAACAAGATGCAACCAAGAGAAAACACAGGATATATAAATTCTGTCAGTTTAAGTCAAACTATGACTATAAATTAAGAAGTTGGGCATATATTAGTGTGAAAGAAGGTTTGCAACACATTTGATGTTTTGGATCAATTTATAAGGCCATAGGAAGGGTTAACATTTTGCTACAGGGATACTCCTCCATCGTTTTATTGAGAATACGGATTTTCAAAAGTATGGTGGGAGGTCAAATTTAGTAGCAAAGAAAATCTAATTAACATTTGAGTCAAAATTTGTCGAAAAACTGATTTTTCTTTCTTCAAGGAATATAATTGATTTGTTATCTATATCCTTAATGCAATATTTTTATGCTACCTCACAACAAATAATGATGTCTCCATAATTGTATAGCAAATGCATCTTTCCCCTACTAAAAACTTATAAATAATCCCCCTTGACTTCTGAAAGTGAGTGTTTTCCAAATAGAGTGAAGTTTGATATTGATACAGTATGGAACATATATATCTATCATGTCCTTCATTTTCACGGAAATCTACATGCTTTGCAAAGGTGGATTGGGAATTATAGAGTTTGTGTTTGACGTCAGTGCATGTACTATATGTCACACTGCCATACACTTATGGTGCAAATTTTTTGTAACAGTAAAATGAATACACATCAAGACAGGCTCCTCAAGTCTTGATTTCAAAATAGTGTTGGGTGCCTCGGACGAAATAGAGATAAAGATAAGCTCTCAAAATGTTATGGGATCTTCACATTCCAATAAAGAAAAACTGCACTGATGTAACAGTACGAAAAGACATGTCATGATGCTATCTGTTGGATAACAAAGAGCAACATGGTGCATATGGGAGGGGAAGAAAACATATCTTCATATCTTTGTGAGTGCACAAAGTCTTCTAACAACAAATGAGGTGAGGAAACTTTGAGAAAACTCTAGAGACTAAAACATGAGAACAAAACAGAGATACATTTTCAAGTCTTAGTGGTGATACTTTAATCATTTTTAATATTTAGAATACAGAGCAAGGTCCGCCGTACCGGTACCGGTCGGCGTACCGGTGGCCGGCCGGACCGGTATGGTACCGGTCCGATCCGGTACGTACCGGCTGGTACCGGTCCCGTACCGGCCGGTACGCGGTGGTTTCAAAAACCACAGCGCGCGGCGCTGTGGTTCTTAAAAAAAAACAAAATTGTACCGGTGCAAACCGGCCGGTTCGCACCGGTAGAGGCCCGTACCAGCCGGTTCGGATAAAAAACCGGAAAATACCGGTTTTTTTTTCCCGGTTTTTTATCCGTTCCGGTACCGGTCCACGGCCGGACCGGTACGGCATTCCATGATACAGAGGAATCTCATACATTCGATCAAGCGATAATAAATTATCAAAGAGTTGGATTCAACTTTTTCCTGACATAATCCAAGTATGGAAATGCAGTAGAGTGACACTAATATAATATCCAGTGTACGTAGAATTGTTAGTGAAATTGGAGCCATGTTCTACATGGATAACTTATTCTCATACTCCCTTCTGATCTAAAATCAGCTATTTCTATAAAGAAGACATTATGGTTCTAAAAGATTATTCAGAGTTGGAGGAGGTTGACAATGTAGTCTTTCTTGGCGGACAAGTAAATCATCAAGCCACTTCAGAAAAAGCAGGTTAACAGTGCATGCACATGCTGGGGAGACAATGGAAGGTAATGCACTGGATGTCATTAATTCTCTTATAAAAGGATGTAAGTGTTGCAAGGAATAAGAACCTAATTCTATCATAGTATAACCAAGATCTTCCACTCTTACTTTTTTATAATATCAAAGTAGGCAAATGCCTCTGCTAGCATCAGTCAACTTGATGCAGATAAAAAATGCTTGAAGCATAAAACTTCGTTGGAAGTCCCCCAGGATGTTTAAAATCCCATCATCTGCAATCAATCGTGGCTATAAAAACTCTGTTGAAGTTCATCACCCTGCATCTGTCTTCTATATGGATCAGTAGGTGAATTATAGTTTGTATGTGTATCATAATACTTGTCTAGTATAGGAAGAAGTGCAGTAAGCCTCTTTAGGTTCCATTTTGACAACATCAATTTGCTGCTTCAGCAGCAACCAAGTGAATCTAGTTCTGACAAAAAATTAAACTCTTCTTAGTGACTTTAGAAAACATGATGTTAAGGTAGGATCATGGACAAAGATTGCATCAGATAGGCAATGAGTGAGAGAAGAGGATTCCTCTGATCATTACAATATGTTGAATGAGGCTTTGCTTTTATCATTACAAAACACTAAAGCAATGAGTTAGCTAATGTACTTGATGTCTTAAAATCTAATCATAGACAGAAAAATATTATGAAACCAAAAACGTACCAAGGTAGACCTCAGTCTGAAGCCAACACGCATAACATTCTGAAAGTATTGTGCTTCAAATAGCACTCCCAATGCCTGATCAGTAAAATTTCAGTCAGAAAGAAAAGCCTAACTTCAAAAAATTTTATAATATATCTGCAAAATTGAAAACATCTGAAGATTAGAATAAGTATAACAACCAAGTATAGCTCATCTCAACTGCAAAATCAATTTGGAAACCTTGTGTATACATTTGGCCAAAGTAACTTCCCTAAAGTTATGAAACAACTGTGGCATTTCGAAATTTAGGTCCACAAGCAGGACTGGCAATTTGATATTAAAATCCTCTTCTCGTACAACTTACTTTAGAAACATTATCTGTATTTGGACAATGATCTGTTATATTTTCAAAAGCAAAACCAAGCAAGAGTACCGAGATCACTCTATAGATGAAGGAAAAGGGGAGGGGATTATCAGATGAAGCACCTGGATGTCTACTTCACCTCCACAATTTTTTGTACTAAACATCACAATTTGGCTTTTATCTAATTCACGTTCCTGTGGCATCAAAATGACATGCAGCTAGTCCCTACCATGAGGTTGTTTAGCTTGATGCTATTTTTTTGTATTTTTGACTATCAATTTTAAAGCTAACTCAAATAGAGTTTGATGGTTTTGCTGAACCGGTACCAAAGGTCGTACCGGCCGGTGACTAATTCAATATGGTGCATGTCCACATCATACCGTGTTGGGACATACCAAAACAGGGAGGGGGAGGGGAGAGGGAGAAGCAGAGGGAGGAAGAGAGAGAGAGGGAGGGAGAGGGAGGGGGAGAGAGAGGAGGGAGAAGGGAGGGGGAGACAGATAGGCTTATTTGGACATCGGTCGGCGTTGATCAGCATCAAAGAGGAGCCCAACGAGTGACCGAGCAAGCGGGATGAGCAATTGAGTGAACGGGACTGGTGACCAGGTGAGCGAGATGAGCAATGGAGCTTCGGAGCTCCGATCATGGTAGAATGAGAAAAGAGAGAGAGAAGGAGAGAGGCTTCAAAGGGCATCGAGGAGGTAGAAGGGACTCGTGAGGCTTTAAAGGGGCCAAAACGACCCGACCGCACACATAGTTCAAGTTCTTGATCAGTTTGGTTCAGTATAGCCCAAATAGCCCGATTCAGGTCTATTCGGCCTTCTTGGTTTAATACTTTAATCCCTTTTGATTTTAACCATATTGAAATTTGAGAACCTTCTTCCTTCGCTTTGGTTAGTGTTAATTTTCATTGAATCTATGGGGACATACAATCCATGGGAATGAGTACCTATAAGAGGTTTGTGAAAGTATCTTCTTGTACCATCATCTTTCTTATTATGCCTTGACAAAATGAAGAATGCATCATTACTGGCTCAAGATTTAATATGCTTTCTCCTTTTGTTGTTATTTCTAGGTGGAAAACATACTCATTTCAACTTATATCAACAATTTTACACTGCCTCGAATTCTTGCAAAGTGCGTTCTCTGTGAGTAGTGTACTTATTTTTTAGTTTATATGAACATCATTGCTCGTGTATTTAATTTGTTCTTCTTATTAACTCGTCACTTCGTGTTGAACATTAAGATATCTACAATGCAAAGAGTCCAACCAAATACTTGGTCACTTTTAGAGAACATCCATTGATCGCCTGGAATGACAAGAAATTGAACATTTTTCTTTCTCCACCACAAAGGTCGAATGTTCTATAACAGTTTATATCACAGCTCATATTACTGCACAGGTCGTATTGTGACCGTCTTCATTCTAACATGAGTGTAATTAATCATATCGTTCATTATGATTATCAGAATGCTTTCAATGCTAGAAATTCAGTTTTAAAAGCTTAAGCAAATTACATTATAAATTTCTACATAGCTCATATACATCTTTAAGTACTCATGTTACTGCATCCATTAAATATCTACAGCCAAACATCATTTTAGTCACTGAACCTTTGTGAGTCTAAGGATTCTTAGAGCCACCAATTTGCATATACTTTTATTATTCATACACTCATACATCATATGTACATTTATCACACTCTTAAGCTCAATCAGTAAGATAAAGCCCATTGTAATTGTATTTTGAAATGCTCCATAACTGCACCTGAACTTTCAATTAGAATGTGTCAATCTTAGTGTAAAAGTTACTCTTGATCCACGAATAGCTGCTTATATCAATGTAATCTCCAGCATGTTAATTCTAAATTAGAAAGGTAATTAATGCAATTTCATAGGAATTTTCTCTTAAAATATTATTTTTTGTGAATAGGTTTCCCACATACATAGTAATTTTAACAAAATCTGAACCACGGTATGCCGTACCATACTGAACCAGAAGGTACGGAGCATACTGTACCATACCAGTCAATACCGGTACATGGTACAGAGGCGTACCAACACAGTGACAGGATGGCACCGATACGGGGGCCCGATACCGAAACAGCGTACTTTGATCTGAACAGCAGTAAAGGTCAAAAAAAATAAAAATACTTAGAAATATTTTAGCGAGCAGTACTACAAGTATGGAAGCAACTGATACATCATGGAATTTGCTATACTACCTTCTAAATATATGTCTTTCCATTTATTCAGCAAAATTCAATAAGATAGGAAGTGAAGATACTGAGTGTATAAAAAATTTAAAAAACATACAGAAGAAGAGAGTAGAAATGACATAAACTTTAAACTGCAAACATTTAATCTGAAAATATGGTTCCATACCACTCCAGCAAAAATTGCGAAGGCATAAATGTAGCCATTCCAAGATGGATCTTCTTCTTGCATAGACTGCATTTTATAACAATTATTTAGAAAAAGATTCACCACACTAGATGGACAAATCTAGAAAACTTATATATATGAAAACTGCATATTTGTATAGATCTACCAGACAAACTTATTACCAATAAAACAATTATGAATACAAAATTGGTTTTCAACATGGAGGACAAAATAAAAAACTTTAATAGTATCTTCTTCCAAAAATGTCCAACCATGATCTTATGTTCGAATTTGCAAGTCTGAAGCACAAAAATCAAAAATGAAGTGCTTCATGTTTTTCAGTTTTGTACTAGCCATATTACCTAATATTCTCATCCAAGAAACTATTGCCAATGAACACTCGGCAGATATCACTTCTTTGTTGAAAAGAGCATGATCTAAAGCACCTAACTATCCTACAGCGAAGATGCTTTTGTGATACAAAGCGTGCATTCTTCGATACATGTTCTGCAGTAATCTGGTCTATGTCGTAAAGTATGTACTTTGCCCGCCATCAACGGGGACAGTATATGGAGTACAAACCCCTCTATCATGAAATAATTGTCCTTGCCATTGTGTCTACCTGCCATTTGGCATAGACAGGAATAAATTAACACAATTAGGTGCCTATTTTTTTTCTTTTTCATTTTTCATGTGATTGGGAATGTGTGGCAGCATAGCATGACAAGGTTATGTACTGCACTGTGGTAGTCCATGGTGGCATGCAATACAAGATACCATGGTGTGCTACTTATCGCTGTGTATCATACAGTATCATTATAGGCATGACATGTTTTATCGGTGTAATGCAAGGTCCGGCGTACCGGTGGCAGCCCAGAGCGGTCTCGCACCAGTTCCGTACCAGTCTCGGGAGAATGGCCGAGTTTTGGGTTCCAGCATTTTTTTTTTTTTGAAGTTTTGTCTCTGTTGGATCTTATTGTGTGAAATTAAGTGAACTTTGATGTATCCGGTCTCGGAAAAATGGCCGACAACGGTCACTTTGTTTGAAAAACCATAGCGCAGCACGCTATGGTTTAAAAAAAATTTGAAAAACTGACCGGTATAGAAAATGTACCGCTCAGTTCTTCAAAAAACCAACCCGGTACTAGATTCCACGCTGATCCTGTACCGATTTAGGGTGGTACCGGTACGTACCGGCCCATACTGGCCCTGTAGACCCTAGTGTAATGCATCAAATGGCAGGCTTGTGTACTTTAGCAATGGTGCAAACTACAAAGCATAGCTCAACCTATCCCAAATATGATGGCAGATTCAACTTCTCTGTTCCACTAAAATTTGCCCAAATGCATTTTACACTATATAGTAGTTCAAATCATGCATTCGGAGATATTAAACTATGAAATAAGTGTGAAGAGGGTTGAGGCCCTTGAGGGGCCTTTGAATTTTTCTTCTAAAATGGACACATTTTTTGTAAACAAAATTAATATAATTCTTTATACATGAATATGTTTTCTCTTCAACAAATCTATGTATATATGCAGGAATTGTTGCGAGATCCAGGTTATTTGGATGGAGAAAGGAATTGTCACCCCAAACATCAAATCTCATCCATTTGGATTGCTAATTTGATATAAAATAAAATTGAGGCAGTGCTCTATAAACTATGCATGCATTCTGAGATTCTCAAACAAGAAAAAATCATCCCATCAAAATTTAATGTAAAAGTTAATAAGATATGGAAAAATTAGCAATTAATGTAATGCTTATGCATGTAAGCAGCTAAGTCTTAGGCACATTTGAAGAGACATATAATTGTCAAAATACCAAAATAAAATTAAAACATATGATAAAAATAAATTTTAGCTTAACTTTTGTGCTGATCAACATTGTATTATGTCCCATAAGTCGAACTTTTATATAAGTGAATGTTTTATCCATTATAAATGCTTATTAAACATAGAAACCAGAGAAAGATTTTGACATAGAGTGGGGGGAGAAAAGATGTGATGTCTTGCATATAAATTACATGACAATGCTAAAGAAGATCTGGTACCATTATAGCATGCCTATTTCGTATTTACTCATAAAACCAAAAATGTAAAGCTAAAAGGTACTAACAAAAAACATAAAAATAACTTCTATGCCACAATTTATGTTAAAGAAGTTGCATAGATCTAGAATTTTTAGAGTATATACTGCAACATAGTAAACATGAGATCAACCTACCTCGCATCACTAGAGGATATTCACAAGAGTACACAATACATAGATATTGATGATTTCTAGTGATAGCAAGTTAGCAATAGCTAGGGTTGAGGACATATGTGAGAATCCATGTGGGCATGTGCTAGTCCCACATTGGTTGTGCACTTGGGAGATCTTGGATAAGAAATCCAAAACAATAGCTTTCAATTAGCATTTTTATGTGAGTTTCTAGGTCATTACAAATGGTATCTGGCCCACAGCCATGCGGAGCAAGGGACACTGCAGTACAGGTTCTCTTAGGGCTAATCATGAACCGATCGTGGTGTTTCTGATTGGATTTGGACCCTCAGCTTGGTTATAACGTTGTGTTTAAATAAGATAAGTATGTGAGAACCCGTGCGGGCATGTATTTAGACCCACATTGGTTGTGCATTGGGGAGAACTCGAGAACTTATATATGGTCAAAGGACCTAAAGAATACCTTTCAGCTAGGCTTTTTGACTGAAATCCTAGGTTGTTAGAACATACTATGTATTTTATAATATGTATTATATATTTCCTTTCATCTCCGACAAAGATACGAAGTTGCTGAACTTCCTATGTTATGCGAGGACTAAAGGGTTGGTCATTCCTTCCAACAACAATATACATGTTAAAATTAAGTTGAGTTACAAGGTTCATTTAAATAATAAAAAGAAATTATTTGAAAGTCAAGTACATGACTACTTGTTATTGTAAAGCAATCAATAGTAACACAGAAAACAAGGAAAGAACTCTCTAGGATACTTCCAATATATGATCTAATATTTTCTGCACATCTTTATAAGCTAGCATGCCTTGGTACTTGGCACAAACTAGCAGTGTGCCATATCAAGCTACCCTTGCTAGTATTGTGATATTCTTTAAATTAAAATAAAAGAAAAAACTTGTATCTTGTATCATAAAAATCTTTAACAACAAATCCTAAATAAGGGACTTAAGGTACTATTAGTATCTACACCTGACTCATGGTTTATATATTCCATACCAATTGTAAGTGGTTTCATCTAAAAGCATGAGTCTTCCTACAAAATTCTAAAAAGGGGGCTAATACAAGGAAATACTTTTTTTGTAGGTTAATAGCTGAAAATTTTCCAACAAAATATATCATTTTGTATGAAACTTTAAACCATGCCACATTGAAATTCCATTCCCACAAACCAAAAGAGAGTAGATCTTCCTTTTTCCCCTCCTCAACTAGACTCTAACTTGAGGAAGGTTTTGAATGGTTGCATCCTAGATGCATGTGCATATATTATGACTAATAATGTACATCCCTTAACCTGCTAATTTACTTTCCAAGTTTCACATAAAGCCCCTTACTTCCAAAAGTTTCTCCAGACTAGAATTCAGCACCAATTCTTTAAGAGTTAATGTGCTGTCAATCAGTCATAAGAGTTGCTTAATCCTAACTTGCAGCTTTGTTGAGTTGGATTTGCATCTCCATATTCGTTTTTATAGAAGGTGAAAGCCTGGACCACCTAGCCTTTTCCCCCACACCCAACCAGGCTCCTTGCTTAGGTTCTATATAGGCCAATAGACTCTCCATGCAAGCCAGCTACTTAGTTGTTGCCTAGGAAACTCAGTAAGACCAGCATTGGCCAAGGTAGTTCATGTAGATCTAATATGGATTACTTTTGTTGCAAGCTGGGACTTTTATGCGGATGAGTTATAACCCCCATCTTTCTTATTGGTGCCCAAATGTCTTACTTACAACTTATGTCTTAAATGTTTCAATAATTCCTAATTAATTATTTTTCCCAGCTTTATGTTGCTTGTCTATTATTTGGTAGATGTGCCTATTTATTATTTGGCAGAGATGCTTATTCAAGTAGCTTGCCTGAATTATTACGATTTTTCCATTTTGGAAAGATCAATAATATAATCTATGACTCTAAGAAAATATTTTAATTTTTTACTAGTTAATATCATGCTGAACCAAAATAGGTCCTCAAATAACTTTAAGAGTATCACCTTACTCATCCTTTTTTACCAAATCTAATTAATTATATCCAATTTTGCGCTATACAGTTACTAAAAAATACCTGTCTATCACAACTTCCTTTTAATACATTGATCAATGACCACAAGCAGCCCCTTTTTAATAGGTAAAGGTGTGGATGATAATATATTCATCAATTAAATTTCACTTACCATTGAAAATGTTCAATAAAAGCAAAATCACTTGATGGACATTTCATAATGAACAGGCATATCCAAAAGAAAAGTTTTTGACGACATTTTGTTGAAGAAACTTATTTTTCATCCTGTCCCTTGTATCATCAGCTGATTCTAGCTCTATGTTGGCTACTTTTCCTGGGCAATATACATGTTATCATTGCATATGTCACTACTTGTTGTAGATGCTACATTCACTGCTTGTTCTAGATGCTATATATAATCTGTACATGCTTAATACGATAGTAATGGTATTGAATATCTCAAGCACATGAAATCAAATTAAATCCTCAAGGATATCCAACTTCAACCTCTATTGTAGTTACTTCATGACACCCATTGCCAATATAGCCTTCATTAAGGAGTCCACAGTCTGTTATACTTCAAAGCAAGGTACTGGTACTGAACCGGTACAGTACGTTATGCCCCATACTATCCGGTTCGGTACGACACGGTGTACCAAGCTTCAAAGAACAAATTACAATCTTATAAATCATTTTTACTAACTGGTGCATAAACTTCTACTGTTGTCACATCTACTAGGTCAAACGCATTTTAGTCACTAAAATGTGCAAATACACAGGTCACAATAACTCTCCTGAACAAATTTCTAACATTATATGACTTCTCAAACAAGTAGCAGAGCATTCAATTGCATTAATAGTCCTCCTACATCTGATCTGAGTTGCAGACAATGTTTTCCTAACATTTGCCTGCCTTCTTAATAACATTATTGGCTAACTTTGTAACCGCCCTTACTAGCCATGGTTAGAAAGCCCTGATTACCTCATTGTCTTGTCCTCCATGGACTCATAAGATATAAAACAAATTACAGCAGATGATATAAGTTATACATAGTTGTTCAATTTGCCTCATTCCTTTTCTTGGCTCACAATAAGAACTACTTTGCACAATAGCTGAAATGCCATGGTACGTGACCTTACTTCTGGACCTGGGCTTTGATCATCTAGGTTCCAACTCAAAGTATAACTAATTAGCCATCCCTTACATTAAAAGTATTAGTCAGGTCATCTACAACAAAAGTATGCATCACTGGCCATAGATATTAAAAAGTATAGCTAGTAAACAGTCTTTTCCACAGTGACTAGGTCATCTAAATGAACAAAATATGTTGCAAAGTTTTAACATTGTTGTACCTCCTCTAGAAAAAACTTCACAAAAGTATAAAAGCAAGAAAACATGATCATGCAGGATACCTGCATAAAAGAAAAGGCAACATTTTCTGTGCAAATACTGCAAGACTGTAAGCAACTTCCACACAGATCTACATCCATAGAAAACTAAATTCTGATTTTCATTTCAAACCAAAAGATTGTTCAGTCCGGAAAAGATGGGATCTTTATATTTGAAAAACTTCATAGAAAAATTTAAAAGTTTTGACCATTACATGTATCAAGAAGAGGAAAGACAGAGAAAATGAGGAGCAGGAGAAGGCAGTGTCTTATATAATATGCAGTTGTCACCAGAAGAAGAATTTACCTGTAAGAGTTGGTTCAGTATTAGTGGGCCCACAAATTGAGAAGCATCATTACCAATCTGCAAGGTAAGTAGCAAGATGAAGAAACAAAATTATTCATGGAAAAATATGAAAAATATAAAAAATTTGCATATGAACATATGGTAGTAGTAAATAGATAATAACATATTCTTCACTAAATGGATAGTTAAAATTTCTAAAGGTTGATGTGAAGAGATAAAATGTTTTAACGGAAAAGAATCCAGAAATGCAACCCCTTTATAATCAAGAACAGATTTTTCCTCTAGACACTTGTACACTGGTGTGATGTTCTATCAAACAAACATGTTCATAAAAATTGTAATGTGCATGTGTTAGCAACCATTTCACTACATATCTCAAAATGATAAAGCCAACAAGACAATCTTCAAGGATGCATACCATGAGAAATCTTGGATGGGAAACAATGATGAAACAAATGAAGTATCCAGAGAAGCACATTACATATAAGTACCACTGTCATGTCCTTTCATGTATCTTACTAAAACAATACATGACCATCCAATGTAAATCAGCATAGCTAAAATACAATAAAACTAGATACAAGTAGGAGATATTTCAGAAAAATCATGAGCCCTTCTTGGGTGTTTTGTTGATTCGACCCACCATGTATGCATAAGTTTCTTATTGAGATCTCAGAATATTGGTGTCATTCCATCCTTCATAATTTGTACTTTAGCGGCCCCAGAAATACAACTACTTTCAACAATCTCGGTCTAACTTGTTAGAAAAGATATACAGCAGAAAATATCTTAAACAAGGTTTTGAACATTCATTAAACAACTAAATTTCCCTGATTCCAGAAAACAGATACTACCAAATTGTTGTACCCATGTAGATTTCCAGTATGTTCACAATCTTTATCTTCAACTTATAAAAACAAAATAATTAATTAAAAAAAATCTTCTAAGACAACAAAATTAATATTTCTTACCTTGAAAAATCCCCCCAGCCAAAATCTGTAGACAAATTAGAAATGCGACTGAATCTCTCAGGTAGTTGATTTAATCATGCGAAGTATTTTAGAAAATGAAATTGAATGGAACACTTTGTCTCCAGGACCTATGGAAGAAAATTGCAATTATCAGCTCATACCTTCCTCCGAGGCTACGATGCAGTGCTCTCAAAAGCCATGGTTTGGGTCTCTTGGATTCCTCAGCCCAGCATTTCTGGAACCTGAAACAAAATGGCATTACAAAGATTATGCAATTGACAGATTGGTGATCCAAGAGGAACTAATTAAGGAGATGACACAAAAGAATACCTGTCATTCAATGTCTCTGTCCGATCCCATGTATCTAATTGCCAGACATCCTTCTCAGTAATAGGCCTTCTATAGCCTTGTTGCATGAGGGGAGTCATCCATGAAAAAAATATTTCTGATAAAAAATGTCACAGCAAAGACCCAAGATGATGCACCAGTTAGAGCAAAGCAAGTTTATCTTACTGTTTTTCATAATGGTCAATGATATATAGTATTTAACCATATTGTCACAGTACTCACTTGAAAATATATTGGCATGCCTCTCAGGACAAATCTGCTCTCCCCCAGGAAGTGCTTCATAATCTGTGTTATCAACAAACACCTCATTTCTAATTGGACTATATCCTGGGTAAGGGTCCAAGCTGGGAACATACACCAGCAGCAGAATTCCAAACAAAATCTGCATTAAGAAAATAATATCATTCACAAAGTTTTGCATGTTTTGAAATGGATGCAGAAGTTTGACCAAGATGCTGTACCAATCAAAGGGCATGACATTGTGAACAAAGACAAGTAGAGTACAGGTATGAAATTCATGAAATGCTATGAGTGAACAGACTCCTAAGGCACACATAGGTCATGATCACTAATTTAAGTATCAGTGAGAAATACACAAGATGAAAAACAAACCTGGCATGCTATCTCGCTAATATAGAAATAAAATATTGACCTGCACAGACAAACATAGATATCAATAAAATTTCCCTTCCACTTAAATGCATAAAAACTGCTATTGAATAAGAGAAGGCATGCATATTGCAACTTAAATGCATAAAAACTATTATTGCATAAATGAAAGTGTGTGTTTTGCCATTAGGTGTGAACTACACTGGTCCAAATTTAACAAAAGATGGCATCTAAATATTGGACTGTGACATAAGAAATCTGTATGGTTTACAGGTCTATTTCAGCTTCATGAACAGATGATGTTACAAATCATGATAATATTAATGCTTCATGAATTTATCATGGACACAGGATAAACTTCTCAAATCTACATGGATTCATCTTCACCTGGTGTTAAAATACTATTGCATGCTGTTGCATAAAAGCACATGCATGCACCCATATACATTAACTACTAAGAGCTTCCTAACTTTTCATTTTCAACAATTCAAACAAATTCTTGATTTTGGATGATGATATCAACTTGTCGCATGATAATTGTTAAGATAATAGCTGCTATGAAGCAGATATGGTAAAGCAGTTGCATGCATGGTCTGCCGTACCGGTCGGTACGGGCCGGTACCGGCCGGTACATATCGGTACCGGATCCTACCGGTACGGTACAGCTACAAATTTCGGTACCGAACCGTACCGGCCCGTACCGACCGGTACCGACGCGTACCGGCCCGTACCGACCGGTACCGACGCGTACCGGCCCGTACCGACCGGTACCGACGCGTACCGGCCCGTACCGACCGGTACCGAATCGGTACCGGCCCGAACCGACCAGTCCGTACCGGCTCCAATTTTTTTTGGCTTTTAACTCCATCGGTACAGTACCGGTTCGGCTCGGTTTGGTTCGGTACCGTACCGGTACCGATGCCCACCGGTACGTCGGTACAGTCGGTACCGCGTACCTTGGTTGCATGTAACTAAATATAACCAAGTATCTTACCTATCATAGTACTCTCTCACTGAGAGAACAAGATTGAACATAGAAATTTCCCCGATCAGAACATAGATGACTGCAAACCGGACATACCACCGGAACTTGTGGATGTAGATTTTAGTTTCTACTCCAATCATAATAAACATGCAACACCAAGATGCAGCCTCGACGAGCAGCAAAACTATCTGTAAAGGAGAATGGCGATAGCAGATAAAAACATCAAAGTATGTAGCTAAATATACACGTCAAACTGCAAAACAAAACCAATACAATAAAAACTCTTTTCACAGATGTAAGAAATTTGAAAGGAAGGGAAGGAAAAAAAATGCCACGCATGATACATTTTTCAGGTCTATCTCTCACATAGGTTGGAAAAGATGGGGGCAAAGCGAGTGTGCTTACAGGCATGTCAACTTAGAGTCTAACTTAATGTTTGATCATTGCATGCTAATTCAACAGCTACAGCATGTTTAAAATTTAGAAATCTTTTTCAAATCTCATCTATGGTTCAGTTTAAAGGCCTCTTATGGCATATTGCAAACTTCAGCCAATGTGACTTTCAAGCTCGTGATAATCTATATGAATCAGTTGCAAAAGCAGGGCAAACTCACAAAAGCTTGCCGTTAGGTACATTTTCACAAATTTATGATAAAAATGTAGAATACTTGATAATTCGATGAACCACACTACGGGTTCAGATATGAACATTTCCCAACCGAATAAAAAGCAACTCGATCAATCCAAGAGATAACACTATGAGTAAATTAGATTTAACTCGCTCACCTCAAAAGGGGCAAGATTGGTCTGTCCATCCAAATTCGCTATCGACATGCCCATGACCAGCCTAAACAAAGGCTCTGCAGTGCAGTACGCGGCCAGCAGCCCCAACATGTAATTGTAAGTCCGGGACCTCAGACAGAATCTCTGAACAGTGAGATCTTTCCTAGTTCTCCATATCCGATAGACACATGCGGCCAAGAGAACCAAATGGGAGATGCCAACCACCAGGGTCTCAATGCCGCAGGGCGTGTATGCTCCAAAAGCATTCTCCACCACCTTCGTCCAGACCCCGTCCTCCACCGGCCGGCAGTACCAGACCAGCGGTTTGAATCCCATAGCTGAAGATTCCAACCTCCAAATCACTTCACCACTGGCTCCGTCTCTGCCTCGCACTCTCTTCTTCGCGCTCAGACAGCTTTTTAGCGAGCAATCTCTCCCTACAACTCAAAGAATTAGGAAAGATAGGTAAGACAAACACCCAAAAAGCTCCAATTATATAACTGTACTAAACTCAGCGTACGGTAAATATATACTAAGTTTCTCCTTTTCCTTTGAAAAAATCGACCTTTTCGAAACCTTTTACTTCAAAAAAAAAAAAAAAAAAAAAAACCTATCCGATAGAAACCGTACCGAAACCACACAAACTCGATGTCTTTTATATAAAGCCATCGTTAACCCACAGGGAGAGAGAGAAAAAACAAAAAAAAACAAAACAAAAGAAACGATAAACAAATATCATCTCCAAACACCAAATAAAAACATGAATTTCAATCGGATTTCTGTTTCATCTACCTTTGGATCAGAGAACGAGTTGGATTTCACTTCCGGTTCCTCTTCCGATCAGAACACGGAGCAACTCCAACAAGAACCGGATCCAGACAGAAAACCTAACCATGCCGATCCAAACGAGAGAGAGCGTGAGAAGAGCTACCTCCGTTGTAGAGGAGAGAGAGCGTCCGTGGTCAACAGGCAGCCCACCGAAGAACCAGCTCTTTTCTCCCCGCTTTTTGCCCCTCTTTTATTCCCGCTTTTGCACTGGCCCTCGCGATCCGTCCCCTCGTAATCGTGGGATTGGGATCGGGGGCAGCCAAAAAGAAATCCAAAAGAATCGATCCAGATTCCAGCCGTCAGCGCTTACGAGATGAATGAGAGAGATTTATGCATAAATCTAGAGCTGCGAATGGGTCGCATCGCAATTACCAAAAAATCAAAAAACTAAAACCCAATGCCCAATGCCAATCCGATTTACCCGATCTAATCAGGTTTTGATTTAAAAATTAAATCTGATCTAAATTTTAGGTCAGACCCAATCTAATCTGTATATCATATAGGTTTAATTTGGATCAAAAAATGAACATGATCTAATTGAGATCCAATCTAGCCTGATCAAAAGTCCTAATTATATAAATTTTTGCTTCGCTCTAAATATCATTTCCAATTCATTGAATAAATTTTTAGCTAAGCTTATCTTTTTTTTCCATCTCAACAGCTACGGCTTTGTATGGGGGAGCTTTTGGAGGGCCAGAAAGCACTTTCTGGCCCTCCAAAAGTACTTTTAGGTGAAAAACTGTGTTTGGTAAATTTTTCAAAAAGCTGTTTCAGCTTTTGCGGAAAGCTGAAAATAGCTTTTGGGAGGAAGCTCCAATTTGGAGCTTTTGGGAGGAAGCTGTTTCAGCTTTTTCGGAAAGCTGTATTTTTGACAAAAATGCCCATATTAAAATAACATAATTACATAGTTTGTCCTTTTATAAACCTAAAAATCTGCTGGAAGCCTGGAGCCAAGAACCCTAGCCGTCAGACTCCCTTCCGTAAGAAAAGGTATTTTTCTTTTCAATTTTTTTATGCATCTCTTGAACCATATTTTAGAAGAAAAAAATTTTAATCCTCTTCCATACCTTCCAAAACCAATCTATTGTTTTTTTTTTATCATCAACCTCGCGGTCCACGCTGAGGTCCTCCTCGAGCGTGGACCACGAAGAAGAGCCCCTGGACCGCGGAAAATTATTTTATGAAAAATTATGAGAAATTATTATGAAAAATTATTTTATACTAATAATTATAATATTTTATACCTTTATTTTTGTATTATACTATAAATATAACATCATATTATATTATATCATAATACATTAATATATTATGTTAAATAATTTAATATTATGTTATATTATGGAAAATTAATTTATACTACTAATTATAATATTTTATACCTTTATTTTTGTATTATACTATAAATATAATATCATATTATATTATATCATAATATATTAATATGTTATGTTAAATAATTTAATATTATGTTATATTATGAAAAATTAATTTATACTAATAATTATAATATTTTATACCTTTATTATTGTATTATACTATAAATATTATATTATATTACATTACATTATAATACATTAATATGTTATTTTAAATAATTTAATATTATGTTATATTATGAAAAATTAATTTATTATAATAATTATAATATTTTATACCTTTATTATTATATTATACTATAAATATTGTATTATATTACATTACATTATAATATATTAATATGTTATTTTAAATAATTTAATATTATGTTATATTATGAGAAATTAATTTATACTAATAATTATAATATTTTATACTTTTATTATTGTATTATACTATAAATATAATATATATATATATTACATTATATCATAATACATTAATATGTTATGTTAAATAATTTAATATTATGTTATATTACCAAATATTAATTTACTCTAATAATTATATTACTATTATGCTATATTAACATAATATTATTTTATATTATAATAATATTATACTATATCGTATATTTATGTATTAATTTATGTTATGTTTTATTATGTTCTGTTGTATAATACTATGCAATGTCCTTTATGGTAATTTTGTCATACAAAAGTACTTTTTCAGTTTGTTTACCAAACACAAAACAAAGTACCACAGCACTTTACGAATGTAGTTACCAAACAGCAAACAACTTTTTATAACAGCTCTACTTCAGACAGCTCTACTTCCAACAGCTCTACTTCCAACAGCTCTACTGCCAACAGCTCTCCCAAACAGGGCCTACATCTTCTCCCATCTATTTTCACTTAATTATATTTAAAAATTTATATTTTATCGTACTTTGAAAATTTAAAAATAATCAATTACTTAAATAAAATTAAAGATTTTTGAATAAAGATTCAAATTTAAGTTGGTTATTTTTAATTTTATATAAACTTTAATAATTTATATTTAATTATTAATTATTATATTTTAACTATAAAAAAATAGCTACACACTGGACTCAAACAATAAACTCAACCTAACCCAAAACTGAATATTTGAAGTTGAATCTGGTCATACTTGATCTTAATTCGATCTAAATGATCTGTAGACCTAAACTATTTTCTATCGACCCTAGTAGCTAATAGATTAAGTTCAGATTAAGTCCAGATTTTAAATATGAAATCAAGTCTAGCTGGGATGAAGCATGACTTAACCCGGCCGGACTAGACCCTTTTGCGGACCTATTTATAACGAAAAGGGATGTTGTCTTCATTTTGTAGATCCCACAAGTTCTACAGCAAAGCTAATCACCATAGGATGGTATAATCTACATAGTAGATATGTTATTTTTGGGTATGATGGACGGAGGTTGTTGTCTATGCATAGATATTTTATGGGGTCATTTTCAAAGAGGGCGAGAAAATTTTGTCCTGTCTAACACCTTTTAGGAACTGTCCACCGTTAGGTCCGTTAATTATTCCGTGGTCAGCACAAGGGTATCGGACACGGCACTGGAAACTTTGTCCATGGGTCATGCAATGGGGCCCACCAGAAGTGGGTCCCTCTCATCAGCGAGGGATGTGGAAAGCGTCGGTCCAACAAGCGGCTGTTTTCGTCTTCTGGGCTTTTATTGCACCTGGTGGGCCCCACTCAACAGCGAGGGGTGTGCACAGCGTCGGTCTAACAAGCGGCTGTTTTCGTCTTCTGGGCTTTTATTGCGGTGCTCGTGGGTTGACCCGGACAAGGTTGACCTGAAGGCAGTCACGCGCACGCTTTCGCGATTAACAGCCCCATCAGCGAAGCCCATGCCGCATTCCGCTAGAATGCGGGACACTGTGGATCCGGTGCTAACCCAAAAAAAAAAAAAAAAAACGTGATAGATAAATACATACATACATACATACATACATATATATATATATATATATATGTGTGTGTATATGTTTGTAGGTATAAAGATTAGATTGGTCCAGTAATTCAGCAATAAATCTGAACCAACAAAAACTTACACACAAAAAATAGCCCATACATTATAGAATATTGTGCATCTTTAAATGACTACCATTAAAAGATAAACGACTATCAAACAACACATACCATATATGATACGGCACGCGCTCTATCTTATTTAATGATAGTCCATATCTTGATGGCAACCATCCACGACTTCACAGCCTTCGCTATAAATGATCGATGCTCATTTTTGTTTTACTTCAAAAACATTTTTTTCTCGAGAAAAGAGAACAAACAAACTATAATATTTTATTTTTGGATGATAGAATCTATGGTCATTGTGGCCTCTTTATACTATGTTCTTGCCTAAAGATATCAAGCTTTTAATAAGCTAATTTTGAGGTACAGAACCTTTTAATAAGCTTTGGAGATTGATTCAGAAGCAAAATTAGAAGGCCAAAATGCCACATCAATCATGCAATCCATGTCATCAATGAATGAACATAATAAAAGTGTAAAGACGGCCTGTACGAATTCATTTTGGAGTATCTATAGCAAGTTTTAAGAAAGTTCAAGGAAACCCCTCAACAACATCAAGCTTTCTTAATTCAACAAAAAGGAACTACCGGTCTGACCATGGACGCATGGAGGTTGGCTGATGAACTGTGAATATAACCGGGCCCAACTCCTATAAACACGTCCGTTAAAGGTGGTAGTGCTTCAAATTAAGTGGGCTGCTGGTATTAGGCATGGACGTCACTGGTGACAGCCACTTGGTACCTTTAGATTTGAAAATAGAGGGCGTTTTTTCTCCTTCTTCTGGCCCGCCTAGACCGTCCAACTATAAAATATTTTGGTTGAGCCTGTTAAAAATTGAACCAGGACCAAATCGAAACTGACAGCGTTGAAATCCTGGTGAACCTTTTCTTTTTTTAATAAAGAACGATGTTTTTATTGCTCCATGAATCCGTAACATCTTGGAAAAGCTGGTTCAGGATTAATATATGGATCCGGGTAAATTTTATATTCCAAATTAGGTATGGATTTAGATTTCCGGTGCTTTCCCTTCCATTGTCTATAATTAAACCATGCAACACCGTCATCGCATCCATCAGCGACTGGTCAATTACCTACCGCTGGTTGATGCATAGATGGTAGGTGATCAATTCTCTTGCATTCTCTAATATGTTGGACTATAGGTTGGGTGCACCATGTAATATATACTTCAAAATGTTTACAGGAGTTTTCTGAGGATCATTTTATATTGTTTTAGTTAGCTTTATAAAAATATAGCCAAGTGCCGGACATATACTTGATTTGTTAACCGTCGTATAATATAGTCAAGTGCTTGACATATACTTGATTTCTTAACCTTCCTATAATGAGGGGTTTTTTTATCTAATCCACGCCATGGAAGAGTCTTTTCTAGCATGTTAGAGACGCTTAAATATAATAACTATAACTAGGTCGACTACGCGAGGGTGCTGAATGGTGGAATGGACTAATACAAAAGATTGTATAAAAAATGTCTTTATATTGAACGTTATTTGACCAGAAACATCTTGTTAAGATGGAAACAAGTGGGAGCAACTACATAAGATTTCAAATTAGAAATATTAAAATCTGCACCTGATACCTGCTTCACTCTACCGATTTTGACATGATAGGTTTTTTTTTTTAATTCAAATATCAAGATAGTCCTTCCTTTTTAAATAGGTGGCTTTTGCTATACGGAGCTCCAAAGAGTTTTTAAATTCTTTTACTGCTGGCTTTTTATAGGCTTTCCGAATCAACATGGACAATGTTGATTTACTTACCAGCAACCAATTGTAGCCATATAGAGATTCGGACAGCTCAGCTCAACCCATGATCGCATACGGTTGAGTCCCGCGTGCGTAATGCATGGGTGATTATCTAGCAGTTAAAGCGTGCGATCACCTTACCCGGGAACGAACGTCGACCCTCGCTTATATAAGCAGTATTAGAAAAATTAAATACGCATGCAGCCATTCTCGGGCCGCATGCGCAACAGCCAGCGGGCTGACGCTCGCTACGGTTTTATTTTTTTGTTTGAATTTCGTTGTTCGCGAAATCACCGCGGGTGCATCCGCAAAAAGACGAATAACCCCCTATAATCAGTTCTATATATATTTCTCAATTTCATCCTATTTGGGATACGAAAAATTAGAGAAAAATACCAAAAAATTTCTGAAGAAAAGTTCTTCCTCTTATCCACTTCTGATTTTTATTTTTACAATTCTATTTATTTTATTTTATTCATTTTATTTCGTTCTTCGCTGGATCTGCAAGTCTGATCGGATTCGATTTGGCTTCTTCCGAGACGTACCGAAGAAGAAGTTTAGGGTCATCGTATTTCTAAGGAGAGTTGCCGGGAGATCCATACGTGAGGGTAAACACTTCTTTGGGACAGTGTCTACGCGCTTCGACCGGCCTTCAATCAAGCTATTTCCTCTTACTTTTGTTTTAAATTTAATATTAGTAGATATGTAGGATATGCAATTTTATAATTTAAATATATTAAGTGAATAGATTTATTTTATGCTAGAATAGTTTCTTTTTTGATAAAATAGATTTATTATAATGCCGAAGAATATATATATATATATATATATTATTTCTTTTAAGAATTTCTATTAATTGTGATTATAGATTTATTTGCTTATTTAGGTGATATATTGCTAACAATCCAAAGAAGTATTTGGTTTATTTTTTTTGTTAGTAATATATAATTCAGTAAATCATTCTAAAAAGGTAATAATTTGTTTAACCTCCAAGAGGTTTATCATACCTCCATTTGGACTCCTCAAGGAGTAATTTTTAGATCCCATTCAAACGAAAAATTCGGAAATTAGTTAATACATAATAATTAATTCATTGAATTGACTTATTAGATCTTAATCAATTATTCTAATAAAGTAATAAATTATATAATTTATTGAATTGACATTTGAGATCTAAATTACAATAATTAATTTGGTAGCACAAAATTAGTAATTAATTATTCTAATAAGGTAATAAATTATATAATTCATTGAATTGACATTTTAGATCTTAATTGCAATAATTGATTTGCTAGCACAAAATTAGTAATCAATTATTCTAATAAGGTAATAAATTATATAATTTATTAAATTGATATTTTAGATCTCAATTACAATAATTGATTTGCTAGCACTAAATTAGTAATCAATTATTACTAATTCGAAAAATTCAAACATAAAGTTGGAAAATTGATTGATACACAATAACCAATTTAAGTTTGCACCTAGGCTTTTCTAAAAATTGAATTTGTGTGATTTCTAGTGATTATGTTCACTAACCAATAGTGTCAAAAAAAAGTTTGTCAAAAATGCATACGGGCCTAAAAAAGATTCGTACTTAAGTGAGCCTAGTGCTCCAGCACCGATCTAGAGCTGATCTGGCTATTATTTTTTGGATATATCAACTAAACATCCAAAGTTCAATATAAAAATTAATGCAATCTTTTAATATAAACTTTTTGCCTTCGTTCAGATTTATGTCCCTTCTCTATAACCTTGAACCTATGGCCTCTAATACTAGTAATCACCTTAGTGCCAAACCTGAAAACTTTGATGGCCATAACTTTAGGAGGTAGCAGAACCAAATGCGGTTCTAGTTCACCATATTAGGGTTGATCTCAGCCATAGGTGAGAGCACTACTAAAGTTCATAACGGGTCCAACCCAACTATTTCACGACCTGCTACTCGCCAAAACCCAAACCCAAACTGGAGTTCATCCTCCTCCTAAACTGAACCTTCTGCCTCCACCAGCACACCTTTTGGGACACTTGATGAGATAAACTATTATTGCATCCATAGAATCCTGGGTGCCCTTTTTGAAAGGCTGTATGTCATTTATTACACAGCCAAGAGTGCTAAAGAACTCTGGGATATCCTAGATAGCAAATATGGTCTTGATGATGCTGGGGTAAAGAGGTTTAAGGCCTCCGACTTCAATAACTTTAGGATGGTGGACTCAAAGCCAATGAATGACCAAATTCATTATTTTGAAATCCTGATCCACCAGATTAGGGCTAATGGAACCAATTTGGATGAATCATTCTAAGTAGCCTGTCTGATAGATAAACTATCCAATTTCTGGTCTGATTTTGCTAAGACTCTGAGCCATACCCATGGAGGTCTCTTCCTAACCCAAGTTTTGAACTCCATTAGGATTGAAGAGCAGCACATGCTCAGGAGTAAAACCTCTGCTAGAAATAAGAATGATGCTTATAATGTAGAGGTTCCATCTAGGAAAATTAGAACCGCCTTCAAAAATAAGCATTACAAAAAGAAACCCTACCATCCTAAAAACCCTAACTACCACAATGGGAATTCAATCCAATCCCAGGAGCAGAAGAAGAAGAAAGAGGAAGGTGGTGTTCGTTTCTATTATGTGTGTGGTCGGACCAACCATTTGGCTTTCCAGTGCTTCTATAAGAAGACTGCATCTCTTCAATCTAAGAAGAAAGACTAGTGCTCAAGTCAACATGGTAACTTCCGGCGTTGGCTCCTCTTAGACTACTTTCAAGTCTGTTTCCTTAACTTCCGAAGTTAACATATCTTTACAAGCATTTGATTGGTGGATTGATACTGGAGCTGGTATTCACATTTGTTTGGATTGCTCCTAATTTTCTTCTTACCAAGTCTGAAGTGGAGGAGCTGTGATCATGACAAACAGCTCGGAGGCGTGTGTGCTAGGAGTGGGACGTATATACTTAAAGCTTACTTTTGGAAAAGTCCTGTCCCTGCACGGCATCAACATATTCCGGTCGTTAGAAGAAACCTAATTAGTGGTTCCTTGCTTGTCCAACAAGGCTATCGTCTTAATTTGAGTCCAATAAAGTTATAATTTCTCATGGTGTAATATTTATTGGAAAAAGACTCCTTAGTGAAGGATTGTTTAAGTTGAATGTAATAGTTCCTTCAATAAATGAAAATTCTTTGATCATGAATATAGAACCTCCTTCTATTTGGCATGGTAAATTAAGTCATGTAAATTATAATACAATTAAGCAACTAATGAATCTAAATTCAATACCAAAAAGTGATCTTAAGAACCATGAGAAATGTGAAATCTATGTAGAAGCCAAACTTTCTAGAAAGCCTTTTAAATCTGTTAATATGGATTCAGATCTATTAGAGTTGATTCATAGTGATTTTTGTGACTTTGGTAGAACTTCTAGGAAAGGTAACAAATACTTTGTGACCTTCATAAATGATCTATCCAAGTTCTGTTACATCTATCTCATTAAAACTAAGGATGAGGTGCTTAGCAAATTTAAAATTTTTAAGATCGAAGCTGAGAACCAACAGGAAAAAAAAAATTAAAATTCTTAAATCAGATCAGGGAGGTGAATATACACCTAATGATATAACTCAATTTTGTGAAGATCATGGAACATTAATGAAGTGACTGCTCCCTATTCTCTTCAATCAAATGGAGTAGCATAAAGGAAGAATAAGACTTGTGGAGTGATTGGTTATACCCCTATTTGATTTTGATGAGCTCAAAGCATTTGAGTATATTTCATGTTGTATTAATGAATTCAATCTAATGTCTCAGGCAAATATATGTGAATTTATATTTAAGAGCATCGAGCTTTTGTTCAAGGTCATTTGGCTAAGTGCTGAATTCAATTAAGCCAAAGTCTGAAGCTCGAGTCGACTCCGGAAGATTACGAGTCGACTCCAAGTGTTTCAGAGGTTCTGGCACAAGCCCGAGTCGACTCCGGTATACTACGAGTCGACTCCGACTGAGAACAGACAGAAGGATAGAAAGATGAATTTCAAATCCTGTCACGGAGTCGACTCCGATGATTTCGAGTCGACTCCGATGCTTGCCGAGTCGACTCCCGACGGTTCCGAGTCGACTCCAAGGAGTAACAGACAGAAAGACAGAGAAGTGTTTTCTAGACCATGTTACCGAGTCGACTCCAGAAGGATGCGAGTCGACTCCAACGTTTGGCGAGTCGACTCCTAAACATGCAAGAGTCGACTCTCAGAGGAAAGCAGACTGAAAGGGAGAAAACCAAACAAAGTGACTCTGTGAACGAGTCGACTCCGAGAATACGAGAGTCGACCCCAAGTCAGCCGAGTCGACCCCAACAAAGTGTGAGTCGACTCCGAGGCAGTTCTACTTGAAAGACAGAGGATCAGTTTTCGGGCTCTGAGAGCCAAGTCGACTTCAAGATAATCTGAGTCGACTCCGAGACAGTTCAACTCAAAAGACAAAGGATCAGTTTTTTGGGCTCTGAGAGCCGAGTCGACTCCAAGATGATCCGAGTCGACTCGAGAGAGAAATGCAGAAAATATAGATCTCTGGAAACCTAAGAACGAGCCGTCTCCAAAAGTGCCGAGTTATCTCCGGATATTGGCGAGTCGACTCCAGGTTTGGCCCGAGTCGACTCCAGAACGGGACAACACTTTAATTCAAATCCTGAACAGTGGGCAAGTCATCTCCAGTAAAGCATGAGTCGACTCCAGCAACAGCCGAGTCGACTCCAGATCGAGCGAGTCGACTCCGACCCCAACGGATACATTGTCAGGAAGTGCAGACTGTGCAGAACGGCCACAAATCAGTGTCTAACGGCTATTTTTCAAAGGAGACTGTTTAAATAGCCAGAGTGAACAGTAGTAGACATCAAGAGAGTTACTCCATCTGAGCATTATGTGTTTTCCAACTTTCAAGAGTCCATTAAAAAAAAAGGAAAAGTCAAGCAAAAGAAGGAAGAACCGCATTCAATACATTCCTAGAAGTCTTCCCTTCGCATTCAAGGCTCTTCCTCTGACATCAGATTTTCAGCGCACTCAAGAGGAGACTCAGAGTTCGAGAAGCCCCTTCTTCCTCTTTCAAAATCTGTTTGAGGGCTTCTAACTCTACTCTATTCATATTGTTTAATATTTGCTTATTAAGAAGCTTTCCTTGTAACCTTTCCCAAATTGTTGTTTTTCTTGATTCAATCAGGGGATTGAATCAAGGGTAGTAAGGTTTGTTGATGAGCCGAAGTTAAAACCAACGGTGTAAGGGTTCGATTGTAATCTCGAAAAAACAATCGGGTGGTTCTAGTCGGTGAGCCTGCGAAAACCGACTGAGTTCGTTGTAATCTCGCGAAAACAACAAGTTGGGTTGTGAACTTGTAAAACAATCGGCTGTAATCCAAGGGATTATAGTGAACTCCCAAGTGAAGCTTGGTGAGGATGATAGTATTATTTTGATGATTAACAAGTAATAATCAAGAGTATGTTACAAGTTAATTTGATACTTCATTTATAAGTCTGTTACTCTCAGTATATTTGTATAATAAGATAAAGATGCATTTCATTGTTTATTTGGATGAATCTAACCTTGAGTTGCAGCAAAGTGTGGATTGAGTCAACCCCAAGGATGATTGGGTCGACCCCGGCACATCAAGAAAGCATCTGGCACACTTCTGCAAAAATGGCACGGATGAACAGTAGTTGGGTCGACCCAAGGAAAGCATGAGTCGACCCAAACCTCAAGCTTCCCAAGCCTCAAGAAAACAGTTCTCTGAAAACACTGAGAGGGTCGACCCAAGAGAAAGTTGAGTCGACCCAAGCTTGAATCGACCCAAACACTGAGAGGGTCGACCTAAAGGCAATGACAGAATACATGACAGAAAAGGTTCTCTGGAAACCCTGAGAGGGTCGACCCAAGTGAAAGTTGAGTCGACCCAACTGAACCTTGAGTCGACCCAAAGAAATGTTGAGTCGACCCAAGTGAAGGAAGGCTGAATTGCAAGTTTCTGTGGTTCTGAGAGGGTCGACCCAAGGAAAGGTTGAGCCGACCCAAGTGAAAGTTGGGTCGACCCAAGAACAGGTTGAGCCGACCCAAGCACGGGCAGAAGCATAACGGCTAGTTCTGCAGAAGTACTTTCTGTCCTTCCAACAGTGAGTAACGGCTAGTTTTTGAATTCTAACCATTGGGGCTTGTCCAATGGATGAAGAAAACTATTTAAAGTGGCACTATTCATCAGAGAGAACATCCTTTTGCAAAATATCAAAGAGTACACAAGAAAGACAAAGTGCCATAATCTTCTTCATCCAAGTGCTTCATTCAAGAGTCAAAAGAAAGTGGTTGAGCAGATTCCAAGAGTTATTAAGAGCTCCATCCACCCTTGAAGAGTGAAGCATCCTTGACAAAGAAGAGAGAAGTCACATCAAGCGATAACTATTCTCTAAACTCTTCTTTGTAGATTATATTGTTATATTTGCTCATCTAGGAGCTTAAATCTTCTTAATTCGTTTATTAAACTCCTTATAAAGGTTAGTTGGTAAGCCCGCAAAACCAACGGTGTAGGTTAATTGGTGAACCCATAAAACCAATTGTAAAGGTTCGTTGGTGAGCCCGGAAAACCAACATAGGTTCGTTGGTGAGCCCGTAAAACCAACATAGGTTTTTGGTGAACCCGGAAAACCAAAGTGTAAAGGGTTTTTGGATTGTGAGCCCGAAAAACAATCCAACTGTAATCCGCGGGATTATAGTGAATTCCCAAGGGGTCGCTTGGAGAGTGGACGTAGGTGCTTAGGAGAGCACCGAACTACTATACTTCTTGTTGTTTGTATTGTGATTTGTTTTAATTCCACTAACTCATCAATTAACATAAGTAAGATAGTTAAAATTAAGAGAAACCAATTCACCCCCCCTCTTGGCTTGTCACCTTGGGCAACAAGTAGTATCAGAGCAAGGTGCTCCAATAGTACTTATTGATCTCACAATCAAGAGTTAAAGATCATGACAACCCAAGTGGGATGTTCTATGAGTGAGGGGCAATCCACAAATAGACCTCCTCTATTTAATGGCACAAATTACACATACTGGAAAGCTAGGATGAGGATATTCATTCAAGCTTTAGACTATGAATTGTGGTATATCATTACTAGAGGACCTCATACACCCACAATTAGTATAGAGGGCACTATCATACCCAAACCAGAAATGGATTGGAATGAAAGTGATAGAAGATTAGCACAATTAAATGCAAAAGCAATTAATGTATTTTACTGTTCATTAGATGTAAGTGAATTCAATAGAATATCTACATGCATCTCTGCAAAAAAAATTTGGGACAAACTTGAGGTCACACATGAAGGAACTAATCAAGTTGAGGAGTCAAGTTTGGAAGAGGAAGATCATCAAGAGACGTCCCAAATATGTCATATGGCCAATGACGATGAGGTAGATTCTGAACTTGAATGTGATTTTACTGTTGATGAATTACATGATGCATTTTTAGAACTCATGGAAGAACACAAAAAACTAATCAATAAAAATAAAGTTCTAAAAGAAGAAAATCAATCTCTTATCAAAGATAAGCTGAAAGTATCTCATAACTGTGAAACATTAAGTAGGAGACTCACAAATGAAACCAAGAATCTAATTGCTGAAAATGTCAAGTTAAAAGAAGATGCTGAAAAATATAAATCTTTAGTAGACAAGTTTACTCTTAGCTCAACCAAATTAAATATGATTCTTGATAGTCAAAAAGCTGTATATGATAAGGCTGGATTAGGATATAAAATAAATAGAAAACAAAAATACTTAAAGAACATATTTGTAAAAGCTAAAAATGAAAATATTACTTGTCATTGCTGCAATAAATTAGGACATAAAGCATATGAATGTAACTATAGAAAGTCCAGTCAAAACAAATTGAGTAATAATCATAAGCTTAAATTCAAGAAAGTTTGGGTTCCAAAAGGAACATCAAGTACTAACCCTAAAGGACCCAACATAGTTTGGATACGTAAAGCTCTTTCTTGATCTTTATTGCAGGGGTGTCTTGCAGCTAATAAAGTGGAAAAACGATGGTATCTAGATAGCGGCTGTTCAAGACACATGACCGGTGACGTAGATCAATTTGTCACCTTGGAATCTAAGAAAGGTGGAGTAGTAACCTATGGAGACAATGAAAAAGGGTATATCATTCGAAAGGGTAAAATTTTCATTACTCCATCTACTTTCATAGAAAATGTCTTATTAGTTAAGGGTTTGAAACATAACCTACTTAGCATAAGTCAAATTTATGATAAAGGGTTTAAAGTCACATTTAAAGCATCAGTATGCATAATCACAAATCCTAAAGATAATAGCATTGTACTTGTAGGACAAAGGCAAAGAAATATTTACATGGTAGATCTTCATGATTTAGGCAAGAAAAATGGATTATGCTTAATTACTAATGAAGAAAAGAAAAATGAAACAAGTTGGCTTTGGCATCGTAGACTAGGACATGCTAGTATGGAATTAATATCAAAATTAGTCAAGAAGGAATTAATAAAAGATGTGCCAAAATTGATTTTTGAAAAGGACAAAATCTGTGGACCATGCTCATTAGGAAAACAAACTCAATCATCCTTCAAATCGAAGAATATAGTATCAACAACTAGGCCTTTTGAACTCATACACATGGATCTATTTGGACCCACTAGAACTGCGAGTCTAGGAGGGAAGAAGTATGGACTAGTTATTGTAGATGATCTTTCAAGATATACATGGGTTTCATTTTTGGCACATAAGAATGAAGCATTTTCAGAATTCTTGAAACTTTATAATAATATCATAACTGAAAAGAAGCTCACCTTAGTAGCAATTCGAAGTGATCATGGTACTGAATTTGAAAATCAACACTTTGAAGAATTTTGTAATAAAAATGGTATCTCACATCAATTTTCAGCACCTAGAACGCCTCAACAAAATGGGGTTGTTGAAAGGAAAAACAGGACATTGACAGAAATGGCACGCACGATGTTGTGCGAGTCAAATCTTCCAAAGTACTTTTGGGCTGAAGCTATAAGCACTGCTTGCCATATTCTAAATCGGATTTTAATACGACCATTAACTAGGAAAACTCTTTATGAACTTTGGAAGAATAAGAAACCAACTGCTAAATATCTTAGAGTAAAAAATTTGGATGTAGATGTTTCATTTTAAACAATGGCAAGGAGGATCTAAGTAAATTTGATGCCAAGTCAGATGAAGGTATCTTCTTAGGATACTCCACATCTAGCAGGGCATACAGAGTATTCAATAAAAGAACTCTTGTAGTCGAAGAGTCAGTTAATATCATATTTGATGAGTTTGATAGTGAGTCTGCTAGGAAAAAAAATATTCTTGATGATGATACAGGAATTATTAACTTTGAAAAGTTGAATATTGATGACGTGCCAATTCAAGATAAGGGAGATGATTGCGTGCCACCACAATCTCAAAACTCGCCAAAGGAATGGAGGTATGCATATGGACACCCTAAAGACTTAATCATTGGCGATCCATCTCAAGGGGTAAGAACTCGATCCTCTCTTAGAAATTTAAATGATTATCTTGCTTTTGTTTCACAGTTAGAACCTAAGACTTATGAAGAAGCTGAAAAAGATACCAATTGGATAAATGCCATGCAAGAAGAATTAAATCAATTCAAAAGAAGTAATGTATGGACATTAACTGAAAGACCAAAGCATAACTATGTAATTGGAACAAAATAGATCTCTAGAAATAAATTAGATGAAAATGGGTTAGTTATAAGAAATAAAGCTAGACTTGTAGCTAAGAGATACAATCAAGAAGAAGGGATAGATTTTGATGAAACATTTGCTCCTGTAGCTAGATTAGAGGCTATTAGATTACTTCTAGCTTTTGCATGTTTAATGGATTTCAAATTGTATCAAATGGATGTAAAAAGTGCATTCTTAAATAGTTTTATAGAGGAAGAAGTATATGTAGAGCAACCTTCTGGTTTTGAGAATCATGAATTGCCAAATCATGTGTTTAGATTACATAAGGCATTATATGGATTGAAACAAGCACCTAGGGCTTGGTATGATCGATTAAGCAAATTTCTACTAAAAAATGACTTTAGTAGAGGAAATGTAGATAAAACACTGTTTCTCAAAAGAAAGGACGAAAATCTATTAGTGGTACAAATATATGTAGATGACATAATCTTTGGTGCCACAAATGATACTCTTTGCAAAGAATTTGCTGATTTAATGCACGGAGAATTCGAAATGAGTTTGATGGGAGAACTAAGTTTCTTTCTAGGATTACAAATCAAACAAACTAAAGAAGGTATCTTCATTCATCAAACTAAGTATACAAAGGAAATACTAAAGAAGTTTGGGAATGAAAATCATAAGGGAGTAGGCACTCCAATGAATCCTACTAGTAAGCTAGACAAAGATGAGAAAGGAAAGAGTATTGATATTAAGCTTTATAGAGGATTAATTGGATCCTTGCTCTACCTTACTACTAGTAGACCAGACATCGTGTTTAGTGTAGGAATATGTGCTAGATACCAATCAGATCCTAAGGAGTCACATTCAAGTGCTGTTAAAAGAATTCTTAGATATTTAAGAGGAACTACAAACATAGGATTATGGTACTCAAGAGACTCCTGTCTAGATTTGCTTGCATACTCAGATGCTGATTTTGCTGGATGCAAATTAGATACGAAGAGCACTAGTGGAACATGTCAATTCTTAGGAAACAACTTAGTATCATGGTTTAGCAAAAAGCAGAATTCAGTAGCACTGTCAACAGCTGAAGCTGAATATATAGCTACTGGCAGTTGTTGTGCTCAAGTACTATGGCTTAAGCAACAACTAGAGGACTATGGAGTTAAGCTAGATAATATTCCTATTAAGTGTGATAATACTAGTGCCATCAATCTTACTAAAAATCCGGTTCAGCATTCTAAAGCCAAACACATAGAAATAAGATATCATTTTATTAGGGATCATGTGCAAAATGGAAACATATGTATTGAGCATATATGTACTGAAAAAATAATTAGCTGACATATTCACAAAATCCTTGAGTGAAGATAGATTCTGCACGCTAAGGAGGGAATTAGGCATATGTGATCCTTTTTATTGAAGAGATATAAAAGAGAGTAAGCAGTCTCATGATACATTCCTCCCATTTCTAAAAACCCATGAAACATGAGTCAAACTTGTCATCTATAGATTCCTTACTCATGTATCATTGTCCTAGAAAGAATTTGTAAAGATTGGAAGCAAGAAAAATTTTTAGAAGCGAAAAGAAAGAGAAAAGAAAAATTTCTGAACTTGGGTCGACCCAACCCAGAATAGGGTCGACCCAACGTTGAGTCGACCCAAGAAAATTCTTGAGTCGACCCAACGTCGGGACCCCACTGTTAAAAGGGAGACCCGTGAGCTATCTAGGGCACTGTTTATACTTTATCCTCTTCCGAAAACCTTATTCCCCACTCTCAAAACTCCTCCAATTATCTCCAAACAGTAGATTACTTCACAATCTTGGAGAAATGGGACCCAAAAGAGCCGTAGCCAAGCGATCCGGAAGAGTCTCACTGATCCAACGTGCGGAAAGAGAAGCTACGGAGCCATCTACAGTGTCTCCACAAGGTGAGACACGTGTAGAGCCACCTCCTCCTCCCTCCCCTTCAGTACAACTTGCAAAGTTTGCGGGGAGACCGGTTACAACGGGGAGAAGGATCCATTCCGAGTTCTTGGATCAAGAAGGGTTCCGTTTGGGGGAATGGATCCGAAGGCAAGGATGGGAGTATCTCTGCTCCCTAGATGTGGTGATATACCCGGGACTAGTCCGGGAGTTCTATGCCTTCCTCAAAACTGGGATGGGAGGGCTCATATCAAAAGTTCGAGGAGTTAGGGTTCGAGTTTCCGAAGAGAGTTTGAGTGAGTTGCTTCATCTCCCCTGCGAAGGAGTAACTCCAGAAAAGCCAGAAAACAAGTTGAGAGCCCTGCAGTTAATTCTTGAGAATGAAGACTTCGACTTCTCGGAGCAGGTTATAGCGAGCTCTCTTTCTGCAGAGATGAGGTTGTTGCACAACATCATTGATAGGATTCTATTTCCGAAGAGCGGGAGATTTGATCTCATTACAGAGCGAGATCTAGTAGTGATGGAGCATATTATTCAGGGTATTCCCCTGAATCTCCCGGCTATGATACTGAGGCAGATGAGGAAGGTGATCTGCAACTCCAGAGTATCCCTGCCTTATGGTATGATACTCACCTTGATCTTTCGACAGCACGACATATCTGTCGAGGGAGAGATCTCCAGGCATCTGCTTCATACTGATACATACACTGCACGATCACTTATTCGCATGGGCTATGAGAAAGTGAACGAGCAGTGGGTTCGTACTGGAGCAGGGATTCAGGGTGATGCACCAGATATTAGAGACCCTATCCCTGAGGATGAGGAGCATATGGATCATCCTACTGCACCTTCAGAGGCTGGACCATCGTCATCTGTTCCTGTGGGAAACACAGATAAGTTCTGGATTTGGATGACTGAGCTTATGTCAGCTCAGGCGAGGACTATCACTGATGGGCTGACGAGCCGACTAGATATCATGTCTGCTGAGATCAGTGATCTGAGAGAGCAGATAGGAGCTCTACGGAGAGAGAGAGACTCATGGACCATCTGTGCCACAGGCTGCTGAGTCAGAGATTTCGGCACAGAGTCATCCAGCTCACCGTGCTCCACGCCAGACTCAGTCTCATCAGGCTCGACCTCCCCTCGCCACTTATACTAGGAGGATGAGGACTAGATCACAGCCATTAGATACTTCCTAGGCTGATATTAGTATTTCTGTTTAGAGCCTAGGATATGTATCTAGTTCTCATATGTATTTTGTGTTGATCATGTATTTTAAACTTTGATTGAGGAACATTGTATTTATTTTTGTTTTTGGCATTAATTGTACTAAAATGTTCCTATTTTGATCAATGAAGTTTAAATGTTTGTTAATTATTGTGTATATTCCCATGCACCTATTTGATGATAACAAAAAGGGGGAGAAGTAAGGAAAGACAAATAAGTTGTGTAAGAAAGAGAAATAAGTTGTCAAACAAGTTGAAAATTATAATAGGAAAACATATACATTTAAGGGGGAGCAATTTGTAACAATGAAAATGATCAAATCTAAAATTTCTATTGAATTTCAGAATTTGGCACATACCTTTCACACCTCGATACATAATCTGAAACTCATGCTTTATCTCAAATTTTTGAAGTTTAATCTTTAATGAAATATAAATGAAAGGGGGAGCAATTCAAAAAGTTAAATTGGAAATATTTGGATGAAATAGGGGGAGACTTCACTCTCATATTTGAAAAGCTGAAATTCAGCAACTTGAGCCCTTTTAAAACTGAATTTCAGATAAGTATCAATAGGCTCATACTCCATATTTTGTAATCATCAAAAAGGGGGAGATTGAGGATGATAGTGTTATTTTGATGATTAACAAGCAATAATCAAGAGTATGTTACAAGTTAATTCGATACTTCATTTATAAGTCTGTTACTCTCAGTATATTTGTATAATAAGATAAAGATGCATTTCATTGTTTATTTGGATGAATCTAACCTTGAGTTGCAGCAAAGTGTGGATTGAGTCGACCCCAAGGATGATTGGGTCGACCCCGGCACATCAAGAAAGCATCTGGCACACTTCTGCAAAAATGGCACGGATGAACAGTAGTTGGGTCGACCCAAGGAAAGCATGAGTCGACCCAAACCTCAAGCCTCTCAAGCCTCAAGAAAATAGTTATCTGGAAACACTGAGAGGGTCGACCCAAGAGGAAGTTGAGTCGACCCAAACACTGAGAGGGTCGACCCAAAGGCAATGACAGAATACATGACAGAAAAGGTTCTCTGGAAACCCTGAGAGGGTCGACCCAAGTGAAAGTTGAGTCGACCCAACTGAACCTTGAGTCGACCCAAAGAAATGTTGAGTCGACCCAAGTGAAGGAAGGCTGAATTGCAAGTTTCTGTGGTTCTGAGAGGGTCGACCCAAGAAAAGGTTGAGTCGACCCAAGTGAAAGTTGGGTCGACCCAAGAACAGGTTGAGCCGACCCAAGCACGGGCAGAAGCATAACGGCTAGTTCTGCAGAAGTACTTTCTGTCCTTCCAACAGTGAGTAACGGCTAGTTTTTGAATTCTAACCATTAGGGCTTGTCCAATGGATGAAGGAAACTATTTAAAGTGGCACTATTCATCAGAGAGAACATTCTTTTGCAAAATATCAAAGAGTACACAAGAAAGACAAAGTGCCCTAATCTTCTTCATCCAGGTGCTTCATTCAAGAGTCAAAAGAAAGTGGTTGAGCAGATTCCAAGAGTTATTAAGAGCTCCATCCACCCTTGAAGAGTGAAGCATTCTTGACAAAGAAGAGAGAAGTCACATCAAGCGATAACTATTCTCTAAACTCTTCTTTGTAGATTATATTGTTATATTTGCTCATCTGGGAGCTTAATTCTTCTTACTTCGTTTATTAAACTCCTTGTAAAGGTTAGTTGGTAAGCCCGTAAAACCAACGGTGTAGGTTGATTGGTGAACCCGTAAAACCAATTGTAAAGGTTCGTTGGTGAGCCCGGAAAACCAACATAGGTTCGTTGGTGAGCCCGGAAAACCAACATTGGTTCGTTGGTGAGCCCGTAAAACCAACATAGGTTTTTGGTGAACCCGGAAAACCAAAGTGTAAAGGTTTTTGGATTGTGAGCCCGGAAAACAATCCAACTGTAATCCGCGGGATTATAGTGAATTCCCAAGGGGTCGCTTGGGGAGTGGACGTAGGTGCTTAGGAGAGCACCGAACCACTATACTTCTTGTTGTTTGTATTGTGATTTGTTTTAATTCCACTAACTCATCAATTAACATAAGTAAGATAGTTAAAATTAAGAGAAACCAATTCACCCCCCCTCTTGGCTTGTCACCTTGGGCAACACTTGGAGAGTGGACGTAGGAGCAAGAGTTAGCTCCGAACCACTATAAATTGGTTTGTGTTTATATTGGCTGCTGATATCTCACTCTCTCTTCATTAACTTCATCTAGTAACTTAACTAATTTGCTTGCAATAGAATTAGTTAATTACTAATCATAGTTTTTAATTGGTCGAGAATTAATCCAAACCCAATTCACCTCCCCCTCTTGGGTTGTCTTCTTGGGCAACAAGTGGTATCAGAGCAGGTGCTCTTACATTTAAAAGAGTAAAAAATTAAAGATGACAACCCCTTTTGGATCTTCTCTTAGTGAGGGGCAATCCACCAATAGGCCTCCATTCTTTAATGGAACCAACTACACCTATTGGAAGGCTAGGATGAGGATATTCATCCAAGCCCAAGACTATGATGTTTGGAGCATCATAGTTAATGGACCATACATTCCTTCTATTTATGTAGACAACATTGCTATACCCAAGCTTGAAAAAGATTGGGATGACAATGATAGAAGGAAGGCACAACTAAATGCCAAAGCAATGAATGTACTTTATTGTGCCTTAGACCATAATGAATTCAATAGAATCTCTACTTGCAATTCTGCAAATGAGATATGGGACAGACTTGAAGTGACCCACGAGGGCACGAATCAAGTCAAGGAATCCAAAATAAACATGCTAATTCATAAGTATGAACTATTTAAAATGGAATCTGTTACGGGGGAACTTAGCCACCATGCCCCACGTGACCGGCACGCGCGCCCAGGAAGACTACGGCAGCCCCTTGATCCAACAATCCGACCCCGAGTCGGACATCTTCGGCTCCGCAGCCCGACCCCGAGTCGGCTGCCCCTTGATCCAGCAATCCGACCCCGAGTCGGACATCTTCGCCTCCGCAGCCCGACCCCGAGTCGGCAGCCCCTTGATCCAGCAATCCGACCCCGAGTCGGACATCTTCGGCTCCGCAGCCCGACCCCGAGTCGGCTGCCCCTTGATCCAGCAATCCGACCCCGAGTCGGACATCTTCGCCTCCGCAGCCCGACCCCGAGTCGGCAGCCCCTTGATCCAGCAATCCGACCCCGAGTCGGACATCTTCGTCTCCGCAGCCCGACCCCGAGTCGGACATCTCTCGACAACGACAGGCTATTCCCCAGAGGCACGCCGCAGCCTCCTGCTCCACTACTCCCTGCAACGGTTGTATCTGGCGCTGCTCCACGATCCCCTGTAACAGCCGTACAAGGCGGAGCCCCACGACGCCCTGTAACGGCCGTGTCAGTGGCAGCTCCATCGTGCCCCACGATGACGAACCCCCCTGAAAGACCCCCCAGCCTGGTATATATGCGGCTGGGGGGAGAAGGGGGGGTAAGCAAGAACTTCCAGAGCATTCTCCTACTTGCTACTATTATCTTTCCTTCTCCTCCAATCTCCTCTGACTTGATCGTCGGAGGGCCCCCACTACCCCAGTGGTGGTGCGAGGCTTGCTTGCAGGTTTTCCGGTGGAAAGTGGAGCGCAATCAACACCAACCAAGGCAACCCAAACGGAACCCCGTTCACACCGCTGTGCCAATCGTTCTCGGTTTGGACCACCAGCAACAGTTGGCGCTAGAGGAAGGGCCCGAATCTCAGAGCGATCGTAATGGCACGGCGAGGTGGTCGTGGAGCTTCCAATGCCTCCGGTCGCGGGGCCTCTCGCGCCTCCGGCCGGGAGGCCGCTGCGTCTCCAACACATTCTCAGCAACACTCCACCGTTCCACCCCCCATTCAGATGGTCGAAGCCGCTCAGTTCGACCAGTTAGCCCAGCAGGTTCGCACCCTCGCGGAGGCAGTGCAGAACCTGCAGGGTGTGATGTCTCGGGCGCCGCAGCGGGCCCAGGAGCCGCTGCTCCCTGAGCGCTCACCTGTCCTCCTCAACCCGCGCTCCTTCCTCTCCCATGGGGAGGAGCGCCGGCGCGAGGAAGATTCTCGAGCACGGTCCATTCTGCCGGGACCTTCCCATCGGAGCTGCGCGGGGTACGAGAGGCGGGCCCGGGCGCGTTCCCAGACCCCCCAGTCCTCAAGGAACCCGTGCTCCAGTCGGTCCCCCTCTCGGTGCACCTTGTCTCCCACCCATCGGTCGCGCTCCCTGGACCGGCGGGTGGACGATCTCCACCGACAACTCCAGGTCCTGAAGGGCCACTCCAAAGATCCCTTCGCCGACTTGGAGATCTCCTCCCAGCCGGCGCTTGCCTCGAGGATCCTGCGGACCCCGAATCCGCCGGGGTTTAAAATGCCGGCGATCGAGCCCTATGACGGGGCGGTGGACCCGCGGGATCACGTCGAGAGTTTCAGGACCCTTATGCTCCTCCACGGAGCATCAGATCCTCTCCTCTGCAAGGCCTTCCCGGCGACCCTCCGTGGCCCGGCAAGGGCGTGGTTCGCCGGCTTGGAGGCTAACTCAATCCAGTCATTCGACCAGTTTACTCGCCTCTTCATCACCCATTTCGCCGTCAGTAGCCGGCGGCGACTGGTCTCCGACTCCCTCTTTGATGTCCGGCAAAACGAGAAAGAAAGCTTGCGGGATTATCTTACCCGCTTCAATAAGGCTACGCTGGAAGTCCGGAATCTGAGCCAGGAGGTGGCTCTTTCAGCCCTGAAGCGTGGCTTCCGAAAGGGCAGACTCACCTTCTCCCTGGACAAACGCCTGCCGCGGAGCTTCCCGGAGCTGTTGTCCCGGGCGAACCAGTATGCGGACGCCGAGGAGGCGGCCGCCCACCGGAGCAAGGAGGCCGCCGAGATCCCTCCAAAGCTCGGGAAGAAAAGGCGAAAAGAGGCACGCCAGAGGAGGAGCCCGACGCCTCAACGTCGGCGCAGAAGCCTGTCGCCGGCGAGGAACCACGGCGCCCTACGCCCTCGTTCTCCGTCCCGACGTTTCAACCGGTACACTCCTCTCCTGACTCCCCGGGCCCAGATCCTCATGGAAATCAAGGGGTGGGAGGACCTCCCGGTCCCGAGACAGATGAAGAAGATTCCTGGGAGGAGGCCCTCTCGGGCGTACTGTGAGTACCACCGGACCACGGCCACGACACCGAAGACTGCTTCCAGCTTCGGGACGAGATCGAGGCTCTCATCCGCCGAGGGCGTCTCGGTCGATATGTGAACGACCGACGTCCCCCCGCAGACCCGCGTCCGGCCGACCCGGCCCCTCAGGAGCCTCGGGAGCAGAATCGACCCGTCGCGGGCGTGATCCACACTATCACTGGAGGCTGCCCCCGGCCCGAGAGGAACGCAGGGGGCTCGACTGAAGCGTCAGGGGCAGCCGTCGCAAAGAGGCAGAGGGTCGGTAATGTAATCACTTTTTGTGATGAAGATGTAAAGGGGGTTCAGACCCCCCACGATGACGCCATGGTGATCTCCCTCACTATGGCAAACTATGATGTAAGGCGTGTTCTTGTGGATAGTGGAAGCTCAGCTGATATTTTGTTTTACGAGGCCTTCCAAAAGATGAGCTTGTCCAGACAATTGTTGCACAAAACATCCACCCCCCTCTTAAAGTGCCTCCGCCCCTCGGAAGCGGCCTACGTCCTCGGCGAAGTCCACGAAGGCGTTTGCGGATCACACTTGGGGGCTAGGTCCTTGGCGCACAAGATCATGAGGCAAGGCTATTATTGGCCTACCTTGTTGGAGGACTCAAAGGATCATGTATGGAAATGCGACGCCTGCCAGCGCCACGCCAACGTCCAGAGAGTCCCTTCTATCCCCTTGGCACCAATCACTGCACCCTGGCCCTTCGCCCAGTGGGGAATGGATATCCTCGGACCATTCCCCGTTGCTTCAGCTCAGCGGAAATTTTTGATTGTTGCAATCGACTACTTCACCAAGTGGGTGGAGGCAGAGCCGCTGGCCACTATCACGGAGGCGCAAGTCCGGAAGTTCGTGAAGAAGAACATCATTGTCCGATTTGGGGTACCTCGGGTCCTCATCTCGGATAATGGCCGACAGTTCGACAATAAGCATTTCCGTGACTTCTGCGAGGAGTTCGGGATCGAGCATCGGTTCACATCTGTGTCGCATCCCCAAACCAACGGCGAGGCCGAGGTCACAAATCGGACAATCCCCCAAGGAATCAAAGCGCGAATCGGTCGGACGGGGCAAGCTTGGGTCGAAGAACTCGAGAATGTCCTTTGGGCGTACCGGACCACGCATCGGACCCCTACCGGGGAGACGCCTTTCAGCCTAACCTATGGCACGGAAGCCGTTGTCCCCGTGGAGCTCGGACTCCCCTCACCTCGGGTGGCCGCGCACCGACCCGAGGCCAATTCGGAGCAACTCCGAGGGAACCTGGATCTCTTGGAAGAAGCGAGGGAAATGGCGCAGGTTCGGATGGCGATGTATCAGCGGAGGGTGGCCCGATATTACAACTCCAAGGTCCGACCGAAGCTTTTCAGAATCGGAGATCTGGTGCTAAGGCGAGCTAAAGCATCTCAACCTGCGGAAGGTGGGAAGCTAGCGCCAAATTGGGAAGGCCCGTATAGGGTTCGCTGGGTAAACCGACCTGGCTCCTACCAGTTGGAGGCCCTAGATGGTCGAGAAATTCCAAGGAGCTGGAATTCCGCTAACCTGCGGATGTATTACCAGTAGAACGACAATGCCAGAAAGACAGTTCAAAAATGTATAACACTTTTCAATTCAATAATTTCTGGTTACAATGGCGTGCTCGTGTGATTACAAGGAATTCCCAGAGGAGAATTAGGGTGTAAAGAAAGTAAAGAAGAGGTGGAGACTCCGAGGAGCTGAAGATCTGGGATCCCGAAACCTCCATCCGAAGCGGCTGCAATCCCGCCGGAAGTGGGTGCTTCCAACCGGAGGCGCCATCGGCGTCTCACGAAGAAGACGAAGAGCCGGCGCGGATGAAGAAGAAGTGGACGAAGGAGAAGTCCACACTGCTCCTACCCAGAGGCGCCATCCACGCCTCACGAAAAAGACGAGGAGCCGCCGCAGACGAAGCTCCCGCTGCCTCCAGGGAAACGCCACCTCCAAGGGATATTCCGGTCCTCCCCAGTGTTAGGGGAGAGAATGAATACAAGGGAGAAGAGCATATGGAGGCGCGGTCCCGGATCAAGCGCCTGGTGCGGAGCTCAATCGGGAGGCCGAACTTCAAGGAGGGGAGACGTGATCCCGGATGAAACGCCTAGAGCGGAGTTCCGCCGGGGAGAACCTCCTTGTTGATCCCAGATGAAACGGCTAGTTGGCGGAAGTCGCGAAGGGCGCGCCTCCCGTTCCTTCGGTAGGGTTCTCTCAACCATGCGCCGGAGAGGAGGCCCACGATCCATGGCAACCTGAACAGCTCCGGCTTGGCAGGCTCCATCGCACCTGCACCTATATTTATAGCCAAACTGCGGCCCCCCGGTCGTTCCGCTGCGGGTGGCTCCAATAAATGCGGGCGCATTGAATCCGGAGCCGATCCGGCTCTCGAGGCGTATCTTCCCGCGATTTCCTAAGCGTTATTCTCCTTAATCGCATTCTTTGTGCAAGACACTCCGGGTGGCCTGTACCCCTAGGTCCACATATCTCCGCTCGCGCCCAGGCCGCATCCGCCTCGAAGAACGCGCGTATCGCGGCCGCTTAACTGACACTCCTCGCAAGCAGCAACTGGCGATCCGATTTCCCAGGTAACCCCTCAATTAGCATTTAATGCCCATCTGATGTTCCCCAGGCGACGCTTGGAGAGGAGGAGAAACACGGTCGCAGCTGGCCACGGGGAAATCCCGTCGGGCGGCAAGCGACAGGCGCACGACCAGCGAGCGGAATTTCCCGAGGCTCGACCCTCGGATGCCAGGCTAACCCGATGATCATCCCGGGAGCAGACTAGCCTGAAGCCCCGACCGGTCGCCTCGGCTTGCGCCAGCCTTGGCCGACCAACGAGCGGAATTTTCCGAGGCTCGGCCCTCGGATGCCAGGCTAACCCGATGGTCATCCCGGGAGCAGACTAGCCTGAAGCCCCGACCGGTCGCCTCGGCTTGCGCCAGCCTTGGCCGACCAACGAGCGGAATTTCCCGAGGCTCGGCCCTCGGATGCCAGGCTAACCCGATGATCATCCCGGGAGCAGACTAGCCTGAAGCCCCGACCGGTCGCCTCGGCTTGCGCCAGCCTTGGCCGACCAACGAGCGGAATTTTCCGAGGCTCGGCCCTCGGATGCCAGGCTAACCCGATGATCATCCCGGGAGCAGACTAGCCTGAAGCCCCGACCGGTCGCCTCGGCTTGCGCCAGCCTTGGCCGACCAACGAGCGGAATTTTCCGAGGCTCGGCCCTCGGATGCCAGGCTAACCCGATGATCATCCCGGGAGCAGACTAGCCTGAAGCCCCGACCGGTCGCCTCGGCTTGCGCCAGCCTTGGCCGACCAACGAGCGGAATTTCCTGAGGCCTGACAACCCTCAGATGCCAGGCTAACCCGATGATCATCCCGGGAGCAGACTAGCCTGAAGTCCCGACCGGTCGCCTCGGCTTGCGCCAGCCTTGGCCGACCAACGAGCGGAATTTTCCGAGGCTCGGCCCTCGGATGCCAGGCTAACCCGATGGTCATCCCGGGAGCAGACTAGCCTGAAGCCCCGACCGGTCGCCTCGGCTTGCGCCAGCCTTGGCCGACCAACGAGCGGAATTTCCCGAGGCTCGGCCCTCGGATGCCAGGCTAACCCGATGATCATCCCGGGAGCAGACTAGCCTGAAGCCCCGACCGGTCGCCTCGGCTTGCGCCAGCCTTGGCCGACCAACGAGCGGAATTTTCCGAGGCTCGGCTCTCGGATGCCAGGCTAACCCGATGATCATCCCGGGAGCAGACTAGCCTGAAGCCCCGACCGGTCGCCTCGGCTTGCGCCAGCCTTGGACGACCAACGAGCGGAATTTTCTGAGGCCTGACAACCCTCAGATGCCAGGCTAACCCGATGATCATCCCGGGAGCAGACTAGCCTGAAGCCCCGACCGGTCGCCTCGGCTTGCGCCAGCCTTGGCCGACCAACGAGCGGAATTTCCCGAGGCTCGGCCCCCGGATGCCAGGCTAACCCGATGGTCATCCCGGGAGCAGACTAGCCTAAAGTCCCGACCGGTCGCCTCGGCTTGCGCCAGCCTTGGCCGACCAACGAGCGGAATCTCCCGAGGCTCGGCCCTCGGATGCCAGGCTAACCCGATGTTCATCCCGGGAGCAGACTAGCCTGAAGCCCCGACCGGTCGCCTCGGCTTGCGCCAGCCTTGGCCGACCAACGAGCGGAATTTCCTGAGGCCTAACCCTCGGATGCCTGGCTTAGCGCCGGAAGAATTCCCTGAGGCCTAACCCTCGGATGACTGGCTTAGCGCCGGAAGAAGTTCCTGAGGCCTAACCCTCGGATGCCTGGCTTAGCGCCGGAAGAAGTTCCTGAGGCCTAACCCTCGGATGACTGGCTTAGCGCCGGAAGAAGTTCCTGAGGCCTAACCCTCGGATGCCTGGCTTAGCGCCGGAAGAAGTTCCTGAGGCCTAACCCTCGGATGACTGGCTTAGCGCCGGAAGAAGTTCCTGAGGCCTAACCCTCGGATGCCTGGCTTAGCGCCGGAAGAAGTTCCTGAGGCCTAACCCTCGGATGCCTGGCTTAGCGCCGGAAGAAGTTCCTGAGGCCTAACCCTCGGATGCCTGGCTTAGCGCCGGAAGAAGTTCCTGAGGCCAAACCCTCGGATGCCTGGCTTAGCGCCGGAAGAAGTTCCTGAGGCCTAACCCTCGGATGCCTGGCTTAGAGCCGGAAGAATTCCCTGAGGCCTAACCCTCAGATACCTGGCCTAGCGCCAGAAGAATTTCAAGAGTCGGGAGTCAGCGAGACGCTACCAAGAGTTAAAAAGAAGAAGGACGAAAGTGAAATGAAGAAACTCTATTTGCATTAACTTTCATTGTTTCAGGGCCGAGACCCATACAACTTGGCAAAACGCCAACACACAAAGAAAAGAACGAAAATACAGAAGGTCAGCTTGGAGGAACCCCCGGGTCGGGAACGCCGGGCACGTCCGCAGGGGGTAGGGAGACGGTTGGAGAAGCAGCAGGCAATGGCGCCGGAGGGGAGTCGAGAAGGGAGATCCCACTCAGGTCAATTTCGGGGTACTTAGCCGACACCCTTGCCAGGCCTTCCTTGAAGCCTAAGACAAAGGAGTCGGACCCCGCGTCCGACATGTCACGGACGAACTCGTCAGACTGACGATAGGCCTGTACCGCCTCCGACATATCACGGGTGAACTCGGCGGACTGACGATAAGCCTGTACCGCCTGACGCCCGATTTCCGCACTCTTCTCGGCCAGCGCCGCCTCTGCCCGCTCCATAATCTGAGCCTTCGCCTCCAAGACCTTCGCCACAATCCGGTCGTCCGCCTCGGAGGAGACCCTCAGCAGATCAGCCTGAGCCTCCTTGTGCTTCGCCTCGGCAGCAATGCGAGCAGCCTCAGCCTCCTCCAGGCGCGAATGAAGCTCCTGGTCGCTCGCGCGGGACTTCTCCAAGGCCGACTCCAATTCGCCCAGCTTGGCTTCAAGAGACCGGGTTCGGTTGCGGGCGTTGTCGGCTGACCGCTGGGCCTTCTCCCACCTCTCCCGGTAGTCGGCAGCCTTCCGGGACTGCTTCTCGGCCCGCTCCTCTGCCTTCTTGATCTCGCCCTCGAGACCCGAGGCAACCTTGAGTTGCTCCTGAGCCTCCAACAGTTGCTTCTCGAGGGTGACGAAGCCGAGTGCCCGCTCTTCGGCCACCCGGAGCCTCATCTCGAGGTCCCTGGTCGTCCTTCCCGCCGCAGCCTGACCTTCCTCCTCTACTGCCTTCAGTTGGCTCTCGGCCCTCGCCAGAAGCCTCGCCTGTTCCTCGTAGCACTCCTCCAGGCGGATCATGTACTGGGCGAGCTAAGAGATAGGAAAAACGAGGGCGTCAGGCGGGGATCAACAGAGCCTATAAATGATGAAAGCGACCAAAAGAATACTCACCGACATGAGACAGACGCAGCTGGCAGCCCCAACGTCAGGGACCCTCATCTCCCGGACATGCCTGCGGTCCTTCTCCAGCAGTACCGTCTCGATGAGGTTTCGGGCGCCGGCGAAAGTGAAGGCCGACCCCGACTTCTCCCCGGAGTCGGACGGTGGTTCTGCAGCCTTACCCTTACCCATCGCTTGGGGAAGAGTCATGCTGACCATGCTCGGGGCGGGGACCGCCCCTGGAATTGACAGGGTCCCGCTCGGCCGGGGCCTCGGCGCGTCCCTCCTCGTATCATCCGGAGCCGACCGAGTCGAAGGCTGGGCTGGGGACCGATCACGTCCGACCCGTCCATCTCGGGCGCGCCCGGGTGATGCCTCCGGAGAAACGGTAGTCTCGGCATCGGAGGGCTGATACAGCATCAACTCCCGGTCCGCGCCCGCGGCGTCCCCCTGATCGGTGGGTCCGGACCCGTCTGTCGGCGTCGGAGTCGCCTGCCGGCGGGACTTCTTCGCCGGTGGGGCCCTGCTCGGAGGAGCTCGTTTCTTCCTCCGGACTGCTTCCAGTAGGGACGTCCTACCAACAGCCGTTGCCTTGTCCGACCGCATGACGTCGTCGATCTCTGCAAAAAGGACGAGGTGGTCGGAGGTTGAGAAACTGAAGGAAAGAACGAGACGAAAGAGGAGAAAAGAGCTAAAAAAGAAATGGTGGCGGGCTCACGGTCAGTGGGGACCGAGCTCAGACCAACGTTCACCAAGGTATCCTCGGAAATAAGGCAAGCCACCGGGGGGAGCCGGCCCTCGGCAACCAACCCCTTCAGGACGGCGACGCCATCGGATTCCTCCCTCGACAACCTCGATAGGCCAATCGGGGACTTCATCGGCGTCTCCCAGGTTGCCCTGATTCCCCAAGAGGGATCTACGTCAATGAAAAAGAAACGCTCCTTCCAGCCGTGAATGGAGGAAGGAGCCTCCTTGACGAGGCCGCACCTTCGCCGCGCCGCAAAGCACCACCACCCTTTGTCCTGGGGGTGGCCGCTCAGGCCGTAGCATTCCCAAAAGACATTCAGGGTGGCGGGAACCTCGTGCATGCGGCAGAGAACCTGGAAGGCCGTCAGGGCGCGCCATGAGTTCGGCACCAGTTGCGTCGGCGCCACTCTTAAACCCCGAAGCACCTGCACAACTAAGTCCGAGGGGGGAAAGCGAAACCCAGCCTGAAGAATGCCCTCATTGATGGCGACCTTCCCTGGAGGAGGATGGGACATCCTCTCCTCAGGCCCCGGGAGCGTAACATTGCAGGCCTCGGGAAGGTGGTATCAAGCCACGAACCTATCTAGGTCTTCAGCGACCAGCTCCGACTTAATGCGGTCTGCTCTCACTTCGCCCATCCCTAATGGCCAGTGAATCTACGGTCAGGACGGGGTCAAGAAGGGGGAAAGGACCGGAACGACTGGAGTACCCTAATACAAAAGGAGAAAGTATGGAGAGCCTTAAATTGAAGAATGGGGCAACTCACCGGAAGAAAAGGAAGAACGGCTCCGAGAGCGTCAAAGGAGGAGCAAGCGAACAGTCCGACGGCAATGACGGCAGCGCAAAGGAGAAACTCGGAGATGTCTGTAAAGAGAGAGGCGGACGGAGGAGGGCCCCCGGTTAAATAGGCGGAAAGGTGGGTGACGCCACGGTGAGGACGCCTGGCTGCCGAAGGGTCGCTCGCGCCCCAAAGGCGAATCGACGCCATTAAGGAGGGATGTCCGCCGAAATCCTCAGACTGCCAGGTCAGCAACAACCGCCATACGCCATAAAGAAGGCGGGGAGCTCGAAGCGCGCGCGCCTCTCCGAGGGATGGCGGCAATCACGAAGCATCACTCCCTTCACCCGTTCCCCTTCTGGTTCCAGGCTCGGAAGTGGGGGGCTACTGTTACGGGGGAACTTAGCCACCATGCCCCACGTGACCGGCACGCGCGCCCAAGAAGACTACGGCAGCCCCTTGATCCAGCAATCCGACCCCGAGTCGGACATCTTCGGCTCCGCAGCCCGACCCCGAGTCGGCTGCCCCTTGATCCAGCAATCCGACCCCGAGTCGGACATCTTCGCCTCCGCAGCCCGACCCCGAGTCGGCAGCCCCTTGATCCAGCAATCCGACCCCGAGTCGGACATCTTCGGCTCCGCAGCCCGACCCCGAGTCGGCTGCCCCTTGATCCAGCAATCCGACCCCGAGTCGGACATCTTCGCCTCCGCAGCCCGACCCCGAGTCGGCAGCCCCTTGATCCAGCAATCCGACCCCGAGTCGGACATCTTCGTCTCCGCAGCCCGACCCCGAGTCGGACATCTCTCGACAACGACAGGCTATTCTCCAGAGGCACGCCGCAGCCTCCTGCTCCACTACTCCCTGCAACGGTTGTATCTGGCGCTGCTCCACGATCCCCTGTAACAGCCGTACAAGGCGGAGCCCCACGACGCCCTGTAACGGCCGTGTCAGTGGCAGCTCCATCGTGCCCCACGATGACGAAGCCCCCTGAAAGACCCCCCAGCCTGGTATATATGCGGCTGGGGGGAGAAGGGGGGGTAAGCAAGAACTTCCAGAGCATTCTCCTACTTGCTACTATTATCTTTCCTTCTCCTCCAATCTCCTCTGACTTGATCGTCGGAGGGCCCCCACTACCCCAGTGGTGGTGCGAGGCTTGCTTGCAGGTTTCCCGGTGGAAAGTGGAGCGCAATCAACACCAACCAAGGCAACCCAAACGGAACCCCGTTCACACCGCTGTGCCAATCGTTCTCGGTTTGGACCACCAGCAACAGAATCTAATGAAACTATCACGTGCATGTTTACTAGATTTACTGATATTGTCAATGGCCTAAAAAGCTTTGGCAAAAGTTATACTAACAGTGACCTTGTCAAAAAAGTTCTTCGATCTTTACTAAGGTCATGGGAAGCCAAGGTAACGGCGATCCAAGAAGCCAAAGACTTGAACAAGCTGGCACTCGAGGAGCTCCTTGGATCCTTGATGACACATGAGCTCACAATGAAGCAACACAGTGAAGAATAGTCCTCCCACAAGAAAAAGATAATTGCCCTTAAGTCTACTTCTTCTAATAAGGATCCCTCTTGCAGTAGCTGCAGTGAAGAAGAAGACAACGAGGGAGATGAAGATGAGGCTCTTCTCGTGCGAAAGTTCAGAAAATTCATCAACTGGAAGAAGTCCTTTCATCAGAGGAGAGGTTCCTCAAGTTCCTACAACAAGAACAAAGGTAAGGAAAGAGAAAGTGAGGGAATCAGTTGCTATGAATGCAAGAAGCCGGGATATTTTAGAATCGACTGTCCCTTACTGAAGAAGGATAGCAAATACAAGAAGAAGAAAGCTCTTGTCTCCACCTTGCCAGACTCCGATCAATCATCATCATCATCGGATGAGGAACAAGAGGAAAAAGCAAATTTTTGCTTCATGGTAAATGATAATGAGGTAATATCTGAAACACATTTAGATTTTACCTTTGATGAACTATATGATGCTTTTAATGAACTAATTGATGAATATAAGACAATAAACCTTAAAAATAAAGAATTGAAACTAACTAATCAATCTTACACTCATAAGTACGATAAATTAATTAAGGACAAGGATTCTGTTGCCCAAGGTGACAAGCCAAGAAGGGGGATGAATTGGTTTCTCTTAATTTTAACTATCTTACTTATGTTAATTGATGAGTTAGTAGAATTAAAACAAATCACAATACAAACAACAAGAAGTATAGTGGTTCGGTGCTCTCCTAAGCACCTACGTCCACTCTCCAAGCGACCCCTTGGGAATTCACTATAATCCCGCAGATTACAGTTGGATTGTTTTTCGGGCTCACAATCCAAAAACCCTTTACACTTTGGTTTTCCGGGTTCACCAAAAACCTATGTTGGTTTTACGGGCTCACCAACGAACCTATGTTGGTTTTCCGGGCTCACCAACGAACCTTTACAATTGGTTTTATGGGTTCACCAATCAACCTACACCGTTGGTTTTGCGGGCTTACCAACTAACCTTTACAAGGAGTTTAATAAACGAAGTAAGAAGATTTAAGCTCCTAGATGAGCAAATATAACAATATAATCTACAAAGAAGAGTTTAGAGAATAGTTATCGCTTGATGTGACTTCTCTCTTCTTTGTCAAGGATGCTTCACTCTTCAAGGGTGGATGGAGCTCTTAATAACTCTTGGAATCTGCTCAACCACTTTCTTTTGACTCTTGAATGAAGCACTTGGATGAAGAAGATTAGGGCACTTTGTCTTTCTTGTGTACTCTTTAATATTTTGCAAAAGGATGTTCTCTCTGATGAATAGTGCCACTTTAAATAGTTTTCTTCATCCATTGGACAAGCCCCAATGGTTAGAATTCAAAAACTAGCCGTTACTCACTGTTGGAAGGACAAAAAGTACTTATGCAGAACTAGCCGTTATGCTTCTCCCGTGTTTGGGTCGGCTCAACCTGTCCTTGGGTCGACTCAACCTTTCCTTGGGTCGACCCTCTCAGAACCACAGAAACTTGCAATTCAGCCTTCCTTCACTTGAGTCGACTCAACATTTCTTTGGGTCGACTCAAGGTTCAGTTGGGTCGACTCAACTTCCACTTGGGTCGACCCTCTCAGGATTTCCAGAGAACCTTTTCTGTCATGTATTCTGTCATTGCCTTTGGGTCGACCCTCTCAGTGTTTCGGTCGACTCAAGTTTGGATCGACTCAACTTCCTCTTGGGTCGACCCTCTCAGTGTTTCCAGAGAACTGTTTTCTTGAGTCTTTGACAGGCTTGAGGTTTGGGTCGACTCATGCTTTCCTTGGGTCGACCCAACTACTGTTCATCCGTGCCATTTTTGCAGAAGTGTGCCAGATGCTTTCTTGATGTGCCGGGATCGACCCAATCATCCTTGGGGTCGACTCAATCCACACTTTGCTGCAACTCAAGGTTAGATTCATCCAAATAAACAATGAAATGCATTTATACAAATATACTGAGAGTAACAGACTTATAAATGAAGTATCGAATTAACTTGCAACATACTCTTGATTATTGCTTGTTAATCATCAAAATAACACTATCATCCTCAATCTCTCCCTTTTTGATGATTACAAAATATAGAGTATGAGCCTATTGATACTTATCTTAAAATCAGTTTTAAAAGGGCTCAAGTTGCTGAATTTCAGCTTTTCAAATATGAGAGTGAAGTCTCCCCCTATTTTATCCAAATATTTTTCAATTTGACTTTTTGAATTGCTCCCCCTTTCTTTTATATTTCATTAAAGATGAAACTTCAAAAAAAATTTGAGATAATGCATGAGTTTCAGATTATGTATCGAGGTGTGAAGGATATGTGCCAAATTCTGAAATTCTATGTGCCAAATTCTGAAATTCAATAGAAATTTTAGATTTGATCATTTTTATTGTTACAAATTGCTCCCCCTTAAATGTATATGCTTTCCCATTAAAATTTTCAATTTGTTTTACAACTTATTTCTCTTTTCTTACACAACTTATTTCTCTTTCTTTACTTCTCCCCCTTTTTGTTATCATCAAATAGGTGCATGGGAATAGATACAATAAATAACAAACATTTAAACTTCATTGATCAAAATAGAAACATTTTAGTACAATAATGCCAAAAACAAAAGCAAATACAATGTTCCTCAATCAAGGTTCAAAATATATGATCAACACAAAATACATACGAGAACTAGATACATATTCTAGGCTCTAAATAGAAATACTAATATCAGCCTAGGGAGTATCTAATGGCTGTGATCTAGTCCTCATCCTCCTAGTATAAGTGGCGAGGGGAGGTCGAGCCTGATGAGACTGAGTCTGGCGTGGAGCACGGTGAGCTGGATGACTCTATGCCGAAATCTCTGACTTAGCAGCCTGTGGCACAGATGGTCCATGAGTCTCTCTCTCTCCGTATAGCTCCTATCTGCTCTCTCAGATTAATGATCTCAGCAGACATGATATCTAGTCGGCTCGTCAGCCCATCAGTGATAGTCCTCGCCTGAGCTGACATAAGCTCAGTCATCCTACTCCAGAACGCATCTGTGTCTCCCGCAGGAACAGATGACGATGGTCCAGCCTCTGAAGGTGCAGTAGGATGATCCATATGCTCCTCATCCTCAGAGATAGGGTCTCCAATATCTAGTGCATCACCCTCTGGTGCATCACCCTGAATCCCTGCTCCAGTACGAACCCACTGCCCCTTCACTTTCTCATAGCCCATGCAAATAAGTGATCGTGCAGTGTATGTATCAGTATGAAGCAGATGCCTGGAGATCTCCCCCTCCACAGATATGTCGTGCTGTCGGAAGATCAAGGTGAGTATCATACCATAAGGCAGAGATACTCTGGAGTTGCAGATCACCTTCCTCATCTGCCTAAGTATCATGGCCGGAAGATTCAGGGGAATACCCTGAATAATATGCTCCATCACTACTAGATCTCGCTCTGTAATAAGATCAAATCTCCCGCTCTTCGAAAATAGAATCCTATCAATGATGTTGTGCAATAACCTCATCTCTGCAGAAAGAGAGCTCGCTATAACCTGCTCCGAGAAGTCGAAGTCTTCATTCTCAAGAATTAACTGCAGGGCTCTCAACTTGTTTTCTGGCTTTTCTGGAGTTGCTCCTTCGCAGGGGAGATGAAGCAACTCACTCAAACTCTCTTCGGAAACTCGAACCCTAACTCCTCGAACTTCCTATATGAGCCCTCCCATCCCAGTTTTGAGGAAGGCATAGAACTTCCGAACTAGTCCGGGGTAGATCACCACATCTAGGGAGCAAAGATACTCCCAACCTTGCCTTCGGATCCATTCTCCTAAACGGAACCCTTCTTGATCCAAGAACTCGGAATGGATCCTTCTCCCCGTTGTAACCGGTCTCCTCGCAAACTTTGCAAGTTGTACTGAAGGGGAGGGAGGAGGAGGTGGCTCTACACGTGTCTCACCTTGTGGAGACACTGTAGACGGCTCTGTAGCTTCTCTTTCCGCACGTTGGATCCGTAAGACTCTTCCGGATCGCTTGGCTACGGCTCTCTTGGGTCCCATTTCTCCAAGATCTTGAAGTAATCTACTGTTTGGAGATGATTGGAGAAGATTTGAGAGTGGGGAATAGAGTTTTCGGAAGAGGACAAAGGGTAAATAGTACCCTAGATAGCTCACGGGTCCCCCTTTTAACAGTGGGGTCCCGACGTTGGGTCGACTCAAGAATTTTCTTGGGTCAACTCAACGTTGGGTCGACTCTATTCTGGGTTGGGTCGACCCAAGTTCAGAAATTTTTTCTTTCTCTTCCTTTTCGTTTCTAAAAATTTTCCTTACTTCCAATCCTTACAAATTCTTTCTGGGACAATGATACATGAGTAAGAAATCTATAGATTACAAGTTTGACTCATGTTTCATGGGTTTTTAGAAATGGGAGGAATGTATCATGAGACTGCTTGCTCCCTTTTATATCTCTTCAATAAAAAGGATCACATATGCCTAATTCCCTCCTTAGCGTGCAGAATCTATCTTCACTCAAGGGTTTTGTGAATATGTCAGCTAATTGTTTTTCAGTGCATATATGCTCAATACATATGTTTCCATTTTGCACATGATCCCTAATAAAATGATATCTTATCTCTATGCGTTTGGCTTTAGAATGCTGAACCGGATTTTTAGTAAGGTTGATGGCACTAGTATTATCACACTTAATAGGAATGTTATCAAGCTCAACTCCATAGTTCTCTAGTTGTTGCTTAAGCCATAGTACTTGTTGCCCAAAAAGACAACCCAAGAGGGGGGGTGAATTGGGTTTTAAAATAATTTGGCTATTAAAACTTTTGTGGATAACTAATTAATGCTTTTGCGAGATGATTAATTAGTTTCTATGTGCGGTGAATGAAATGCGAGAGATAGAGAGAGACAAACAATCACAAACACAATGTTTTATAGTGGTTCGGAGCTAACCCTTGCTCCTACGTCCACTCTCCAAGTCTCACTTGGGAATTCACTATAACCCCTTGGATTACAGCCGGTTGTTTTCCAAGCTCACAACCAAACTTGTTGTTTTACGAGCTCACAACAAACTCGGTCGGTTTTCCCGGGCTCACCGACTAGAACCAACCCGATTGTTTTTCCGAGATCACAATCGAACCCTTACACGTTGGTTTTACACTCGGCTCACCAACCAACCTCAATACCCTTGATTCAATCCCCCGATTGAACCAAGCAAAGACAAGATGGAAGTAAAAAGGAGTAACAGAAAAACAGAGCTTCTCAAAAGCAGATAAATAACAATATAAACAAAAGAGAAGTTAGAAGCCCTCAAACACGTTTGAGTTGGAGTAGAGTAGGGCTTCTTGAACTTCGGGTCTCCTCTTGAATGTCTGGTCGACTTGAATGCAGGAGGAGATCTCTTTCAATGTTGGAAAGAAGTAGGTGGATGCAGTTAATGTTGCTCTTCCCTCTTTTCCGTTGAAAATCAGGTTGCAGAGATTGAAAGCTTGATTACTTTGAGTGGAATGGTTGTTCTCTTCCTTGCTACAGTCTTCTGTGGCTATTTAAGCCATCCCCCATGGAAACTAGCCGTTAGAGACCTTTTTCTGCTCGTTCTGCACACTCTGTACAGCCTGACAATATGTCCGTTGGTGGGTTGGAGTCGACTCGCGCGATCAGGAGTCGACTCGGCTGTAGCGGGAGTCGACTCGGCTGTAGCGGGAGTCGACTCATGCTTTTCTGGAGTCGACTCGGCAACTGTTCCGGATTTGAATTAAAGTCGCCTCTTCGACTGGGAGTTGACTCGACTTGACCCGGAGTCGACTCGCCAACTTCTGGAGCTGACTTGGCATTTTCGGAGTCGGCTCATCCCATGGAGTCCGTGGATCTATTTTTGAACTTGGTCCACTCGAGTCGACTCGACAATCCTGGGAGTCGACTCGGCGCTCAGAGCCCGAACTCTCGATCTACTGTCTTTTGGCTCGTCCAGTCTTGGAGTCGACTCGAACTGTTCCGGAGTCGACTCGGCTCTCAGTTTCCGAAACTTAGTCTTCTGTGTTTTTAGTGAAGCGCTGCCTTGGAGTCGACTCGAGCTGTCTGGGAGTCGACTCGAATTTCAGAGACAGCAAATTGGTCTTCTGTCTTCTTTGGGGTCGCGGTGTCTCGGAGTCGACTCGTGCAATGCGTGAGTCGACTCGAATCTCAGAGTCCGAAAAACGCTCTCTGACTTTTGCCTTGTATACTGCTGAGAGTCGACTCTCACTATCTTTGGAGTCGACCTGCCAACCATCGGAGTCGACTCGCGTTCCACAGGAGTCGACTCGAATCTCAGGGTCGAAAACCGCTCTCTGACTTTTCTGCCTGTAACTCCTTGGAGTCGACTCATACTTCTCCGGAGTCGACTCGGTAAACATCGGAGTCGACTCGCGCACTTCAGGAGTCGACTCGCTGACAGATTTTGAGTTGATGCTTTCTGTTTGTCTGTCTGTTCTCAGTTGGAGTCGACTCGTAATGGTCAGGAGTCGACTCGAGCCCGTGCCAGTGATCCTGATACGCTTGGAGTCGACTCGTAATACTCTGGAGTCGACTCGAGTCTCAGACTTTGGTTCAAACTGACTTCTTAACTTATCCAAAATATTATGAACCAAGTCTTGAGACACTTAGACAAGATTTTCACTGAAACACTCAATTGAATTCATTAGTAAACAACATATATACTCTAATGCTTTGAGCTCATCAAAATCAAATAGGGTTTTAATCAATCACTCCACAATCTCCCCCTTTTTGATGATGACAAAACTTTGAGTATATGTAAAGTGAATTGCTCAATAAACAAGGAAATAAAATCCATAAATAAATTCATATGTCTGGTAATTTAATATATCCAAGCTTGAAAGGTGTGAAACAATAAATTTTGGAGTTAAAGCTCCCCCTTTTATTTGGAATTATATAAGCCTTCATATCATGCAATCAATTGTTTGGCTTATATATATTTAATGATTTGGCTTTCTTAAAAATTCAGATTCTCCCCCTCAACATATGCATTCTACTATGTTTTGATTCTCTGAATTTCCTTTTAGTATATTGAAGTTTTTGAATTTTAAATTTTGGTATTTAGAGGAAAAATCTGTCAATTTGTTCTTGAGTTGGATTCAGCTAATCTCCGAATATCCCTTGAATAGATTCTGGAGATTACTCCATTAGGAGCCCCAAAAGAGAGATAATGAGCCTCGAGGTACCAAATCCACTAAGAACAAATTATGTTTTAATTTTTGATTCTCATTTTGATTTCTTTTATGTTGATTCCATTTACATATCTATTCAATATTTCTCCCCCTTTTTGTCATCGTATCAAAAAAAAAGGAGGTAAGCAGAACACACAATCAATCATAGATCAAATTGCACAGAAATGAAGATAAGATGTCTACTCATTGTATTGATGTGTATGTGAATACATTTGAGAATACAATAAGTAAAGCAAAACAGTACATGTCAAAATAAAACACAAAAGCAGCTACGGTCTCCTCGAGGATGTAGCTCCTCCTCTCGAGGATGTGGCTCCCCCTCTCGAGGATGTATCTCCTCCTCTCGAGGATGTATCTCCTCCTCTCGAGGATGTGGCTCCCCGAGGCATGCGCTCAACCAGTGCTTGGACCGCATTGGTGACGTTCTCGAGCTGTCGGATAACGGCCTGAATGGCCCTGCTCTGTGTCGTATCGAGCTCGAGGACCGACTTCTGCAGTGCGTCCTGCTTGTCGATGAGCACATTCGACAAGCGCTCGGCCCCCTGGGTAGTGGTGCTCATGTCCTTCCGGATGTCATCGCGCATCTTCCGAGTGATGCCCGTGACCTCACTCATACTGGAGAACTGAGCCTGAATCAAACTCCTCACGTTGTAGATCTCTTTCCGTACATGGGCCGTCATGTCAGTCACGGCTGTCAAGGAAGGGACCAACTCAGAAGATGTGGGTGCAGGAGTGGGAGCTGGCACTGAACCTCGGAGCTCCCGAAGTAGCTCATCTCGCAGGTCTCTAACAATCTCCTGCCGCAACTCCAGGAGCTGCTCAGGAGCAATCCGGACCTCCATAGGTGGTGGAGCTGAGGAGGAAGGTCCGGCTGAGGTGGTAGGAGCAGAAGTGGAGGGAAAGTCAGGATAGTCAGAATCTGGCTCAGGGCTAGGAGAGTGTCTGGAGGTATGTGTGGAGGTGGATGACTTCCTAACCCATGTTCCCTCTACCTTCCGAAACCCCATCCTGTGTAGGGTCCCCGGACGCATGCGATCAGTCCATCGCAACGCCTTAGAGGGTTCCCCCTCAGGAATGGGAATCTCGTACTCCCTAAACAACAGAGTGAACATCATACCGTAGGGGAGGGTGAGCCTAGGTCTATCTAGGGGCTCACACAGATATCTATAAATGAGTTTGGGAAAGTTGATTGGGGTGTCCTGAAGAATATAAAACATAAGGGCGAGGTCCCTCTCAGACACAAAATCGAAGCGGCCAGTCTTCGGAAAAATGGACCTAGACAAAATACTCAGGAGGATCCGCACCTCAACAGGAAGTGAGCTAGCGGATACCTCGTCTAAAGGGGACTGAGGAGGATATCCTAGTATGGCCGTAAGGGCCTCAGTCCTGTCCTCGGGGTGTGTGGGAGCCACCCCTACTTGTGGAAGGTGGAGGATGTGGGCAATAAGATCCTCCGTAACGAACAGAGGGACACCGGCTACCGTGCCCTCGATACCCCCATCTCCCCGATGGACGGTACCGTAAAACTCTCTAACTAATCCAGGGTAAGTGGGGAGATCTAATGTAAGGAAATACTCTAAGCCCTGGACACGCAATCTCTCACCTATGGTGAAGCCCTCCCGAGAGAGATAGTCGAAATCGACGTATCTCCCGGTGGAGACCGCCTTTCCGGCGCACGGCCTCGCGGGAATCGCCCTCGGTGGGGAACGAGCCGGAGGTTGTGACCTCGCGGGATCGTGCCGAGTCTTGGAGCGCCTCTCGGGACTGGCCTCGGGTTGGGGCCTCTTCCGGACGACGGCTTTACGAGGCATAGTGACCTAGAATGGGAGGAAAAGCCCTAATGGACGGTGAAAAGTCGACGGAAAAAGCTTGAGGACGACCGGGGACGACCTAGGAGTCGGCTCTAGGGCTTGTGAACAGTGGCGGTGGAGAATAGAAATGTTTTGAAAACGATGGAGCTAGGGTTAAAAAGTCGGATCCCGACTGCGAGTCGACTCCTCTGAGTCGCGAGTCGACTCGACCTCGAGTCGACTCCAAAGTATGCGCGAGTTGACTCTCCTTATGCGCCTATTGACCCCGACTCTCCTTATGCGCGAGTCGACTCCCGACTGTATGCGAGTCGACTCCACCTCTGCTGCCATCGACCTCGAGTCGACTCCCGACTAAGCGCGAGTCGACTCCCCCTTACGAGCTGACTCTGAAACTTACTCGAGTCGTCTCGAACTTTGGCACGCACCTAAAAATCATGCTATGTTCGTGCCGAATGAGGGAAAATCACTAAATTATGATCTGATTTGATGATCATTGAAAAGAAACTCTATTTTCACCACAATCTAATCATCAAAATCAATGAATCTAGTGGAAACTACCACTAGGATGGATCAATCACTCCTAATCCCCTCCTAAGCACACTAAATCTCTCTTCACTTAGGGGTTTTGTAAAAATGTCAGCTAATTGATCATCAGTACAAACAAATTGGAGTGTCACATCACCATTCAGTACATGATCTCTTATGAAGTGATGTCTTATCTCAATATGTTTAGTTCTTGAATGCTGAATTGGATTTTTAGTTAGATTGATGGCATTTGTATTATCACAATTAATGGGTATTTTATCTTGTTTAATGCCATAATCTTCTAATTGTTGTTTGATCCATAAGATTTGAGCACAACAACTCCCGGCTGCAACATATTCAGCTTCAGCAGTAGATAATGCAACCGAGTTTTGTTTCTTGCTAAACCATGATATTAAGTTTTCTCCTAGGAATTGACATGACCCGCTGGTGCTTTTTCTATCAAGTTTACATCCAGCAAAGTCTAAATCTGTATAACCTATTAAGTTCAGGCTAGATTCTTTAGAATACCATAACCCTATATTCTTTGTTCCTATTAGGTATTTAAAGATTCTCTTTACTGCAATTAGATGTGATTCCTTAGGATTAGCCTGATATCTAGCACACATGCAAACACTAAACATGATATCAAGTCTACTTGCAGTAAGATACAATAAAGATCCTATCATACCTCTATATAGTTTCTGATCTACAGATTTACCTGATTCATCTTGGTCTAATTTGCATGATGAGCTCATGGGGGTGCTGATTGATTTGTTTCCCTCCATATCAAACTTCTTGAGCATCTCCTTGATGTATTTGGCTTGATTGATGAAGATGCCTCCTTCAGATTGTTTGATTTGAAGTCCAAGGAAGTAATTCAGCTCTCCCATCATGCTCATCTCAAATTCACTCTGCATCAAGTTAGCAAATTCTTCGCAGAGACGATTGTTAGTAGCACCGAAAATAATATCATCAACATAAATCTGTACTAACAACATATCTTTGTTTTTCTTCTTTAGAAACAATGTAGTATCTACATTACCCCTAGAGAACTCATGTTCTAATAGGAATTTGCTAAGCCTCTCATACCATGCTCTAGGTGCTTGTTTTAAACCATAAAGTGCTTTGTTCAATTTATAAACATGATTAGGGTATTGATGATTTTCAAAACCAGGAGGTTGTTCTACATATACCTCCTCATTAATATACCCATTTAAAAATGCACTTTTTACATCCATTTGAAATAACTTAAAGTCCTTAGAGCATGCAAAAGCTAGTAAAAGTCTAATTGCTTCAAGTCTAGCTACCGGAGCAAAGGTTTCATCAAAATCTATACCTTCTTCTTGATTATAACCCTTGGCTACTAATCTAGCCTTATTCCTTATTACAGTACCATTTTCATCAAGTTTATTTTTATAAATCCATTTGGTACCTATAATTGAATATTCAGTAGGTCTTTCAACTAGATTCCATACTTTGTTTCTAGTAAATTGGTTTAATTCTTCTTGCATTGCATTTATCCAATTTACATCTTTTTCAGCTTCTTCTATGTGTTTGGGCTCAAAATGAGAAACAAAGGCTAGATGATTATTTAAGTTCCTAAGGGATGCCCTAGTCCTAATAGGTTGAGATGGATCATCTAGAATTAATTCCTTAGGATGCCCGTGAGCATACCTCCAAGCTTTAGTTAGTCCATGATCCACAATAGCCTCTTGGCTTGATGATGCACCTTCAATTAATTTTTGATTATCATCTTGTAATGTTATCTCATCTATCTTTTCTTCAAGAATTTCAGCATCATCATCAAAATTAACTCTCTTGCTAGAATCACTAGAATCATCAAATACAACATGTATAGATTCTTCTATAACTAGGGTTCTTTTATTAAAGACTCTATAGGCTTTGCTAGTTGTAGAGTACCCCAAGAATATAGCCTCATCAGATTTTGAGTCAAATTTTTCTAGATTATCTTTCCCATTATTATGAACAAAACACCTACATCCAAAAACATGAAAGTAGTTTACCTTTGGTTTTCTGTTTTTCCAAAGTTCATAAGGTGTTTTCTTTATAATGGGTCTCAATAAAACTCTATTTAATATATGACAAGAAGTATTAGTGGCTTCTCCCCAAAAGTACTTAGGGAGGTTACTTTCACATAACATAGTTCTAGCCATTTCCTCTAGAGTTCTATTTTTCCTCTCCACAACTCCATTTTGTTGTGGTGTCCTAGGTGCAGAAAAATTGTGAGTTATTCCCTTTTTACTACAAAACTCATCAAATAAATGATTTTCAAATTCGGTACCATGGTCACTTCTAATAGCTATTACTGTAGTATCTCTAGCATTGGTTACTTCCTTATGAAACTTTTTAAATACTGAAAAAGCTTGATCTTTATGTGCTAAGAACATAACCCAAGTGTATCTAGAATAATCATCTACAATGACTAGACCATATTTATTTTCACCTAGGCTTGTTGTTCTAGTTGGTCCGAATAGGTCCATGTATAATAATTCTAGAGGTCTAGAGGTAGAGACACATTTTATGGATTTAAAGGAGTTCCTAGATTGTTTGCCATATTGACAAGCTTCACATATTTTATTCTTTTCAAATCTTAGTTTTGGCAAACCTATCACAGAATCTCTTTTAACTAGTTTAGATATTGTGTCCATGCTTGCATGACCTAACTTACGGTGCCATAACCAACTAGCATCATTATCCTTAGTTTCATTAACAACTAAGCATGGGTTGTGTTTGGCAAGGTCCTCAAGATCTACAACATACACATTCCCACGTCTTATTCCTTTAAAAACTAAACTATTATCATTTGGGTTTGTTATGATGCATAGTGATGGTTTAAACATAACATTATAGCCTCTATCACATAATTGACTAATGCTTAATAAATTATGCTTAAGACCATCAACATATCGAATATTATCAATAAAAGTAGAAGGGGTAATTTGAACTTTACCTATACCAATGATGTGACCTTGGTTATTGTCTCCAAAAGTCACAGCACCTCCCTTCTTAGCTTCAAGGGTGAAGAATTGATCCTTGTCACCCGTCATGTGTCTTGAGCAGCCACTATCCAAGTACCAGCAATTTTTGTTGACCTTGGCTGCAAGACACTCCTACACAAGCAAATCATGTAATCTTAGGTACCCAAGTTTTCTTGGGTCCTTCATGGTTAGTCATGTTGGTTCCTTTTGGAACCCATACCCTTTTAATTTTTCCTTTTGTTTTTCCTTTTCTATAATTACACACATTTGCCTTATGTCCTAATTTTCCACAACAAAAACAGGTTATTTTCTTAGTTTTACTTTCTCCTGCTTTAACAAAGAAGTTACTAAGAAGTTTTTGCTTATTTTTAGGTTTATATCCTAAACCTACTCTATTGAATACTGCACGTTGACTATTAAGTATCATATTTAATTTTTCAGAACTATAAGTAAATTTCTCAACCAAAGGTTTGTATTTTCCAAGTTCTTTAGTTAGAGTTTGTTTTTCCGTTTTTAGAGTATTCAAGTCTTTTATGAGATTTTCGTTTAAGATTTGTTTATTGTTTTTAAGTTCTGAAATTTCCTTAGTTAGTTTTTCATTATCTTTACTTAAGGTGTTAGTTTTTTTAATTAAGAGTTGGTTGCTTGTCTTAAGTTCTAGATTTTCTTTGGTGATACAGTCCTTATCCTTAACTAGTTTATCATATTTATGTATGTAAGTTTGATTAGCTAGTTTTAGCTCTTTATTCTTAATGTTTATAGCCTTATATTCAATCATTAGTTCATTAAATGCATCATAAAGTTCATCAAAAGTAAAATCTAGATGCGTTTCGGATGTTACCTCATTTTCGTTGGCCATGAAGCAGAAATTGGCCTTTTCTTCTTGTTCCTCATCCGATGATGAAGATGATGCGTCGGAGTCCGATAAGGTGGTGACAAGGGCTTTCTTCTTCTTGTACTTGCTGCCCTTCTTAAGTAAGGGACACTCAGCTCTGATGTGTCCCGGCTTCTTGCACTCATAGCATCCAATCCCCTCATTTTCCCTTTTCTTACCTTTATCCTTGCGATAGAAATTTGAGGGGCCTCTCCTTTGATGATAGGACTTCTTGTGGTTGATGAATTTTCTGAACTTGCGCACAAGAAGAGCCTCATCATCATCTCCCTCATGATCTTCTTCTTCACTGCTGCTACTGCAGGACAAATCTTTGTTAGATGATGTGGATTTAAGAGCTATTACCTTTTTCTTATGTGAGGACTCTTCTTCGCTGTGTTGCTTCATGGTTAGCTCGTGAGTCATTAGGGATCTAAGGAGCTCTTCAAGTGGAAGCTTGTTCAAGTCCTTAGCTTCTTAGATTGCCGTCACCTTGGCTTCCCATAACCTTGGTAGACATCGAAGAATCTTTCTGACAAGCTCACTGTTAGTATAGTTTTTGCCAAGGCTTTTTAGGCCATTGACAATGTCAGTGAATCTAGTGAACATGCAAGTGATTGTTTCATTAGAATCCATTTTAAATAGTTCATACTTATGAACCAATATATTTATTTTGGATTCTTTGACTTGATTCGTGCCCTCATGGGTCACTTCAAGTCTATCCCAAATCTCTTTTGCAGAATTGCAAGTAGAGACTCTATTGAATTCATTCCTATCTAGTGCACAGTAAAGCACATTCATTGCTTTAGAATTGAGTTGTGCCTTTCTCATGTCGTGTTCATCCCAATCCTTTTCGAGTTTGGGTACAGTGACCCCCTCTACATAAATGGATGGGATGTATGGCCCATTTGCTACAATGGTCCACATCTCATAGTCTTGGGCTTGGATGAATATTCTCATCCTAGCCTTCCAATATGAGTAGTCAGATCCATTAAAGAATGGGGGTCTTTGGGTGGACTGACCCTCAATGTGGGAAGATCCAAATGGGGTTGTCATTTTGATCTTTGACTCTTAGGGTAGAAGAGTTTAGGCTCTGATACCACTTGTTGCCCAGAAAGACAACCCAAGAGGGGGGGGTGAATTGGGTTTTAAAATAATTTGGCTATTAAAACTTTTGTGGATAACTAATTAATGCTTTTGCGAGATGATTAATTAGTTTCTATGTGCGGTGAATGAAATGCGAGAGATAGAGAGAGACAAACAATCACAAACACAATGTTTTATAGTGGTTCGGAGCTAACCTTTGCTCCTACGTCCACTCCCCAAGTCTCACTTGGGAATTCACTATAACCCCTTGGATTACAGCCGGTTGTTTTCCAAGCTCACAACCAAACTTGTTGTTTTACGAGCTCACAACGAACTCGGTCGGTTTTCCCAGGCTCACCGACTAGAACCAACCCGATTGTTTTTCCGGGATCACAATCGAACTCTTATACGTTGGTTTTACACTCGGCTCACCAACCAACCTCAATACCCTTGATTCAATCCCCCGATTGAACCAAGCAAAGACAAGATGGAAGTAAAAAGGAGTAACAGAAAAATAGAGCTTCTCAAAAGCAGATAAATAACAATATAAACAAAAGAGAAGTTAGAAGCCCTCAAACACGTTTGAGTTGGAGTAGAGTAGGGCTTCTTGAACTTCGGGTCTCCTCTTGAATGTCTGGTCGACTTGAATGCAGGAGGAGATCTCTTTCAATGTTGGGAAGAAGTAGGTGGATGCAGTTAATGTTGCTCTTCCCTCTTTTTCGTTGAAAACCAGGTTGCAGAGATTGAAAGCTTGATTACTTTGAGTGGAATGGTTGTTCTCTTCCTTGCTACAGTCTTCTGTGGCTATTTAAGCCATCCCCCACGGAAACTAGCCGTTAGAGACCTTTTTCTGCCCGTTCTGCACACTCTGCACAGCCTGACAATATGTCCGTTGGTGGGTTGGAGTCGACTCGCGCGATCAGGAGTCGACTCGGCTGTAGCGGGAGTCGACTCATGCTTTTCTGGAGTCGACTCGGCAACTATTCCGGATTTGAATTAAAGTCGCCTCTTCGACTGGGAGTCGACTCGACTTGACCCGGAGTCGACTCGCCAACTTCTGGAGCTGACTTGGCATTTTCGGAGTCGGCTCATCCCATGGAGTCCGTGGATCTATTTTTGAACTTGGTCCACTCGAGTCGACTCGACAATCCTGGGAGTCGACTCGGCGCTCAGAGCCCGAACTCTCGATCTACTGTCTTTTGGCTCGTCCAGTCTTGGAGTCGACTCGAACTGTTCCGGAGTCGACTCGGCTCTCAGTTTCCGAAACTTAGTCTTCTGTGTTTTTAGTGAAGCGCTGCCTTGGAGTCGACTCGAGCTGTCTGGGAGTCGACTCGAATCTCAGAGACAGCAAATTGGTCTTCTGTCTTCTTTGGGGTCGCGGTGTCTCGGAGTCGACTCGTGCAATGCGGGAGTCGACTCGAATCTCAGAGTCCGAAAAACGCTCTCTGACTTTTGCCTTGTGTACTGCTGAGAGTCGACTCTCACTATCTTTGGAGTCGACCTGCCAACCATCGGAGTCGACTCGCGTTCCACAAGAGTCGACTCGAATCTCAGGGTCGAAAACCGCTCTCTGACTTTTCTGCCTGTAACTCCTTGGAGTCGACTCATACTTCTCCGGAGTCGACTCGGTAATCATCGGAGTCGACTCGCGCACTTCAGGAGTCGACTCGCTGACAGATTTTGAGTTGATGCTTTCTGTTTGTCTGTCTGTTCTCAGTTGGAGTCGACTCGTAATGGTCAGGAGTCGACTCGAGCCCGTGCCAGTGATCCTGATACGCTTGGAGTCGACTCGTAATACTCTGGAGTCGACTCGAGTCTCAGACTTTGGTTCAAACTGACTTCTTAACTTATCCAAAATATTATGAATCAAGTCTTGAGACACTTAGACAAGATTTTCACTGAAACACTCAATTGAATTCATTAGTAAACAACATATATACTCTAATGCTTTGAGCTCATCAAAATCAAATAGGGTTTTAATCAATCACTCCACAGTACTTGAGCACAACAACTGCCAGCAGCTATATATTCAGCTTCAGCTGTTGACAGTGCCACTGAATTCTGCTTTTTGCTAAACCATGATACTAAGTTGTTTCATAAGAATTGACATGTTTTACTAGTGCTCTTCCTATCTAATTTGCATCCAGCAAAATCAGCATCTGAGTATGCAAACAAATCTAGACAGGAGTCTCTTGAGTACCATAATCCTATGTTCGTAGTTTCTCTTAAATATCTGAGGATTCTTTTAACAGCACTTAAATGTGACTCCTTAGGATCTGATTGGTATCTAGCACATATTCCTACACTAAACACGATGTTTGGTCTACTAGCAGTAAGGTAGAGCAAGGATCCAATTAGTCCTCTATAAAGCTTAATATCAATACTCTTTCCTTTCTCATCTTTGTCTAGCTTAATTTCTTATAACTAACCCATTTTCATCTAATTTATTTCTAAAGATCTATTTTGTTCCAATTACGGAGTTATGCTTTGGTCTTTCAGTTAATGTTGTTGCCCAAGGTGACAACCCAAGAGGGGGGGGTGAATTGGGTTTTTCTAAATTTTTAGTGCTTTATAAACATCCTTAGTTGAGTGCGGTGAATGCTTTCTTAAATTACTTCAATGAATTAAACTATAGCAAAGATGAAAGATAATGCAAGAATAATCACAAGTGAACCCATAACACAAACACCACAATGTATAGTGGTTCGGTGCACCCCAAGGCACCTACGTCCACTCCTCAAGCGTCCCCTTGGAAATTTTACTATAATCCCTCAGATTACAGTAGGATTGTTTTTCGGGCTCACAATCCAAAACCTTTACAATTTGGTTTTTCGGGATCACCAAAAACCTATGTTGGTTTTACGGGCTCACCAACGAACCTTCACAATTGGTTTTACGGGTTCACCAACAACCTACGTTGGTTTTACGGGCTTACCAACAACCTACATTGGTTTTACGGGCTTACCAACAACCTACGTTGGTTTTACGGGCTTACTAACAACCTACGTTGGTTTTACGGGCTTACCAACAACCTACACCATTGGTTTTACGGGCTTACCAACAAACCTTACAACAAGAATAGATAAGTAAAGAATGAAAGCTCCTAAATGAGCAAATAAAACAATTATGAGCAACAAAGAAGAGTTTAGAATATAGTTATCCCTTTAATAAGGCTCTTCTCTTCTTTGTCAAGATTGCTTCACTCTTCAAGGGTTGGTGGAGCTTTTAATATCTCTTGGAATCTGCTCAATCACTTTCTTTTGGCTCTTGGAATGAAGCAATTGAATGAAGCTTGCCTTGCTAGGGTTTTCTTTTGAATGCACTTGATGTATTTTCCTAAGCTTGCTTCCTCTGATGAATACTCCCTCTTAAATACTTCTCCAACCTCCAAATAGTCCTTCCTGACCGTTGGATTGAAGAAACTAGCCGTTTATAGCCGTTGGGAGTCCAAAAAGCACTTCTGCACAACTAGCCGTTATGCTTCTGCCCGTGCTTGGGTCGACCCAAACTTTTCTTGGGTCGACCCAAACCACTGTTCATTAGACTTGGGTCAGCTCAAGCTTTTCTTGGGTCGGCCCTCTCAGAAAATACAGAACCTTGTATTTTAGACTTCCTTCACTTGGGTCGACTCAACTCTTTTTGGGTCGACTCAAGGATCAGTTGGGTCGACTCAATTTTCACTTGGGTCGGCCCTCTCAGGAATTCCAGAGACTTGTTTTCTTGACATTTCAATCTGGGGTCGACTCAAGTTTGGGTCGACTCAAGTTTGGGTCGACTCAAGGTTGGGTCGACCCAAGGTTGGTTAGGGTCGACCCTCTTACTTTGTGCCAAGTGTTCCAAAGGCGTGCCAAATGTATCGGGGTCGACTCCAAACTAATTGGGGTCGACTCTAACCATGTTTTTCTGCACTTTGAAGGTTAGTTATGCACATTAAAATAACAATATGATATTCCAAGCAAATTACGATGCATGGCACAATAAAGTTTCATACCCTTAACAGTAGAAATTACCGAATTGCCCTTTTAGATATTTTTAACGTGAAACTTTGCCAAAATGGATTCTTAAGTTTTCTACCATTCTCTATTACAAATTTTATCTCGTTTATCAATTCTTGAGAGTGGTTTTGACCATATAGTCCTAATGTATCATGAGTGTATCAAGGGTGTGCCATTTATCAATGATGTATCGAGTTAATTAATTTGATATGGCCTCAATGGTTGTGTTAATCATCAAAATAACATTATCATCCTCAATCTCCCCCTTTTTGATGATTACAAAATATTGAGTGTAAGCAAATTGGCATTCATATGAAAAGTTAGATTTAACATTCATAAAGTACTTTTGGTTCAAGAGTTTCAAAGTAGTCTTATTTAGAGTTTGTATAAATGAACCAAGAACTCCCCCTATCCTATCCAAATGGATGCCAAATGAGTTTTAGCTTTGCTCGCCCTTACTCTTGTATTTCATTAAGACAAAATTTTTAAAAGTTTGTGTCAAAGCAAGAGTTTCAAGTCATGTATCGAGGCAAGAAAAATCTCTATGATTATATGCCAGATTCAGATTTTCTCTTTGTCAAATGTCTCTCCCTTAAGTGTATAATACATGTCTCCCCCGTAAGTATATAATATATACCTTTTATATTTTCTCCCCTATACTGTTTTTCTTATGGAATTTGCTTCTAGTTTCTCCCTTATATTTTCTCCCCCTTTTTGTTATCATCAAAAAGAATGAATAACAATGAAATGGATAGCATTGTAATGACAATCACAAAGATCATAACTCAAGAAAAACATTGTCTATGCCAAAAGCACTATGTTTTAGAGAAGAAATACAAACTACCACAAAGAGCAAATATAAGTCAAAACAAATACAAAGTTTGGGAGATACTTTAAGAACGTACTTCATGATAATGCTTTAGAGTTAATCAGCTTTAACATTAATCAACATATTTCAATCTAAGCTGATTGATGTTCAATTCAAAACATAAAGCACTATGAGCATATACTCATATATTTCTTCTTTTTTTTTGACAATATCAAAAAGATTGCAAAATAATGAAATATTTAAGCACAAGACAATATTTCATTCATTGCATGCCAAATTATTGCAAGAATATAAATTATGTGACTCAAGACAATACTGTCAGGGCAAGATAATGAGTATAGATCAGAGCCAATTAAGATAGTTTTAAAATTATGATTGGCTCACATCAAAATCAAGGATGAAAAGTTTGGCTTTAAAAATGAGACATTTAAGATGTAAGCTAGAAGAGATCTCTAATTATAGATTCCAAAGATAGTTTTCAAATCAAGTGTAGATGGAATCTTTTTCAAGTTATTTCAAGGAATATCAAGAATAATATTCAAAGTAGGCACGAATGAAAATCCAATTTTTTTTTAAATATATTAAGTATATAGCAAAATGAGAGCAATCTAATTAATTTTCAGAGTATAGTATAAAAGCAGATAAAGATCAAAACTTATATACTCGGAAAACATAAGATTATGTTGAATTCTTAATTCTTAATGCTTCAAAGTTCTTTCATGATATAAAAGTATTGGGGCATAGATACCAAAACATGAATTTATGCAATGTAGGATACATAAAATTCAAGACTTTGAAAGTTCTTTTAGAGCTCTTTTAAAGACTTTATTTTACTCCTTTAAAGATCATAGCATCAAAATCAATTAAAATGAATTGGTTCAGGATTGAAACACTAAAGTGCAACCCAATAAGAACTCATGAGTAGATTCCAAGATAAATTTTCGATACTAAGAGAGATGGAATCCTTTTCAATTAATTTTCAGAAATAAATGATTTACCAATGAATATAGATGGAAATCCAACTTTCAAAAGATATTCAATGAAGCACAAAGTTTAATACCAATTTACATTTAGTATTCTTTGTCTCATCTTTAGATGCGAATTTATACGATTAAGTTCTATATGATCTTTTCCTCTGAAATTTTCTTTCTCCCCCTTAATTAATCATTCCATTTGAGAGTTTAGAGTTTGAAGATAATTTTCAATAAAGAGATTGAGTATTTAAAGCTCCCCCTCAAAAGATGTATTTTCTTTCAAACTTTTTTTTTGTTCTTCTATAATATCAAGAATGTAGAGTGATCCAGAATTTTTCAAAATTTATAGCAATCACTCTTTTTAATCTTTGAAGAATAAATTATATTTTCTCTTATTTTTTTTAAATATGTATGGAAATATTAATCAGAAAATAATTCTTTTGAAGCTCAAATTTCTTTCAAAAGTAATTACATTTTCTTTCCTATAAGAATTATTGGAGTGAGTTGAAATATTTTAAGCTTTAGGATCATTAACTCTCTTCTTAAGAATAGCTTTTCTTTTTAATGATAGAAGCATTTAATAATGCAGGAGTGTATATTCAAAATATTAACTTCTTAGTTATAGTTTTTCAGCAATGTATATATGAAGCACGATAAATCTTTTTAATATCAAAATAACATCATATGTTTAGAAACATTTGTTCGCAATCAAGATCATTGAAAAATGCATCATTTAGACTAATTTTAATAAACTTATAAGATAGAAAATGATATGTTTCAGATGCGTATTGGAGCAAACAATCAAGGCATCAAAAGTAATTCTATTTTTCTTAAACCGTAGTTTTCATCTAGAAATCATATTGAGTTATTCCCCAAAATGATGCAATCATTGAAGCATATAATGAAAGTTACAAAAAAATGCAACGATAGAAGCATTTTTAAATTAAGTTTAAGCTTTTATACAAAATCAGATTCTGAATTTCATAAAAATTTTCAAGGAGGCTTTCACGATTATAATTTGAGATATGCATCTTCTATATTGTAGCTCATCTTAGATTATTAAGATTGAAAACACATATTTCAAGAACATTAGAGCATATCCAGAATCTTTGTAATTCATATTGAATTTTGGTACAAATTGGAGGACATTATGTACTAATGTTAGGCAAGATAAAAGATAAATCAGAATCAATTCATTTTGCCTAATTTGCAAATTCAAATTATTCTTTTATTTTATTTTTCAAAATATATTCATTAAAACAAAATGATGCTGTTGTTGGTAATAACATGTTTCAATCAAATTTTATAGGCATGAAGCATTACAAGTTATATTTAGGAAAGATCTTTGTTATTTGAATATTGAAAATATATAATTCAAAACATCATGTCACATGCAAAACATAATATGCATTAAGTCATAACATCATGTATTAAAACATTAAGAGCAAGCATGTCATGGATCAAAATTAATTCTTTTCAAATAAACTCTCCCTATTTATATATAATTCTACACTGATTTTATCCTTAAGGTGTGTTTTCAAGTGATCGAAACTTCATTTGGCTTTTCACAAGCTTTTTATATACTTTCATTTATCTTGTCATTCATTTCCTCATTTTTGAATTTCTTCCTTTAACCACTCAGTGAACATTCTAATCTTCATTTCTTTTGGTTTTACTTTTCTATGCTCTATACTCTATTTGCTCCCTATCCGGTGGAGTTGGAAGGGGCACGAGGTACTACCACTAGCCTCCCTCTTGTGCCGTCCCTAATTTGCCCTACACCAAATAGTTGGGTCAAATAGTGTCGGGTACTACCACTAGCCTCCCCATTGACACCATCCCAATGATGAGCAATATAGAAAGGTTAAACCATTCCCTTTAACAACAAGATATTCACTCCAAACTCTTCCTATTTATATAATTAATTACGGATTTTATCCCTTCCAAAAGAATGCTCACACAAGTCTCACAAATATGCTGAATATATTATGCTTGCTCTGCTTTTTCTTAAGATTGGAGTATTTACTTAGCTTTTACTTCTTCCGAACAATGTTCATTTTCTTTTTCTTTATCTCTCTCTTTCTTTTTATTATTTTAAGTAATTTATATGAAAGAGTAGAATAAGAAAAATAATCTAATTATGCTCAAGCATTCATAGCTTCTCACAAGTTATTTTAAGTCAAAATTTTAAGCATAAACTTGTGTATTTCATGGTTATGACATAGGCAAAGATATATTTTAGTTTGGACAGATCATGAAACAATTTCTAAAAGCATAAGTCAATCAATACATATATAGACATGATATCAAGAAATTAATAATTAAATACTTTAATCATGCCACAATAAGATTTAAGTTATTGACTTTGCTCAGCTAATTTATGAGAGAGGTATTTAAAATTATCGATTCATTCTGCATTCTTCAAGTCAAATACCTACTAGATTTCTTATGTGTAAACTTTTGGCTGAAAAATGTCCTCTCTTGTTTGCATATGAATGTTTATTGTACCTTACGTGGAGGTGTCCTTCAAGTTGAAATCTCTCATTTCTTGCTTATAGATCCTGCATCATTAGTAGAATCTTTTTCCTTTCTTGAAGGCAAGTCATTAGGTTGTCCAAGATACAAAAATATTCATACAACATATTTCATAACTATATGACTTGACATAAGATATGACAATGATTGAATTTGAGTCACTCTACTCAAGAGATTGCCTAAATATAAGCAAGCACAAGTCACTTGAACTAAAGAGATAATTTTATTAAATAAGATGGTTCAAGGACACCCATGTGAGGCAATAAGAAGATTTATCAAACTCAAATCAATTTCTTGTTTTCAGAAGCAATTTAGCTTAGATTCTATTTGCTTAAGATAATTATCAATAAGATATACCAGTTAAGTTTTAATCAAATTATCTTAAACAGTTGTTTCTATCAAAATTCTAGTTATGATTCGGCTTTCAATACAAATAATCTTGTCTCAGAGAGATAGGCAATTTTCTTTTAGATTAATTAAGATTTTATATTTGACTTATGGGAGATGGTTCAAAGGAATTAATATTCATACTTTTAGAATATTTTTATGCTCAGATTAAATATGACGTGTTAACATTAATCAGTAGAATTTGAGATAATTTTATGTAAGGATATTAATCATTCAATCAAGGATACAATGATTATACTAAATGAAACACTTTAAATATCAGATTTATTAATCTTAGATTTTTAGAATAGTCTTGAGAATTACTTATAAAGAAGAAAAAAAAACAATCCGTTGTTATAAAACTTTTTAGTAGAATTTCCATTATGATCACGACACATTAATCATTTATGATTAAAACATATGATGCATACGTGTGACTTATAGAGTAAATCATAATATATTTCAAATAATCACATAAGGAATGAGTGATATAATGATAAATTATACTCATACCTTCACAAATAATGAAATAAGATTTCATAAGTATTATGCTCAATAAAGTTTTAGCATGAAATGAACATCAAACATTTATACTAGAGAGGGAATTTAGATTTTTAAAAAACTTAAAGGAGAAGGTTATACATATTCATTCGTTGTTTTCTTATCATCATGTAGGCACTAGAAAATTTCATGCTAAAATCGTTGAGATAAAATTTATCATACATTTAAGGCATTTTGTAAATATCCAACATCATAATTGAATTTACAAAAATTAAGCATATCAAGATAATTTAAATTACATTCATGAATGATAAAATAAAATTCATTTGTAAGTCACGTGTCATGGCACCCAATTAAGAGTTTTACATGAGTTTCAAGGGCTGCTTTGATTCATCTACAAGATAATTTTAGTTCTTTAATTTAGGTACCCAAGCCTTTTTGAGTCCTTGCATGTTGGCAATAATTATTCCTTTTGGAACCTATATTTTCTTAATTACCATTTTGTCTATTAGTTTGCAGGTTTTAGGATTACAAGTAATATACTTCTGCATACTCTTGTTAAATTTAAACAATATAGATTTAGCAAAAACAGATAATGAATTTTTAGTTTTCTGTTTCTGTTTATTAGTTTCACCAGATTTGTGAAAAACTGTTTTAGGATGAATAGTGGAGGATTTAAGAAATATATTCTCGAAAGATTTTTGGATGTACCAAGGTTGATATCCCAATCCAGCTTTGTCATATACAGCTCTTGAATTTTCTATCATTAAATTCAGTTTTTCAGAGCTGAGAGTGAATCTTTCAACAGTAGGTTTCAAATTATCAACTTCTTTAGTTAATTTTTCATTATCTTCTGAAAGCAATTCATTGTTTTTCTTAAGTTTATCATGGCTTTCAGTGAGAAGTTGATTTCTCTGATTTAGTTCTTTATTTTCTTTAATTAAGATTTTAATTTTATTAGTCAGTTTTAGTTTTTCATCTATTAGGATTTGATTTTCATTCTTCAAGTTCTTGTTCCTACAAATAAGTTTCTTATGTTCTAAATACAAATCAGAAAAGGCATCATGAAGTTCATCAAATGTAAAATCATTTTTAGTTTTAGCATGTACCTCATATATCTCATCTTCATGGGCCATTAAGCATAAATTTGCAATATGATGCTGCTCTTCTTCTACACATGATGTTTCAGATTTGTTAGTGCATTCATATTTAACTTCAAGCATATTCCATATTTCCTTAGCAGTTGTGCAAAAAGATATACAATTAAGTTCACTATCATCTAATGCACAAAATAGCACATTCATGGCTTTTGCATTTTGCTGAGCCATTTTCTTATCATGATTAGTGCTTGTGTGTGGTCCATTGACTATGATACTCCATAAATCATAGTCATGTGCTTGAATGAAAATGCGCATGCGTGCTTTCCAATATGTATAGTTTATGCCATTAAAAAGTGGAGGTCTATCAATTAATTGTCCCTCTCCTAGAAAACTATCTATTTGAGTTGTCATGATCTTTGGCTCTTGATCTTGAGATCAATAATTAATATTAGAGCACCTGCTCTGATACCACTTGTTGCCCAAGGTGACAACCCAAGAGGGGGGTGAATTGGGTTTTTCTAAATTTTTAGTGCTTTATAAACATCCTTAGTTGTGTGCGGTGAATGCTTTCTTAAATTACTTCAATGAATTAAACTATAGCAAAGATGAAAGATAATGCAAGAATAATCACAAGTGAACCCACAACACAAACACCACGATGTATAGTGGTTCGGTGCACCCCAAGGCACTTACGTCCACTCCCCAAGCGTCCCCTTGGAAATTTTACTATAATCCCTCAGATTACAGTAGGATTGTTTTTCGGGCTCACAATCCAAAACCTTTACAATTTGGTTTTCCGGGATCACCAAAAACCTATGTTGGTTTTACGGGCTCACCAACGAACCTTCACAATTGGTTTTACGGGTTCACCAACAACCTACGTTGGTTTTACGGGCTTACCAACAACCTACGTTGGTTTTACGGGCTTACCAACAACCTACGTTGGTTTTACGGGCTTACCAACAACCTACGTTGGTTTTACGGGCTTACCAACAACCTACACCGTTGGTTTTACGGGTTTACCAACAAACCTTACAACAAGAATAGATAAGTAAAGAATGAAAGCTCCTAAATGAGCAAATAAAATAATTATGAGCAACAAAGAAGAGTTTAGAATATAGTTATCCCTTTAATAAGGCTCTTCTCTTCTTTGTCAAGATTGCTTCACTCTTCAAGGGTTGGTGGAGCTCTTAATGTCTCTTGGAATCTGCTCAATCACTTTCTTTTGGCTCTTGGAATGAAGCAATTGAATGAAGCTTGCCTTGCTAGGGTTTTCTCTTGAATGCACTTGATGTATTTTCCTAAGCTTGCTTCCTCTGATGAATACTCCCTCTTAAATACTTCTCCAACCTCCAAATAGTCCTTCCTGACCGTTGGATTGAAGAAACTAGCCGTTTATAGCTGTTGGGAGTCCAAAAAGCACTTCTGCACAACTAGCCGTTATGCTTCTGCCCGTGCTTGGGTCGACCCAAACTTTTCTTGGGTCGACCCAAACCACTGTTCATCAGACTTGGGTCAGCTCAAGCTTTTCTTGGGTCGGCCCTCTCAGAAAATACAGAACCTTGTATTTCAGACTTCCTTCACTTGGGTCGACTCAACTCTTTTTGGGTCGACTCAAGGATCAGTTGGGTCGACTCAATTTCCACTTGGGTCGGCCCTCTCAGGAATTCCAGAGACTTGTTTTCTTGACATTTCAATCTGGGGTCGACTCAACTTTTTCTGGGGTCGACTCAAGGTTGGGTCGACTCAAGGTTGGGTCGACCCAAGGTTGGGTCTACTCAAGTTCAGTTAGGGTCGACCCTCTTACTTTGTGCCAAGTGTTCCAAATGTTGGGGTATGTGGAGACCATTGGTGATGAAGAGAATTGAAGGAGAATCAATTCTGCATAGTTCTGTCTGGCGGACTGTCAGAGTCGACTCGAGCTACAGTCGAGTCGACTCAGGAACAGTCGAGCCGACTCGAGAACAGTCGAGTCGACCCGGGAGGAGAAAGGCCAGAAGACCGAGAAAACCATGTTTCTGTCTGGACTGTCAGAGTCGACTCGAGCTACAGTCGAGTCGACTCGAAGCATCATCGAGTCGACTCGAGCTACAGTCGAGTCGACCCGAGATCGTGCCAGTTTTGTCCAGACGTGCCAGAGTCGACTCGAACCACAGCCGAGTCGACTCGGGCTCGCGGAAAATCGTACGGACGATTTTTCCTTTGGTGTTTTTTTGGTGGCGTTTCGACGGCTATGATCCTCTGAAGGTCTTGAGACTATATATAGGACTCATGAGAGCCTAGGAGTATAGAGATATTCAAGGATATTTTGAGAGAGACTCTTGTTTTGTGCGGCTAGGGTTATAGAGAAGAAGAGGATTGGGATCCTACTTCTTGTGCAAAGGGAATTCTGTGTGAATCTCTTGTAGAGCGATCGCGTGTGATCGTTCGGGTGTGTGCTATCTCTGTAATCTGTGTTAGATGTATGCCCTAGAAGCCAATTTGGCTGACACATTGTTGATTCTAGGGACATAATTTTGTACTTGACTATTTATTATTGAATAAATAAAAGGCATCTTTTCATTCATATTGTTTATGTGTCTATGAATCGTCCAAGAAATTAATAAGATGATGATACATATTCTCAAGAGTTGAGAATTTGAGCCATGTATCATTGGTGATTAATTTCTAAATGCTCCTGATCAATGGATCATCACGAGGACGGTGATCGATCCGATCAGTGCACAGATCACTTTCCTTCTGGATGGACGAGACTTGAGTCCACAGTGTAGGGACACTGAAGTGATAGTGCAGGTGCTTGTTAGAGAACAAGGGTACTGAGCGTGACCAAGACAAGAAGTCACTTGGATGTCTATCCACTCGTCAGTGACTTGCTTGATGTTGCAGTAGTGTGACTGGTCCTTTGACCTGCGGTGCTTCGGCTACTCACAGTGAGGTTATTGTAGTTTGACTGCACACATACATGGTCTCTAGCCATATGGGTCCATGCAGTGTAGATTGGCTGCAGTAGGTTCACTGTAGGAGTAGGGTATGCACCTATAAGGAATCTATCGACCTTGATAGAAGAGGAGTGATCCTATGTGATTTGTTAGACTGAGTTCTAAGACCTTGGCCAGGGCAGTAATATAAAGTGGAAAAAGAGTTTTCCACCATCGAACTCAAGTCGAATAAATCTTGACATATGACAGACGATGGGGTTTGACGAGTTGTCCATGACCTCCGTCCTGTAGGGATCCACGATAGTAGGACTGTATCACATGTTAACTGCACCTAGAGGTTCATCATTCCATTCTGCTGGGTAGCCACTACATGCTGCTAGGTGTCACTGGTGGATGGTGGGACTCATAGGGATTATCTTGATGATCGATAAACCCTAATGAGTTGAGTTGGAATCGTTCCAACCCATTGAAAGGAGTTTTCAATGATATTGAGATAGAGATCACAATATTCACTACCAGTCAGAATAGAACCTATGGGGTCACACACACTAGAAGTATTGACCGATCCGATGGTTGAAATCGTGATTAGGAATCACAAGTAATCAATTTGATTGATAAGAAGTTGAAGAAGGAAAGGGAATTAATTAATTGGACTTGAAACAAAGAATCCTACTTCGGGTAGGATACCTAGAGTCCTAATTGGATTAGGACTGGGAATCCTAGTTGGAGTAGGACTAGGATTCCTACAATCCTAATGAGATTAGAAATTTTGAATCAAAATCGGATTCCTACTTGGAGTAGGATTCCTAGAGTCCTAATCAGATTAGGACTTTGGATTCAAATTAGAGTCCTAATTGGATTAGGACTAGAATTAAACAAATCCTAATTGGATTAGGATTCCTTAAGTCCTAATTAATTATTAATCTAATGAATCAACGTGACTCCTAATTGGATTAGGATTGAAGAGTTCAATTAATGTTAGATGTATGCCCTAGAAGCCAATTTGGCTGACACATTGTTGATTCTAGGGACATAATTTTGTACTTGACTATTTATTATTGAATAAATAAAAGGCATCTTTTTCATTCATATTGTTTATGTGTCTATGAATCGTCCAAGAAATTAATAAGATGATGATACATATTCTCAAGAGTTGAGAATTTGAGCCATGTATCATTGGTGATTAATTACTAAATGCTCCTGATCAAAGGATCATCACGAGGACGGTGATCGATCCGATCAGTGCACAGATCACTCTCCTTCTGGATAGACGAGACTTGAGTCCACAGTGTAGGGACACTGAAGTGATAGTGCAGGTGCTTGTTAGAGAACAAGGGTACTGAGCGTGACCAATACAAGAAGTCACTTGGATGTCTATCCACTCGTCAGTGACTTGCTTGATGTTGCAGTAGTGTGACTGGTCCTTTGACCTGCGGTGCTTCGGCTACTCACAGTGAGGTTATTGTAGTTTGACTGCACACATACATGGTCTCTAGCCATATGGGTCCATGCAGTGTAGATTGGCTGCAGTAAGTTCACTGTAGGAGTAGGGTATGCACCTATATGGAATCTATCGACCTTGATAGATAAGGAGAGATCCTATGTGATTTATAAGACTGAGTTCGTAAGACCTCGGCCGGGGCAGTATACACAGTGGAGAAAGAGTTTTTCACTATCGAACTCGAGTCAAATAAATCTTGACATATGACAGACGATGGGGTTTGACGAGTTGTCCATGACCTCCGTCCTGTAGGGATCCACGATAGTAGGACTGTATCACATGTTAACTGCACCTAGAGGTTCATCATTCCATTCTGCTGGGTAGCCACTACATGCTGCTAGGTGTCACTGGTGGATGGTGGGACTTATAGGGATTATCTTGATGATCGATAAACCCTAATGAGTTGAGTTGGAATCGTTCCAACCCATTGAAAGGAGTTTTCAATGATATAGTGATAGAGATCACAATATATCTCACTACCAGTCAGAATAGAACCTATGGGGTCACACACACTAGAAGTATTGACCGATCCGATGGTTGAAATCGTGATTAGGAATCACAAGAAATCAATTTGATTGATAAGAAGTTGAAGAAGAAACAAAGGGAATTAATTAATTAGACTTAAACACAAATCCTACTTCGGGAGGGATTCCTAGAGTCCTAATTGGATTAGGGCTGGGAATCCTAGTTGGAATAGGACTGGAATTCCTACTTAGAATAGGATTCCTACAATCCTAATGAGATTAGGAATTTTGAATTAAAATTGGATTCCTACTTGGAGTAGGATTCCTAGAAATCCTAATTGGATTAGGACTTCGGATTCAAATAGAGTCCTAATTGGATTAGGACTAAAATTAAATACATCCTAATTAGATTAGGATTCCTTAAGTCTAAATTAATTATTAATCTAATGAATCAACATGACTCCTAATTGGATTAGGATTGAAGAGTTCAATTGAGTCATGGTTCATTCAAATCCTAATTGGATTAGGACTAGCATAGATTGAACCCAATTTGGCTAATCCTAATTGGATTGGGATTAAACCATAAGAGAGGCACCCAATCCTCTTTGGAAGAGGATTAGGGCATCACAAGAAGGAGGGTTCACGCCCCTCCTCCTCTCCTTGTGTGCGGCATGAAGAGAAGGGCCGGCGCCCCCCTTCCCTCTTAGGCAATATGTCTAGGGCTCCTAGATTGTAGGAGCCCTAGATGGCTTTATAAGGAGGCATGAGGCCGGCGCCCTAGCTAAGAGCTCTCTTCCTCCTCTTGCTGCCGCCACCAGCCCCCTCCTCTCTTGGTTCAGCCGCAAGCAAAGGGAGAGCAAAGTCCAAGCGTTGGCGTCATCCTCTTCCTCCAATCCTTCTTCCAACGCAGGGAAAAGAAAGAAGGCTGCAGAAGCTGTGTTCTTCTTCCTTGAGTCCCTTCTTCTTCTTCCTCCTCTCAAGCACTTTCAAGAGTTGAAAGAAAGAGAGGAGATCAGCCATCAAAGGAAGTCTTTGCAAGGGAGCTAGCACCCCGGGAAGACAAGAAAGCTTTGATCGGTTCTCTACTTCGTGTGGATACCCGTAGAGGCCGGACGTTTGAACGGCTTCAAGCGAACCCTCTCCCATAACCACGAATTCAGATTCGCGGTGATCGTCTACCCGCGCAAGGTGAAGATTTGATCTTCCTATTGTTTTAAAAGCTTTAATTCTTACCTAATTACGAAAGGTCTCGAAACAACGTTCATGAGATGAACGTCGAACTCGTGCATGCCGATTCCGCTGCCATCTGAAAAATTTTTGAAATATCAGCGGCATGGGCGGGTTCCCAACAGTGGTGTCAGAGCCTAGGCTTCGTAGATTAAGGTAAGAATTAAATATTTAAAGGCTTATTAGATCTGAAAATTGATTGATCATGCATGCTGAAAAATTCTGCATGCAGATTTTTTCAGGGGTGCTGAATTTTTTCATGCTGATTTTTATGTGATAAAAAGATGATTCTAATTGCATTGTTAATGGGATTACAAAGTTTAGAATCATGATTAGCATGATCAGCGACCTATGTCATGATATAATCAGTTAAGTTTCAGATCTGAAAATTATAATTGTAGCATACGGTGATGATCATAGGATTCAACCCCTTTTGGTATCAAATGTAATGACCTGCGATGTGATCTGCGATGTCATGTAATTTTTCAGATGCTTGCATGCATCTTATTTGATGTTTTGAGAGGCCTGCGTGCCTCCTAAAAGGAGATGTAAATTATTTTTATTTTTATTTTACATCTGGTTGTATTTCTGTGATGTGATGTACATCAACGATCAAGTTGAAGCAAAGGCATGAGATGAAAGGTGATCCAAGTGGTTGATGGCGATGGGATCAAGGGTTGATCAAGGATCGAATCAAGGAGGCTTGGAACCAATTCAAGAGTTGAAGACCACTTGATCAATTGATGTGCATGTGCTTGTAATACGACCTAATTAGAATCCATGATCATCACCTAGTTAAAGTTTAGCTTTAATTTGATGCCGCGATTATAACTGCCTGCAATGCGCCGTTTGCATGTGATGTGAATGAGAGTCGGGTAGATAGGTCTACATGTGATGTAGCAAACCCAATTGAGACCTAAATTAAAACCTCCTCAATCAAGTCGAGAGTGAACCGACATGAGCAAGTCATATTAGATTAATTGATCTAATTGGTGTCTAGGAAAGCATGAAAGGTGGTTACTTAATTAGGACCTTACTCTCTGAGTAAGGGGAGCCTCCCACCTGCTTACCTGGCCAATTGTTCGATTACCTCTTATGAAAGGCTCAAGTTGCAAACACTAAGACCTGATTAACCAATATTAAGTCAATAGGTCTTCCACTGTAGTAGAGCTGCTAAGGCCTTTCTGATGTTGACTTGTCTCGGCTGGATACAGTGGTCAAGTTGCATTGGGGGGCTGGACCTCTCTATAGACATGAGATGTTGTAGGGTAAAGGTGGGGTTGGGCACCAATAACTGTTAGGTGAGGACCCAATGACGACTTTATTCCTACGGTTATACGGTGGGTCTGACTTAACTAAGAAATGGGACCAATAACTGTTAGGTGAGGTCTTCATGGCTTAGAGACCAAGTTGCACTGCAACATGCTTGAGAAGCATTGTACAAGAGTTGTACACTCATCCATCTATGTGTCACCAATAACTGTTAGGTGAGGTGGCATGTGAATTGGTGGGACCGCAGTACCCACTAGAAACCCTAGTCGTGTGGGATTTCCATTTTCCTACCAGGGGAGTGTGAGGAATTCGAGAAAATAGTGGGAGTCATATTTGTTCTAAAAGACCTTAGGACAGATTAGGATCAAGTACAAGAGTCTAACTAGAATCTTTACTCTCTGCAGATACAATGTCGGCTTCAAACCCTTTGACCCGTATTCTTGAGACCAACCGACTGACCGGAACCAATTACAAGGACTGGCTTAGAAATCTCAAAATAGTTTTGGACTGTGAGAAGATAGGCTATATACTCGATTCAGATATCCCCACATTACCAGCACGTCCCACTGATGTTCAGCGTGAGATGCATAAAAAGTGGTTGGACGATGACATTAGAGTAAAATGCTATATGATGGCATCTATGTCTAATGAACTCCAATGCCAGCATGAAAATATAAAGACTGCTAGGGACATACTGGCACACCTACAAGAGTTGTATGGTGAGCAGAGTCGCACAGCTCGTTTTGAAGTGTCCAAGAGGTTTTTCAAAGCGAAGATGCGCGAAGGGCAGTCTGTCCATGATCACGGTCTGACCATGATCAAGGACCTAGAGGAGCTTGAGAAGCTCGGTATGGACATGCACAAGGAATTGCAAGTGGATTTGATCCTACAGTCACTTCCTGATTCATTTGGTCAGTTTATAGTAAACTACCACATGAATAAGATTGAATGCACTAAGACTGAACTAATCAACATGTTGGTAACTGCTGAGGGAGCCTTGAAAGGTTCAAGGGGCAATGTCCTCGCTGCTGAGTTGACTTCTGGTTCCAAGAACAAGTCTACTTGGAAGAAAAAGAAGCCTGCAAAGAAGCAGAAGAAAGACAAGAAGCCAAAGAAGGAAGTTCAAAAGAAAAAGGCTAACGACAAAGGAAAATGTTTCCACTGCAATGTCGAAGGCCACTGGAAGAGAAACTGTCCTTCATACCTCGAGAGCCTAAAGAACAAGAAAGGTGACACACCTTCAGAAGGTATAGACTTGCTCATTATTGAAACTAATCTAACGATTTCTTCTACTTCTAGTTGGGTTATAGATTCTGGTTCTAGTGCTCATTTGTGCACTACCATGCAGGGTCTAAAGGAAAGTAGAAGGCTGGCGGAAGGTGCGGTAACCCTTCGGGTTGGCAACGGGGCAAAAGTTGCTGCTGTGGCTGTGGGCACCTACCATCTGCGACTACCGTCTGGATTTAGTTTAATACTTAGAGACTGTTATTATGTACCTGTTGCTAGCAGAAATTTGATTTCTGTTTCATGTCTAGCACAGGAAGGTCATGTTTTTACATTTGACAAAGACTGCTGTTCTATTTATTTAAGAAATAAAATAGTCGCACGTGGTTTTATGATTGACAGTCTCTACCATTTACATATGGATGTATCTGTGAATGTTACCGAGCAAGATGTGAGTGCCAAAGGATCCAAAAGATCCAGAGATGAGATAAACCAAAGATATTTGTGGCACCTCAGACTTGGCCATATTGGAGAAGATAGAATGAACAAAATGGATAAAGATGGGCTCTTAGGCTCATTGACTTCCGAGTCATATCCAGTTTGCGAGTCCTGTCTTCAAGGAAAGATGGCTAGACTACCCTTTGTAGGACATGGGGAGAGGACCACTGAAATACTTACCCTAGTACATACAGATGTATGTGGCCCATTCGATGTGCTAGCCAGGGGACGTTATTCTTACTTCATTACCTTTACCGATGATTATTCACGGTATGGGTATGTGTATCTTATGAGACACAAGTCTGAATCCTTTGAAAAGTTCAAAGAGTTCAAGAATGAAGTAGAAAAACAAACTGGAAAACCTCTTAAGGCTCTTCGATCAGATCGAGGAGGAGAATACCTTAGTGGAGAATTCCGGGACTATCTCAAAGAAAACGGCATAGTCTCACAATGGAAACCTCCGGGTACACCTCAACTCAACGGGGTGTCAGAGAGGAGAAATCGGACCCTATTGGATATGGTCAGGTCCATGATGAGCTTCACTGATTTACCTATGTTCCTTTGGGGAGATGCCTTACTCACAGCGATTTATTTATTGAATAGAGTTCCCTCTAAATCCGTTCCTACCACACCGTATGAGATATGGCATGGTAAGAAACCAAGTCTGGGTCATCTCAAGATTTGGGGATGTCCGGCCCACGTCAAGCGACTACAGGCGAACAAGTTAGAGGCTAGGACCATAAGTGCTCGTTTTATAGGATATCCTAAAGAGTCATTAGGATACAATTTTTACGTCTCAGAGGATCACAATGTGTTTGTGAGCCGTCATGCCATCTTCTTGAAAAATCAGTTTATCCTTGATAGAGGCAGTGGGAGGAAAATTGAGCTTGAAGAGAAAGTCTCTGAAAAGCAACGAGTCATGGATCCTATAGAACCTATTCATAAGGAGCCAGTACACGATGTCCCTCAACCACCTCGTAGATCTAGTAGGGTCTCCCATCCTCCCGATAGATACTTAGGTATACTAGAAGAGGATACAGAGGAAATGTTCTTAGTGGGGGATAGGGATCACATACAGGATCCCAAAACCTACAACGAGGCGATATCTGATATCGATTCCGAGAAATGGCTGGAAGCTATAAAGTCAGAGATAGACTCCATGCATTCCAACCAAGTCTGGACCTTAGTAGATCCACCAGAAGGTATTGTACCTATTGGATGCAAATGGATCTACAAAAGGAAGATAGGTTCGGATGGAGAGGTAGAGACCTATAAGGCAAGGCTTGTGGCGAAAGGGTATAGTCAGCGCGAAGGCATTGACTATCAGGAGACCTTTTCACCTGTAGCCATGCTAAAATCCATCCGAACATTGCTTGCCATTGCAGCATTTCATGATTATGAAATCTGACAGATGGATGTGAAAACTGCTTTCCTGAATGGATATCTTGATGAAGATATCTATATGGAACAGCCTTTGGGTTTTACTTCCAGTGATGGAGATCACAAGGTCTGCAAGCTGCAAAGGTCCATCTATGGACTAAAGCAAGCATTTCGGAGTTGGAACACTCGTTTCGATGATACAATCAAAACGTTTGATTTCATAAAAAACGAGGAGGAACCATGTGTTTATAAAAAGGTTAGTGGGAGTGCTGTCGTTTTTCTCGTACTGTACGTAGATGACATTCTCCTGATTGGGAATGATATTCCCATGCTAACCTCGGTCAAGGTCTGGTTGTCAAAAGAATTCTCCATGAAAGACCTTGGGGAAGCATCCTATATTTTGGGAATAAAGGTCTATAGAGATAGATCTAAAAGGATGCTTGGCCTGTCACAGAAAATGTACATAGAGGAGGTGCTGAAGAGGTTCAGCATGGAAAACTCCAAGAGGGGTCTTTTACCCCTAAGGCATGGAATTCATCTCTCCAAGAAGATGTGCCCCAACACACCTGAGGAGATTCAACGCATGAGCAAGATTCCTTATGCATCGGCAATAGGAAGCCTCATGTATGCCATGCTATGTACACGACCTGATATAGCTCTTGCTGTGAGTGTCACAAGCAGATATCAGTCGAATCCAGGTGAAGAACACTGGACAGCTGTGAAGAATATTCTTAAGTACTTGAGAAGAACTAAAGATTTATTCTTGGTTTTTGGAGGATCATCAGAGTTAAAGGTAGAAGGGTACACAGATTCAGACTTCATGACTGATGTCGATGACAGGAAGTCAACATCTGGATACGTGTTCTTGTGCAATGGTGGTACGGTGAATTGGAAGAGTTCTAAACAACCGATCATTACTGATTCGACTATGGAAGCCGAATACATCGCCGCCTCTGAAGCTGCTAAGGAAGGCTTCTGGTTCAAGAAATTCATTGCAGAGCTGGATGTGATGACATCAGATGCCATAACACTCTACTGCGATAACAATGGCGCCATAGCCCTTGCTAAGGAGCCAAGGTCTCATCAGAAGTCTAAGCATATAGAGCGGCGCTTTCACCTCATACGCGACTATGTGGAGAAGAAATATGTAGAGGTGCAGAGAGTAGACTCCGCGGATAACGTGGCAGACCCTTTCACTAAGCAGCTGAGTCAGCAAAAGACTGAAGCCCACCTTGAGAAGATGGGCCTAAGATATATGACCAATTGGCTTTAGTGCAAGTGGGAGATTGTTAGATGTATGCCCTAGAAGCCAATTTGGCTGACACATTGTTGATTCTAGGGACATAATTTTGTACTTGACTATTTATTATTGAATAAATAAAAGGCATCTTCTCATTCATATTGTTTATGTGTCTATGAATCGTCCAAGAAATTAATAAGATGATGATACATATTCTCAAGAGTTGAGAATTTGAGCCATGTATCATTGGTGATTAATTTCTAAATGCTCCTGATCAAAGGATCATCACGAGGACGGTGATCGATCCGATCAGTGCACAGATCACTCTCCTTCTGGATGGACGAGACTTGAGTCCACAGTGTAGGGACACTGAAGTGATAGTGCAGGTGCTTGTTAGAGAACAAGGGTACTGAGCGTGACCAATACAAGAAGTCACTTGGATGTCTATCCACTCGTCAGTGACTTGCTTGATGTTGCAGTAGTGTGACTGGTCCTTTGACCTGCGGTGCTTCGGCTGCTCACAGTGGGGTTATTGTAGTTTGACTGCACACATACATGGTCCCTAGCCATATGGGTCCATGCAGTGTAGATTGGCTGCAGTAAGTTCACTGTAGGAGTAGGGTATGCACCTATATGGAATCTATCGACCTTGATAGATAAGGAGAGATCCTATGTGATTTATAAGACTGAGTTCGTAAGACCCCGGCCGGGGCAGTATACACAGTGGAGAAAGAGTTTTTCACTATCGAACTCGAGTCAAATAAATCTTGACATATGACAGACGATGGGGTTTGACGAGTTGTCCATGACCTCCGTCCTGTAGGGATCCACGATAGTAGGACTGTATCACATGTTAACTGCACCTAGAGGTTCATCATTCCATTCTGCTGGGTAGCCACTACATGCTGCTAGGTGTCACTGGTGGATGGTGGGACTTATAGGGATTATCTTGATGATCGATAAACCCTAATGAGTTGAGTTGGAATCGTTCCAACCCATTGAAAGGAGTTTTCAATGATATAGTGATAGAGATCACAATATATCTCACTACCAGTCAGAATAGAACCTATGGGGTCACACACACTAGAAGTATTGACCGATCCGATGGTTGAAATCGTGATTAGGAATCACAAGAAATCAATTTGATTGATAAGAAGTTGAAGAAGAAACAAAGGGAATTAATTAATTAGACTTAAACACAAATCCTACTTCGGGAGGGATTCCTAGAGTCCTAATTGGATTAGGGCTGGGAATCCTAGTTGGAATAGGACTGGAATTCCTACTTGGAATAGGATTCCTACAATCCTAATGAGATTAGGAATTTTGAATTAAAATTGGATTCCTACTTGGAGTAGGATTCCTAGGAATCCTAATTGGATTAGGACTTCGGATTCAAATCTAATCCTAATTGGATTAGGACTAAATACATCCTAATATGGATTAGGGTTTCTTAAGTCACAATTAATTATTAATCTAATGAATCAATAAGACTCCTAATTGGATTAGGATTGAAGAGTTCAATTGAGTCAAAATTGATTCAAGTTCTAATTGGATTAGGACTTACCTAGATTGGATCCATTGGTTCACCCTTGGGCTAAACCTAATAGGATTAGGGCTTGACCACATTAGGGCAATGCAAACCCTAATGTGGACTAGGGTTTACCAAGAGGGAGGGGCGCAAGCCCCTCCCCCTTGATCCATTGGTGCGGCACAAGAGAAGGGGCCGGCGCCCCCTCTTTGGAAAGATGTCTAGGGCTCCTACTTAGTAGGAATCCTAGATGGCTATAAAAGGAGGTGTGAGGCCGGCGCCCTAAGCATAGAAGAACTCCTCCTTCTCCTTGCCGTGAGCCTCCCTCTCCTCTCTTCTTGTGATCAGCCGCAAGCAAGGAAGACCAAGGCCAAAGGTTGGCGGCATCCTCTTCCTCCCTTCTTCCTTCCAACGCAGGGAAAAGAAAGAAGGCTGCGTGGGCATTCTTCTTCTTCCTCTTCTTCAACCTTCTTCTTCCTCCTCTCAAGCACTTTCAAGAGTTGAAAGAAAGAGAAGAGATCAGCCATCAAAGGAGTCTTTGCAAGGGAGCTAGCACCTCGGGAAGACAAGAAAGCTTTGATCGGTTCTCTACTTCGTGTGGATACCCGTAGAGGCCGGACGTTTGAACGGCTTCAAGCGAACCCTCTCCCATAACCACGAATTCAGATTCGCGGTGATCGTCTACCCGCGCAAGGTGAAGATTTGATCTTCCTATTGTTTTAAAAGCTTTAATTCTTACCTAATTACGAAAGGTCTCGAAACAAGCGTTCATGCGATGAACGTCGAACTCGTGCATGCCGATTCCGCTGCCATCTGAAAAATTTTTGAAATATCAGCGGCATGGGCGGGTTCCCAACACCTAGAGTCCTAATTGGATTAGGACTGGGAATCCTAGTTGGAGTAGGACTAGGATTCCTACAATCCTAATGAGATTAGAAATTTTGAATCAAAATCGGATTCCTACTTGGAGTAGGATTCCTAGAGTCCTAATCAGATTAGGACTTTGGATTCAAATTAGAGTCCTAATTGGATTAGGACTAGAATTAAAAAAATCCTAATTGGATTAGGATTCCTTAAGTCCTAATTAATTATTAATCTAATGAATCAACGTGACTCCTAATTGGATTAGGATTGAAGAGTTCAATTAAGTCATGGTTCATTCAAGTCCTAATTGGAATAGGACTAGCATAAATTGAACCCAATTTGGCTAATCCTAATTAGATTAGGATTAAACCATGAGAGAGGCACCTAATCCTCTTTGGAAGAGGATTAGGTTAACCAAGTAAGAGGGGCATCAGCCCCTCTCCACTTGGCTAGGGCGACATGAAGAGAGGGGGCCGGCGCCCCCTCTTTGGCAAGTTGTCTTGGAGCTCCTAATTGTTAGGAGCTCCACTCCCTTTAAAAGGAGGCTAGGGCCGGCGCCCTAGAGGAATCTATCCCTCTCCTTGCAGCCGTGGCCTCCTCCTCTTCCTCCTTGGTCTTCAACCGAAAGCAAGGGAGCAAGAAAGATCTCTTGGCGGTCCTCTTCTTCCTCCTTCGTTTGGGATTCGACGCAAGGGAAAGCAAAGGCTGCATCTAGCCTTCTTGTTCTTCTTCAAGATCCCTTCTTCTTCCTCCTCCACTCAAGCACAATCAAGGGTTGATTGAAAGAGAGGAGATCAGCCATCAAAAGCTATCTCTGCAAGGGAGCTAGCACCCCGGTGAGATAGAGAGCTTGGATCGGTTCCTGCTTCGTGTGGATACCCGTAGAGGCCGGACGTTTGAACGGCTTCAAGCGAACCCTCTTCCAAAACCACGAATTCAGATTTGCGGTGATCATCTACCCGCGCAAGGTGAAGATTTGATCTTCCTAATAGTTTTAAAAGTTTTAATTCTTACCTAATTACGAAAGGTCTCGAAACAACGTTCATGCGATGAACGTCGATCCCGTGCATGCCGATTTCGCTGCCATCTGAAAAATTTTTGAAATATCAGCGGCATGGGCGGGTTCCCAACAATCTGTTCATCCTAATTGAGATTTGGAGCGGTGGAGGACGTAGGCTACTTGTAGCCGAACCTTGTTACATCTTTGTATTTGCTTTGCTATTTTCTTCCTATTTCTTCTTCCTTTGGTTTGATAATCCGCTGCGGTGCTCAAGTATTTTACCCTATTGATACCACGGGGTAATCTTTTGCCCTTCGTAGCGGAAGCGAAGCGGTGATCCTTGAGTCCGGTGTCGAGGGAGCGAGAGAGTGCTTATCCGTTTGCTTCTCTCTTTGCTTGTCCGACGTTGGTGGTTGTACCGGTGCGAGTGAGTTCCGGTGCAGGTCGTCGCCAACAAGTGGTATCAGAGCTATTGGTATTCTGCAATGGCGGATGAAGGGAAGTTGCGAATTGAGAAGTTCAATGGCACGAACTTCGGATTTTGGAAGATGCAAATAGAGGATTATCTTTACCAGAAGGATCTCTATTTACCTCTTGGAGGTAGAGCGAAGAAACCAGAGAAGATGTCCGATGAAGACTGGGAGGTCCTCGATCGGAAGACGCTCGGCACCATTAGATTGTCACTTGCATCCCAAGTGGCATTCAACATCAAAAACGAGAAGACGACGATGGAGTTGATGGCAACATTGTCGCGGATGTACGAGAAACCTTCAGCATCAAACAAGGTATTTCTCATGAAGAGGTTGTTTAATCTTCGCATGAAAAATGGCGGCAGCGTAGCAGAATACCTCAACGAGTTCAATGGACTCACGACCCAGTTGGAGTCAGTGGAGATTAGTTTTGACGATGAGATTCAGGCATTGCTAATCCTCTCCGGACTGCCTGATAGCTGGGAGGGCCTGGTGATGGCGGTGAGCAACTCTTCGGCGACGGGGAAGTTGATCTTTGATGATGTTGTGGGAGTGCTTCTGAGTGAAGAAGCAAGAAGGAAATCTTCTGGAGCTACGGAGTCGTCTGGAATTGCACTAAACATCTCTAACCGGGGAAGACAAAAGAAAGACGGTCGATTTCGAAGCGACTCGAAGTCGAGATCCAGCAGGTCTCGAGCACCTCAGAACAAGGGAGCGAAGTGCTGGAACTGCGGAAAAACGGAGCACTTTAGGAGGGACTGCAAATCTCCTAAAGGAAAGCAAGGCGACCACACCAAAGGAGTTAGCAAGGATCTGGCAAATCTTGCTGAAAACGGTGACATGGATGCCCTCGTTCTATCTTTATCTATCGGTGACGAGTCTTGGGTGATAGACTCGGGCGCGTCTTTCCATGCTACATCCCAACGGAAGCTTCTTGGAGGATATGAGAAGGGAGACTTCGGCAAAGTCTACTTAGGGGATGGAGAGCCTTGCACCATACAAGGAAGGGGAAGCGCGGAAGTGAAGTTGATTTCTAGATCTTCACTTGAGTTTGAGGACGTACGGCACGTGCCTCAACTGCAGAGGAATCTGATTTCTATTGGACAGTTGGCGAGCCAGGGGTACAAGACTATTTTCACAGCTGATCAGTGGAAGATATCCAGGAGTTCGTTGATGGTGGCTAGTGGCAAGAAGGTTGGGACACTTTATATCGCCAACGGCACGGAAAACTCTATTGGAGTAGCTGCAGCAGATGTGGACGCCAAGTTATGGCATTGCAGACTTGGGCACATGAGTTATCAGGGACTGGAGGTGATGCACCAGTTGGGAAAGCTGCAGGGTCTCAGGAGTGTTGAGGTGGACTTCTGTGAGGATTGTATTCTCGGAAAGCAGAAGCGTGTTTCATTCAACAAAGAAGGTAAACCTCGGAAGCAAGAAAAGCTAGATCTCGTGCACACGGACGTGTGGGGGCCTGCACCGGTTTCTTCCATTGGTGGATCTCAGTACTATGTTACTTTTATTGATGATGCTACCAGAAAGCTTTAGGTGTTCTTCTTGAAGCACAAGTCAGAGGTATTTGGGGTCTTCAGGAGATGGCAGGCAATGGTAGAACTCGAGACAGGAAGGAGGTTAAAATGTCTGAGATCAGACAACGGTGGTGAGTATTGTAGCAGGGAGTTTGAGGACTACTGTGCAGAGGCTGGGATCGTCAGGCAGAGGACAGTTCCAGGGACACCACAACAAAATGGAGTTGCTGAAAGGATGAACAGAACAATTAATGAGCGTGCCAGGAGTATGAGGATACATGCTGGATTGCCACAGCAGTTTTGGGCGGAAGCAGTTAACACTGCTGCCTACTTGATCAACAGAGGGCCATCAAAGAAACTTGAATTTGGAATTCTTGAGGAAGCATGGACAGCGAAGAAGATTGATTTGGCGCACTTACGAGTATTCGGTTGTACCAGTTATGTCCATGTTGATTCCAATCAAAGAAGCAAACTAGACGCCAAATCAAAGAAGTGCATTTTCGTTGGATACGAAGGTCAACAGTTTGGGTATCGGTTTTGGGATCCCGAACACAGGAAGATCATTCGTAGTAATGATGTGGTATTTAATGAGAAAATGCAGCAGAGCACTGAATAAGAAACAAAACCTGTTGAGCCGTGTTTTGTGGATCCTGAAGAGGAGTCTACAAATTATGGTCAGAAGACTCAGTCAGAGCAAGAACCTGAAGTATTGGCACCCTCTCCACAACTAAGAAGGTCCACTCGTAGTACTCATGGGAAGCCTCCTCAAAGGTATGATGGGACTCTTAGTTATTTGCTGCTCACAGATAATGGCGAACCTGAATGCTTCACGGAGGCATTGGAGGTTGATACCAGGAAGGAGTGGGAGTTGGCCATGGATAATGAGATGGAGTCATTGGAGCAGAATCAAACGTGGGATTTGGTGGATCTGCCCAAGGGGAAGAAAGCACTGTCAAACAAATGGGTTTACAGGCTGAAGGAAGAGCAGAATGGGAAGAAACGGTACAAGGCCGGCTGGTTGTAAAAGGATTTCAGCAGAGAGCAGGTATCGACTTCACGGAGATCTTTTCTCCTGTAGTCAAGATGAGTTCTATTCGGACGGTGCTGAGCATGGTGGCAGTAGAGAATCTTCACTTAGAGCAGCTTGATGTGAAGACAGCTTTTCTTCACGGAGATCTTGATGAGGAGATATATATGCAGCAGCCGGAGGGATACATTGCAGCTGGCACGGGTGACTTGGTTTGCAAATTGAAGAAAAGCCTCTATGGTTTGAAACAGGCACCCAGGCAATGGTATCTCAAGTTCGATAGTTACATGCTTGAGATAGGATATAGGAGATGTCAGGAGGATCACTGTTGCTACTTCCGGGACTTCGGTACATCTTATATTATCTTGCTATTATATGTTGATGACATGTTAGTTGCAGGAGCTAGCATGCATGAGATTGCAAAATTGAAGCTGAAGCTGTCAAGAAAATTTGCAATGAAGGATCTAGGAGTAGCGAAACAGATCCTTGGGATGCGGATCAGCAGAGATAGGTCTAAACATATTCTCAGATTATCTCAGGCGGAGTACATCAGCCGAGTACTCAAGAGATTCTGCATGGAGGGTGCCAAACCTGTTGGCACACCACTAGGTGCCCACTTAAAGCTTTCAAAAGGACAAAGTCCGAAGACGCGGGTGGAGGAGCTCAATATGTCAAAAATCCCGTATGCATCGGCGGTGGGGAGCTTGATGTACGCTATGGTCTGTACGAGACCTGACATTGCTCAAGCAGTGGGAGTTGTGAGTCGCTTTATGAGCTGCTCAGGCTTGGAGCATTGGCGTGCGGTCAAATGGATACTGAGGTATCTGAGAGGCACGGAGCACATGTCATTGTGCTATGGAGGTTCTGAGATCCGGTTACAGGGCTTTGTGGACTCAGACATGGCAGGGGACTTGGACGGCAGGAGGAGCACGACAGGGTACTTGTTCACCTTGGGCAGTGGAGCCGTCAGTTGGATTTCCAGGTTGCAACCAGTTGTTGCATTGTCGACTACGGAGTCGGAGTATGTGGCAGCCACAGAGGCGTGCAAGGAACTAATATGGCTTCAGGGCTTGATGAAGGAGCTTGGGAAGGAGTAGAAGGATTGCATGTTATATTCAGATAGTCAAAGTGCAATTCATCTGGCAAAGAATTCAGCTTTCCATTCAAGGACGAAGCATATTGACATACGGTACCACTTTGTGAGGTCATTGCTCGAGCAGGGACTCGTCAAGTTGGAGAAGATTCATACAAGTCAGAATTCTGCAGATATGTTGACGAAGGTCGTCACGGTGGAGAAACTGAGGAGTTGTTCAGCTTCTGCTGGTCTTCATGCTTGAAGACGTTGAGGAGGCATCGTACCTATCTCACTAGGATGATTCAGTTTCAGTGGGAGCACAGAGGAAAGCCAAGTAACAAGAGGATATACCCAAGGTCTCCAAGTGGGAGATTGTTGGGGTATGTGGAGACCATTGGTGATGAAGAGAATTGAAGGAGAATCAATTCTGCATAGTTCTGTCTGGCGGACTGTCAGAGTCGACTCGAGCTACAGTCGAGTCGACTCAGGAACAGTCGAGCCGACTCGGGAACAGGCGAGTCGACCCGGGAGGAGAAAGGCCAGAAGACCGAGAAAACCATGTTTCTGTCTGTACTGTCAGAGTCGACTCGAGCTACAGTCGAGTCGACTCGAAGCATCGTCGAGTCGACTCGAGCTACAGTCGAGTCGACCCGAGATCGTGCCAGTTTTGTCCAGACGTGCCAGAGTCGACTCGAACCACAGCCGAGTCGACTCGGGCTCGCGGAAAATCGTACGGATGATTTTTCCTTTGGTGTTTTTTTGGTGGCGTTTCGACGCCTATGATCATCTGAAGGTCTTGAGACTATATATAGGACTCATGAGAGCCCTAGGAGTATAGAGATATTCAAGGATATTTTGAGAGAGACTCTTGTTTTGTGCGGCTAGGGTTATAGAGAAGAAGAGGATTGGGATCCTACTTCTTGTGCAAAGGGAATTCTGTGTGAATCTCTTGTAGAGCGATTGCGTGTGATCGTTCGGGTGTGTTCTATCTCTGTAATCTGTTCATCCTAATTGAGATTTGGAGCGGTGGAGGACGTAGGCTACTTGTAGCCGAACCTCGTTACATCTTTGTGTTTGCTTTGCTATTTTCTTCCTATTTCTTCTTCCTTTGGTTTGATAATCCGCTGCGGTGCTCAAGTGTTTTACCCTATTGATACCACGGGGTAATCTTTTGCCCTTCGTAGCGGAAGCGAAGCGGTGATCCTTGAGTCCGGTGTCGAGGGAGCGAGAGAGTGCTTATCCGTTTGCTTCTCTCTTTGCTTGTCCGACGTTGGTGGTTGTACCGGTGCGAGTGGGTTCCGGTGCAGGTCGTCGCCAACAAGTGGTATCAGAGCTATTGGTATTCTGCAATGGCGGATGAAGGGAAGTTGCGAATTGAGAAGTTCAATGGCACGAACTTCGGATTTTGGAAGATGCAAATAGAGGATTATCTTTACCAGAAGGATCTCTATTTACCTCTTGGAGGTAGAGCGAAGAAACCAGAGAAGATGTCCGATGAAGACTGGGAGGTCCTCGATCGGAAGATGCTCGGCACCATTAGATTGTCACTTGCATCCCAAGTGGCATTCAACATCAAAAATGAGAAGACGACGATGGAGTTGATGGCAACATTGTCGCGGATGTACGAGAAACCCTCAGCATCAAACAAGGTATTTCTCATGAAGAGGTTGTTTAATCTTCGCATGAAAAATGGCGGCAGCGTAGCAGAATACCTCAACGAGTTCAATGGACTCACGGCCCAGTTGGAGTCAGTGGAGATTAGTTTTGACGATGAGATTCGGGCATTGCTAATCCTCTCCGGACTGCCTGATAGCTGGGAGGGCCTAGTGATGGCGGTGAACAACTCTTCAGCGACGGGAAAGTTGATCTTTGATGACGTTGTGGGAGTGCTTCTGAGTGAAGAAGCAAGAAGGAAATCTTCTGGAGCTACGGAGTCGTCTGGAAGTGCACTAAACATCTCTAACCGGGGAAGACAAAAGAAAGACGGTCGATTTCGAAGCGACTCGAAGTCGAGATCCAGCAGGTCTCGAGCACCTCAGAACAAGGGAGCGAAGTGCTGGAACTGCGGAAAAACGGGGCACTTTAGGAGGGACTGCAAATCTCCTAAAGGGAAGCAAGGCGACCACACCGAAGGAGTCAGCAAGGATCTGGCAAATCTTGCTGAAAACGGTGACATGGATGCCCTCGTTCTATCTTTATCTACCGGTGACGAGTCTTGGGTGATAGACTCGGGCGCGTCTTTCCATGCTACATCCCAACGGAAGCTTCTTGGAGGATATGAGAAGGGAGACTTCGGCAAAGTCTACTTAGGGGATGGAGAGCCTTGCACCATACAAGGAAGGGGAAGCGCGGAAGTGAAGTTGATTTCTAGATCTTCACTTGAGTTTGAGGACGTACGGCACGTGCCTCAACTGCAGAGGAATCTGATTTCTGTTGGACAGTTGGCGAGCCAGGGGTACAAGACTATTTTCACAGCTGATCAGTGGAAGATATCCAGGGGTTCGTTGATGGTGGCTAGTGGCAAGAAGGTTGGGACACTTTATATCGCCAACGGCACGGAAAACTCTATTGGAGTTGCTGCAGCAGATGTGGACGCCAAGTTATGGCATTGCAGACTTGGGCACATGAGTTATCAGGGACTGGAGGTGATGCACCAGTTGGGAAAGCTGCAGGGTCTCAGGAGTGTTGAGGTGGACTTTTGTGAGGATTATATTCTCGGAAAGCAGAAGCGTGTTTCATTCAACAAAGAAGGTAAACCTCGGAAGCAAGAAAAGCTAGATCTCGTGCACACGGACGTGTGGGGGCCTGCACCGGTTTCTTCCATTGGTGGATCTCAGTACTATGTTACTTTTATTGATGATGCTACCAGAAAGCTTTGGGTGTTCTTCTTGAAGCACAAGTCAGAGGTATTTGGGGTCTTCAGGAGATGGCAGGCAATGGTAGAACTCGAGACAGGAAGGAGGTTAAAATGTCTGAGATCAGACAACGGTGGTGAGTATTGTAGCAGGGAGTTTGAGGACTACTGTGCAGAGGCTGGGATCGTCAGGCAGAGGACAGTTCCAGGGACACCACAACAAAATGGAGTTGCTGAAAGGATGAACAGAACAATTAATGAGCGTGCCAGGAGTATGAGGATACATGCTGGATTGCCACAGCAGTTTTGGGCGGAAGCAGTTAAAACTGCTGCCTACTTGATCAACAGAGGGCCATCAAAGAAACTTGAATTTGGAATTCCTGAGGAAGCATGGATAGCGAAGAAGATTGATTTGGCGCACTTACGAGTATTCGGTTGTACCAGTTATGTCCATGCTGATTCCAATCAAAGAAGCAAACTAGACGCCAAATCAAAGAAGTGCATTTTCGTTGGATACGGAGGTCAACAGTTTGGGTATCGATTTTGGGATCCCGAACACAGGAAGATCATTCGTAGTAATGATGTGGTATTTAATGAGAAAATGCAGCAGAGCACTGAATCAGAAACAAAATCTGTTGAGCCGTGTTTTGTGGATCCTGAAGAGGAGTCTACAAATTCTAGTCAGAAGACTCAGTCAGAGCAAGAACCTGAAGTATTGGCACCCTCTCCACAACTAAGAAGGTCCACTCGTAGTACTCATGGGAAGCCTCCTCAAAGGTATGATGGGACTCTTAGTTATTTGCTGCTCACAGATAATGGCAAACCTGAATGCTTCGGAGGCATTGGAGGTTGATACCAGGAAGGAGTGGGAGTTGGCCATGGATAATAAGATGGAGTCATTGGAGCAGAATCAAACGTGGGATTTGGTGGATCTGCCCAAGGGGAAGAAAGCACTGTCAAACAAATGGGTTTACAGGCTGAAGGAAGAGCAGAATGGGAAGAAACGGTACAAGGCCAGGCTGGTTGTAAAAGGATTTCAGCAGAGAGCAGGTATCGACTTCACGGAGATCTTTTCTCCTGTAGTCAAGATGAGTTCTATTCGGGCGGTGCTGAGCATGGTGGCAGTAGAGAATCTTCACTTAGAGCAGCTTGATGTGAAGACAGCTTTTTTTCACGGAGATCTCGATGAGGAGATATATATGCAGCAGCCGGAGGGATACATTGCAGCTGGCACGGGTGACTTGGTTTGCAAATTGAAGAAAAGCCTCTATGGTTTGAAACAGGCACCCAGGCAATGGTATCTCAAGTTCGATAGTTACATGCTTGAGATAGGATACAGAAGATGTCAGGAGGATCACTGTTGCTACTTCCGGGACTTCGGTACATCTTATATTATCTTGCTATTATATGTTGATGACATGTTAGTTGCAGGAGCTGGCATGCATGAGATTGCAAAATTGAAGCTGAAGTTGTCAAGAAAATTTGCAATGAAGGATCTAGGAGCAGCGAAACAGATCCTTGGGATGCGGATCAGCAGAGATAGGTCTAAACATATTCTCAGATTATCTCAGGCGGAGTACATCAGCCGAGTACTCAAGAGATTCTGCATGGAGGGTTTCAAACCTGTTGGCACACCACTAGGTGCCCACTTAAAGCTTTCAAAAGGACAAAGTCCGAAGACGCGGGTGGAGGAGCTCAATATGTCAAAAATCCCGTATGCATCGGCGGTGGGGAGCTTGATGTACGCTATGGTCTGTACGAGACCTGACATTGCTCAAGCAGTGGGAGTTGTGAGTCGCTTTATGAGCTGCCCAGGCTTGGAGCATTGGCGTGCGGTCAAATGGATACTGAGGTATCTGAGAGGCACGGAGCACATGTCATTGTGCTATGGAGGTTCTGAGATCCGGTTACAGGGCTTTGTGGACTCAGACATGGCAGGGGACTTGGACGGCAGGAGGAGCACGACAGGGTACTTGTTCACCTTGGGCAGTGGAGCCGTCAGTTGGATTTCCAGGTTGCAACCAGTTGTTGCATTGTCGACTACGGAGTCGGAGTATGTGGCAGCCACAGAGGCGTGCAAGGAACTAATATGGCTTCAGGGCTTGATGAAGGAGCTTGGGAAGGAGCAGAAGGATTGCATGTTATATTCAGATAGTCAAAGTGCAATTCATCTGGCAAAGAATTCAGCTTTCTATTCAAGGACGAAGCATATTGACATACGGTACCACTTTGTGAGGTCATTGCTCGAGCAGGGACTCGTCAAGTTGGAGAAGATTCATACAAGTCAGAATCCTGCAGATATGTTGACGAAGGTCGTCACGGTGGGGAAGCTGAGGAGTTGTTCAGCTTCTGCTGGTCTTCATGCTTGAAGACGTTGAGGAGGCATCGTACCTATCTCACTAGGATGATTCAGTTTCAGTGGGAGCACAGAGGAAAGCCAAGTAACAAGAGGATATACCCAAGGTCTCTAAGTGGGAGATTGTTGGGGTATGTGGAGACCATTGGTGATGAAGAGAATTGAAGGAGAATCAATTCTGCATAGTTCTGTCTGGCGGACTGTCAGAGTCGACTCGAGCTACAGTCGAGTCGACTCAGGAACAGTCGAGCCGACTCGGGAACAGTCGAGTCGACCCGGGAGGAGAAAGGCCAGAAGACCGAGAAAACCATGTTTCTGTCTGGACTGTCAGAGTCGACTCGAGCTACAGTCGAGTCAACTCGAAGCATCGTCGAGTCGACTCGAGCTACAGTCGAGTCGACCCGAGATCGTGCCAGTTTTGTCCAGACGTGCCAGAGTCGACTCGAACCACAGCCGAGTCGACTCGGGCTCGCGGAAAATCGTACGGACGATTTTTCCTTTGGTGTTTTTTTGGTGGCGTTTCGACGACTATGATCATCTGAAGGTCTTGAGACTATATATAGGACTCATGAGAGCCCTAGGAGTATAGAGATATTCAAGGATATTTTGAGAGAGACTCTTGTTTTGTGCGGCTAGGGTTATAGAGAAGAAGAGGATTGGGATCCTACTTCTTGTGCAAAGGGAATTCTGTGTGAATCTCTTGTAGAGCGATCGCGTGTGATCGTTCGGGTGTGTGCTATCTCTGTAATCTGTTCATCCTAATTGAGATTTGGAGCGGTGGAGGACGTAGGCTACTTGTAGCCGAACCTCGTTACATCTTTGTGTTTGCTTTGCTATTTTCTTCCTATTTCTTCTTCCTTTGGTTTGATAATCCGTTGCGGTGCTCAAGTGTTTTACCCTATTGATACCACGGGGTAATCTTTTGCCCTTCGTAGCGGAAGCGAAGCGGTGATCCTTGAGTCCGGTGTCGAGGGAGCGAGAGAGTGCTTATCCGTTTGCTTCTCTCTTTGCTTGTCCGACGTTGGTGGTTGTACTGGTGCGAGTGGGTTCCGGTGCAGGTCGTCGCCAACACCAAAGGCGTGCCACTTCGTTCCAAGGCGTGCCAAATGTATCGGGGTCGATTCCAAACTAATTGGGGTCGACTCTAACCATGTTTTTTTGCACTTTGAAGGTTAGTTATGCACATTGAAATAACAATATGATATTCCAAGCAATTTACGATGCATGGCACAATAAAGTTTCATACCCTTAACAGTAGAAGTTACCGAATTGCCCTTTTAGGTATTTTTAACGTGAAACTTTGCCAAAATGAATTCTTAAGCTTTCTACCATTCTCTATTACAAATTTTATCTCGTTTATCAATTCTTGAGAGTGGTTTTGACCATATAGTCCTAATGTATCATGAGTGTATCAAGGGTGTGCCATTTATCAATGATGTATCGAGTTAATTAATTTGATATGGCCTCAATGGTTGTGTTAATCATTAAAATAACATTATCATCCTCAAATGTTCATACATTACTTCTTTTGAATTGATTTAATTCTTCTTGCATGGCATTTATCCAATTGGTATCTTTTTCAGCTTCTTCATAAGTCTTAGGTTCTAACTGTGAAACAAAAGCAAGATAATCATTTAAATTTCTAAGAGAGGATCAAGTTCTTACCCCTTGAGATGGATCACCAATGATTAAGTCTTTAGGGTGTCCATATGCATACCTCCATTCCTTTGGCAAGTTTTGAGATTGTGGTGGCACGCAATCATCTCCCTTATCTTGAATTGGCACGTCATCAATATTCAACTTTTCAAAGTTAATAATTCCTGTATCATTATCAAGAATATTTTCTTTCCTAGCAGACTCACTATCAGACTCATCAAATATGATATTAACTGACTCTTCGACTACAAGAGTTCTTTTATTGAATACTCTGTATGCCCTGCTAGATGTGGAGTATCCTAAGAAGATACCTTCATCTGACTTAGCATCAAATTTACTTAGATCCTCCTTGCCATTGTTTAAAATAAAACATCTACATCCAAATACTCTAAGATATTTAGCAGTTGGTTTCTTATTCTTCCAAAGTTTATAAGGAGTTTTCTTGGTTATTGGTCGTATTAAAACCCGATTTAGGATATGGCAAGCAGTGCTTATAGCTTCAGCCCAAAAGTACTTTGGAAGATTTGACTCACACAACATCGTGCGTGCCATTTCTGCCAATGTCCTGTTTTTCCTTTCAACAATCCCATTTTGTTGAGGCGTTCTAGGTGCTGAAAATTGATGTGAGATACCATTTTTATTACAAAATTCTTCAAAGTGTTGATTTACAAATTCAGTACCATGATCACTTCGAATTGCTACTAAGGTGAGCTTCTTTTCATTTATGATATTATTATAAAGTTTCAAGAATTCTGAAAATGCTTCATTCTTATGTGCCAAAAATGAAACATATGTATATCTTGAAAGATCATCTACAATAACTAGTCCATACTTCTTCCCTTCTAGACTCGCAGTTCTAGTGGGTCCAAATAGATCCATGTGTATGAGTTCAAAAGGCCTAGTTGTTGATACTATATTCTTCGATTTGAAGGATGATTTAGTTTGTTTTCCTAATGAGCATGGTCCACAGATTTTGTCCTTTTCAAAAATCAATTTTGGCACATCTTTTATTAATTCCTTCTTGACTAGTTTTGATATTAATTCCATACTAGCATGTCCTAGTCTACGATGCCAAAGCCAACTTGTTTCATTTTTCTTTTCTTCATTAGTAATTAAGCATAATCCATTTTTCTTGCCTAAATCATGAAGATCTACCATGTAAATATTTCTTTGCCTTTGTCCTACAAGTACAATGCTATTATCTTTAGGATTTGTGATTATGCATACTGATGCTTCACATGTGACTTTAAACCCTTTATCACAAAATTGACTTATGCTAAGTAGGTTATGTTTCAAACCCTTAACTAATAAGACATTTTCTATGAAAGTAGATGGAGCAATAAAAATTTTACCCTTTCCAATGATATACCCTTTTCCATTGTCTCCATAGGTTACTACTCCACCCTTCTTAGATTCCAAGGTGACAAATTGATCTACGTCCCCGGTCATGTGTCTTGAACAGCCGCTATCTAGATACCATCGTTTTTCCACTTTATTAGCTGCAAGACACCCCTGCAATAGAGATCAAGAAAGAGCTTTAGGTACCCAAACTATGTTGGGTCCTTTAGGGTTAGTACTTGATGTTCCTTTTGGAACCCAAACTTTCTTGAATTTAAGCTTATGATTATTACTCAATTTGTTTTGACTGGACTTTCTATAGTTACATTCATATGCTTTATGTCCTAATTTATTGCAGCAATGACAAGTAATATTTTCATTTTTAGCTTTTGCAAAAACGTTCTTTAAGTATTTTTGTTTTCTATTTGTTTTATATCCTAATCCAGCCTTATCATATACAGCTTTTTGACTATCAAGAATCATATTTAATTTGGTAGAACTAAGTGTAAACTTATCTACTAAGGATTTATATTTTTCAGCATCTTCTTTTAACTTGACATTTTCAGCAATTAGATTCTTGGTTTCATTTGTGAGTTTCCTACTTAATGTTTCATAGTTATGAGATAGTTTTAACTTATCTTTGATAAGAGATTGATTTTCTTCTTTTATAACTTTATGTTTATTGATTAGTTTTTTATGTCCTTCCATGAGTTCTAAAAATGCATCATGTAATTCATCAACAGTAAAATCACATTCAAGTTCAGAATCTACCTCATCGTCATTGGCCATATGACATATTTGGGCCGTCTTTTGATGATCTTCCTCTTCCGAACTTGACTCCTCACTTTCACTCCATTCAGCCATGAAGTTCTTCTTTTTCAGTTTTCTTGCCATCCACTTTAATTCCGGGCAATCTATCTTATAATGCCCGGATTTGTTACACTCATAACAAATAGGAGTTTCTTTTTTCTTTTCTTTGTCCTTACCCTTTTCTTTGCTTGAGCTACCTTTGAAGAAGGGTTTCTTTTTATGAAATCTATTCTTACCTCTCATAAATTTTTTGAATTTTCTTCCAAGCATAGCCATTCCTTCTTCATCAAATTCATCATCATCATCTGAATCTTCCGACTCAGTTTGTTGTTTAGGGGTGGTAGACTTTAGGGCAATGGTCTTTCTTCTCTTGACCTCATCTTCTGAATTTTGCCTCATGGTCAACTCATGGGTCATGAGTGATCCTAGAAGTTCCTCTAATTGCAGTGTGTTGAGGTCCTTAGCTTCCTGAATTGCAGTTACCTTGGCCTCCCAAACTCTTGGTAGAGACCTGAGAATTTTTCGCACCAATTCAGAGTTAGTATAAGACTTTCCTAAACTCTTAAGCCCATTTATAATTTCAGTAAAACGAGTAAACATATCAGTTATGGACTCAGTGGATTCCATTTTAAATAATTCATACTTATGTACTAGTATGTTTATTTTTGACTCCTTGACTTGATTAGTCCCTTCATGAGTGACCTCAAGTTTGTCCCAAATTTCTTTTGCAGAGATGCATGTAGATATTCTATTAAATTCACTTACATCTAATGAACAGTAAAGTACATTAATTGCTTTTGCATTTAATTGTGCTAATCTTCTATCACTTTCATTCCAATCCATTTCTGGTTTGGGTATGATAGTGCCCTCTATATTAAGTGTGGGTGTGTGAGGTCCTCTAGTAATAATGTACCATAATTCATAGTCTAAAGCTCGAATGAATATCCTCATCCTAGCTTTTCAGTATTTGTAATTTGTGCCATTAAATAGAGGAGGTCTATTTGTGGATTGCCCCTCACTCATAGAACATCCCACTTGGGTTGTCATGATCTTTAACTCTTGATTGTGAGATCAATAAGTACTATTGGAGCACCTTGCTCTGATACCACTTGTTGCCTAAGGTGACAAGCCAAGAGGGGAGGGGGGGTGAATTGGTTTCTCTCGATTATAACTATCTTACTTATGTTAATTGATGAGTTAGTGGAATTAAAACTAATCACAATACAAACAACAAGAAGTATAGTGGTTCGGTGCTCTCCTAAGCACCTACGTCCACTCCCCAAGCGACCCCTTGGGAATTCACTATAATCCCGCGGATTACAGTTGGATTGTTTTTCGGGCTCACAATCCAAAAATCTTTACACTTTGGTTTTCCGGGTTCACCAAAAACCTATGTTGGTTTTACGGGCTCACCAACGAACCTATGTTGGTTTTCCGGGTTCACCAACGAACCTTTACAATTGGTTTTACGGGTTCACCAATCAACCTATACCGTTGGTTTTGCGGGCTGACCAACTAACCTTTACAAGGAGTTTAATAACCAAGATAAGAAGATTTAAGCTCCTAGATGAGCAAATATAATAATATAATCTACAAAGAAGAGTTTAGAGAATAGTTATCGCTTGATGTGACTTCTCTCTTCTTTGTCAAGGATGCTTCACTCTTCAAGGGTGGATGGAGCTCTTAATGACTCTTTGAATCTGCTCAACCACTTTCTTTTGACTCTTGAATGAAGCACTTGGATGAAGAAGATTAGGGCACTTTCTCTTTCTTGTGTACTCTTTGATATTTTGCAAAAGGATGTTCTCTCTGATGAATAGTGCCACTTTAAATAGTTTCCTTCATCCATTGGACAAGCCTCAATGGTTAGAATTCAAAAACTAGCCGTTACTCACTATTGGAAGGACAAAAAGTACTTCTGCAGAACTAGCCGTTATGCTTCTGCCCGTGTTTGGGTCGGCTCAACTTGTCCTTGGGTCGACCCAACTTTCACTTGGGTCGACTCAACCTTTCCTTGGGTCGACCCTCTCAGAACCACAGAAACTTGCAATTCAGCCTTCCTTCACTTGGGTCGACTCAACATTTCTTTGGGTCGACTCAAGGTTCAGTTGGGTCGACTCAACTTCCACTTGGGTCGACCCTCTCAGGATTTCCAGAGAACCTTTTCTGTCATGTATTCTGTCATTGCCTTTGGGTCGACCCTCTCAGTGTTTGGGTCGACTCAAGCTTGGGTCGACTCAACTTCCTCTTGGGTCGACCCTCTTAGTATTTCCAGAGAACTGTTTTCTTGAGTCTTTGAGAGGCTTGAGGTTTGGGTCGACTCATGCTTTCCTTGGGTCGACCCAACTACTGTTCATCCGTGCCATTTTTGCAGAAGTGTGCCAGATGCTTTCTTGATGTGCCGGGGTCGACCCAATCATCCTTGGGATCGACTCAATCCACACTTTGCTGCAACTCAAGGTTAGATTCATCCAAATAAATAATAAAATGCATTTATACAAATATACTGAGAGTAACAGACTTATAAATGAAGTATCGAATTAACTTGCAACATACTCTTGATTATTGCTTGTTAATCATCAAAATAACACTATCATCCTCAGACTCTATCATCAAAGAAAACTTAGAACTTAAAATAAGCAACCAATTGCTAACTCAAAAAACTAATACCTTAATTAAAGATAACGAAAGACTAACTAAGGAAGTTTCAGAACTTAAAAACAGTAACCAAACTATAAAAGATAATCTTACAAAAGACTTAAACTTACTAAAAACAGAGAGACTGAAGTTAACAAAAGAACTTGAAAAATACAAACCTATTGTAGAAAAGTTCACATATAGTTCGAAAAAATTAGAGATGATTCTTAATAGTCAACGAGCTGTAATAGAGTTGGGTTAGGGTATAAGCCTAAGAATAAGCAAAAGTTTCTTAAAAACTTTTTTGTAAAAGCTGGAGAAAGTAAAACTAAAAATATAACCTGTTCTTGCTGTGGAAAAGTAGGACATAAAGCTAATGTGTGTGACCATAGAAAAATAGAATCTAAAAGAAAAACTAAAAAGGTTTGGGTTCCAAAAGAAACCAACATAGCTAACCTTGAAGAACCCAAGAAAACTTGAGTACCTAAAACTATATGATTTTCTTGTGTAGGAGTGTCTTGCAGCCAAGGTCGACAAAAACTGTTGGTACTTGGATAGTGGCTGCTCAAGATACATGACGGGTGACAAGGAGCAACTTTTCACCCTAGAGCCTAAAAAGGGAGGTGCTGTGACTTTTGGAGACGATAACCAAGGTCACATCGTTGGCATAGGTAAATTACAAATCACTTCTTCAACCTTCGTTGATAATGTACGATTTGTAGATGGTCTTAAGCATAACTTACTTAGCGTTAGTCAATTATGTGATAGAGGTTTTGATATTCTGTTTAAGCCATCTCTATGCATCATAACCAACTCAATTGACAATAGCTTAGTATTCAAAGAAATAAGACGTGGCAATGTTTATGTAGTAGATCTTGAAAATCTCGCCACTAATAGCCGTTGCCTAGTAGCTAGCGATTCTAAAGACAATGATGCAAGTTGGTTATGACACCGTAAATTAGGTCATGCAAGTATGGATACAATATCAAAATTAGTTAAAAGAGATTCTGTGATTGGATTGCCAAAGCTAAAATTTGAGAAAAATAAAATTTGTGAAGCATGTCAATATGGCAAACAATCTAGAAGTTCCTTTAAATCCATAAATTATGTCTCTACTGCTAGACCCCTTGAACTACTTCACATGGATTTTTTTGGACCAACTAGAACCACAAGCCTTGGTGGAAACAAGTATGGTCTTGTCATTGTAGATGATTTTTCTAGATATACATAGGTCATGTTTTTAGCTCATAAAGATGAAGCATTTTCAGTATTTAAGAAATTTCATAAGGAAGTATCTAACTCAAGAAATGCTTCAGTTATAGCTATTAGGAGTGATCATGGAACGGAATTTGAAAATCATCTGTTTGATGAATTCTGTAGTAATAAGGGAATAATTCATAATTTTTCTGCACCTAGGACACCACAACAAAATGGAGTTGTGGAAAGAAAGAATAGAACCCTAAAGGAAATGGCTAAAACCATGTTGTGTGAAAGTAACCTTTCTAATTATTTTTAGGGAGAAGCCATTAACACATCATATCATATATTAAATAGAGTTTTATTGAGACGCCCAAAGTAAACTATTTTCATGTATTTGGGTGTAGGTGTTTCATTCATAATAATGGTAAAGATAACTTAGGTAAATTTGATTTCAAATCTGATGAAGGTATCTTTTTGGGGTATTCTACATCAAGTAAAGCTTATAGAGTCTTCAACAAAAGAACCCTTGTTATTGAAGAATCTATACATGTTGTTTTTGATGATACTAATGATGTCTCTTCTAACAAAAGAGTAGCTCTAGATGATGATGCAGAAATACTTGAGAAAAAGATAGATGATATGACATTACAAAAGAATGAACCGAAGCAAATTGGAGAAACTTCAACAAGCCAAGAGGTAATTGATGATCATGGGCTTACAAAGGCTTGGAGGTATGCATACGATCACCCTAAAGAATTAATATTAGATGATCCATCACAATCTATTAGGACTAGAGCTTCTCTTAGGAACTTAAATAATCACCTAGCTTTTGTTTCACTCTTAGAACCTAAGAACATTGGAGAAGCTGAAAATGATGTAAATTGGATAAATGCTATGCAAGAGGAACTAAACCAATTTACTAGAAATAAGGTATGAAATTTGGTAGAAAGACCCACTGAATACTCAATAATAGGAACTAAATGGATATACAAAAACAAACTTGATGAAAATGGAGTTGTGGTTAGGAACAAGGCTAGACTAGTAGCAAAGGGATATAATCAAGAAGAAGGTATAGATTTTGATGAAATCTTTGCTCCTGTAGCTAGACTTAAGGCAATTAGATTGTTACTAGCATTTGCATGTTCTAAAGATTTTAAATTATTTCAAATGGATGTAAAAAGTGCCTTCTTGAATGGGTATATTAATGAGAAAGTTTATGTAGAACAACCTTCTAGTTTTGAGAATCATCAATATCCTAATCATGTTTATAAACTAAACAAAGCACTTTATGGTCTAAAACAAGCCCCTAGATCATGGTATGAAAGATCTAGCAAATTTCTATTAGACCATGAATTTTCTAGAGGAAATGTTGATACAACTCTTGTTGCCCAGATAGACAACCCAAGAGGGGGGGGGGGGATGAATTGGGTTTTAAAATAATTTTGCAATTAAAACGTTTGTGGATGACTAATTAATACTGTTGCAAGATGATTAATTAGTTGCTATGTGCTGTGAGTGAAATGAGAGTAAGAGAGAGAGACACAAGCAATCACAAACACAATGTTTTTATAGTGGTTCGGAGCTAACCCTTGCTCCTACGTCCACTCCCCAAGTCTCACTTGGGAATTCACTATAACCCCTCGGATTACTGCCGGTTGTTTTCCAAGCTCACAACCAAACTTGTTGTTTTACGAGGTCACAACGAACTCGGTCGGTTTGCCCAGGCTCACCGACTAGAACCACCCCAATTGTTTCTCCGGGATCACAATCGAACCCTTACACCGTTGGTTTCAACCTAGGCTCACCAACAAACCTATATACCCTTGATTCAATCCCCTGATTGAATCAAGTAAGGACAAGATGGAAAGAACAAAGACAAATAGAAAAACAGAGCTTCTAAAAAGCAGATATACAGCGATATTAATAAGAGTAAAGTTAAGAGCCCTCAAACACGTTTGAGTTGGAGAAGAGAAGGGCTTCTTGAACTTTGGGTCTCCTCTTGAAAATCTGGAAGACTTGAAGGCAGGAGGAGACTTCTTTTAATGCTGGAAAGAGTCGGTTGAATGGAGTTAATGGCTCTCTTCCTTCTTTTCCGTTGAAATCAGTTTGCCGAGAAAGGATGCTTGATTTCTTTGAGTGGAATGGTACTTCTCTGCCTTGCTACAGTCCTCTGTGGCTTATTTAAGCCATCCCCCACGGAAACTAGCCGTTAGACACATTTTTCTGCCCGTTCTGCACACTCTGCACATCCTGACAATGTGTCCGTTGGGGTCGGAGTCGACTCGCGCGATCTGGAGTCGACTCGGCTGTAACAGGAGTCGACTCATGTTTTTCTGGAGTCGGCTCGGCAACTGTTCCGAATTTGAATTAAAGTGACCTCCTCGACTGGGAGTCGACTCAACTTAATCCGGAGTCGACTCGCCAAAAACTGGAGCTGACTTGGCATTCTTGGAGTCGGCTCATCCCATGGAATTCATGGAGCTATTTTTCAACTTGGCCCACTCGAGTCGACTCGACAGTCCTGGGAGTCGACTCGGCGCTCAGAGCCCGAACTCCCTATCTTCTGTCTTTTGGCGTAGCGCTGCCTTGGAGTCGACTCGAGCTGTCTTGGAGTCGACTCGGCTCTCAGAGACAACAATTTGGTCTTCTGTCTTTTTGGGGTCGCGTTGTCTCGGAGTCGACTCGCGCATTGCGGGAGTCGACTCGAATCTCAGTGTCCGAAAACTGCTCTCTGACTTTTGCCTTGAATACAACTGAGAGTCGACTCTCGCTTTCTTTGGAGTCGACCTGCCAACCATCGGAGTCGACTCGCGTTCCTCAGGAGTCGACTCGGCTCTCAGGGTCGAAACTTGCTCTCTGACTTTTTGTCTGTAATTCCCTGGAGTCGACTCAAACTACTCCGGAGTCGACTCGGTAAGCATCGGAGTCGACTCGCGCACTTCAGGAGTCGACTCGCTGACAAGTTTTAAATTGTGTCTTTCTGTTCATCTGTCTGTTCTCAGTCGGAGTCGACTCATAATGTTCCGGAGTCGACTCGAGCCCGTGCCAGTGCTTCTGATACGCTTGGAGTCGACTCGTAATATCCCGGAGTCGACTCGTAATATCCCGGAGTCGACTCGAGTCTCAGACTTTGGTTCAAACTGACTTCTTAAGATGAGCTACAATGTGAAAGATACATATCTCAAATTATGACTTAGAAAGCCTCTATTGAAAATCCTATGTAATTCAGAATCTGATTTTGTATAAAAGTTTAAACTCCATATGATTACTAAATAAAATCTTAATGTAAGAAAAACAGAATTTATTTTGATGCCTTTGGTTGATTGCTCCGATACGCATCCGAAACATATCATTTCTTATCTTCAAAGTATACTAATATTGATCCAAATGATGTGTCTTTCAATGATCTTAATTGCAAACAAATATTTTTAAATATATGATTTTATTTTGATATTAAAAAGATTTATTGTGTTTCATGTATACATTGCTGAATAACTATGATTAAGAAATAGAACTCTATAAATATATATACCTCAATGATCATCTATATGTTTTTCTCTCCTACATTCTTAAAGACTTCCATCAGAATATATATAGAGTGAATGATTTTAAAGCTAGAAATATTTCAGCTCACTCAAATGATTCTAAAAGAAAGAAAATGTGAATGCTTTTGAAAGAAACTGAGCTTCAAATGAATCATTTTCTGATTAATATTTCTACACATTTTCTCTAAGATTAAGAGAAAGCATAACTTGTTCTTGAAGGATTAGAAAGAGTAATTGCTACAAATTTTGAATAATGATAGATTACTCTACATTCTCGATATCATAGAATTTCAGTTTTATTCACGTTTAATATTAAAATCTGAAATTCAACAAAAGAAAAGAATGATTAAAGAAGTATGCATCTTTCGAGGGGGAGCTTTAGATATCTTATCCTAAAGTTACTTCAATTTGAAGCATACCTTGATTTTTATGGATTGATTTTGATGAACCTCCTTATAATGCAATACTTGCTTTAATTATAAGTTTATGCCTTGAGAAGAGTTCTATAAAGGTTGTCTTATCTCATACCTTGAGTCTTATGAAAATAAGCTGAAACTTATAGAAAATATATTTTTGAGATTGACAATTTTATTGAACATTATCTTCAAATTCTAAATTCTTAAATGGAATGATCAATTGAGGGGAGAGAAAGAAAATTTCAGAAGAAGAGGTCTTATAGAACTTAATCGCATAAATCTATAACTAAAGGAGAAAGAAAGCATAATGAAAAGTGATCCTAATACTCTCCAATATGTATCATCTGAAATTTAAATCTGAATATCTTTATGATACACCTTGAGACATGTTACTTGGTTAGTATGTCTTATGCATCAATCATGAACCAAATTGCAATTCAAATAGTTGATCTTAAGAGCCTCTAATTTAATGAAAAAGGGGGAGAATAACGTGTTGAATTTTCTTGAGTATCTCTTAGAAAATCTATTTTGAAATTCACTAATGAGTCCAAATTGGCTTGCTCTTTAGAACTTAAATTGTGTGCCAATTCATATTTTTTATGTATCAAATTGTGCTTATTTTCTAAAAGAACAAAAGAAAGTCTTTAAAAGAGCTCTGAGATGAATCATAAATTGCATGAATTCATATTTTGGTATTTGTGCCCCAATGCTCTTATTATCATAAAAGAACCTTGAAGTCATTAAGAATTAATGATCCAACATGATGATATGTCTTTCAAATATATAAGTTTTGATCTTTTACTCTGAAAATCAATTAAATTGCTCTCATGTTGATAAAATACTTAATAGATTGGGCAAAAGGTCTTAAATGAACAAGCTTTCATACTTATTAAAGAGAGGTTAGATTTCCACTCATGTGATTCTTTGAATATCATTTGTGGTACTTCTTGTATTAACCTAAGGAAGATTCCACCTATACTTGATTAGAAAACTATCTGTGGTATCAAATTAGAAAACTTCTTGAAATCACATTCGATGTGTTCTGCTCTGAAATTATCTTAATTGGCTCTGATCTATGCTCATTAATCTGATTCTAATATTATTGCCTTGAGTTTTATGATTCATATCCTTGCAATAATTTGACATGCAAATCAGAGTACAATAAGGAAAAGAAATATTTGAGTATTCTTATCTTTGTGCTTAATGTTTCACTATCTTTTTGATGTTGTCAAAAAGGGGGAGAAATATCTAAGTATATGCTCATAATGCTTTGTGTTTTGTATTGAATACAAATCAGCTTAAATTGAAATATGTTGATTGTGTTAAGCTGATTAAATCTAAAGCATTATCATGAAGTATGTTTTTAAATATATATGTTTTCTACTTCATGCAACTTAGCTATGTATTACTCCTAGAAAATAATATCTTTTATATTGCATATACTCCAAGTTTTGTCATCATCAAAAAGGGGGAGACTGATGACCCAAAGATTGATTCAAAGATTGATTTTGATGATCACAAAACCTTGAAGTATAGATACTAATGTTTATGTTGCAAGGAGAAAGATATTTATTTTGCAAGGAACATAGCAAGTTGGAAGAACACAAGAAGGCCTCCAAAGCTCTCAAGAAAAGTTGGAAGAAAGCTACAATTTATTGGCCCAAGTTTAAAGTTCAAAGGATTCAAATTGGAGGAGCAAATTCAAAGGAAAATTCAAAAGAATAGTCTTCGAGTCGACTCCAGAGTAGAACGAGTCGACTGCAGGGAGTAACAGACAGAAAGACAGAGAAGCTATTTTGGACCCTGAGAGGCGAGTCGACTCCTGAAGAACTCGAGTCGACTCCAATAGCTGGCAAGTCAACACCTAAGGAAAACAAGGCAAAAGTCAGAGAGCGATTTTCGACCCTGAGATTCGAGTCGACTCCTGTGGAACGCGAGTCGACTCCAATGGTTGGCAGGTCGACTCCAAAGAAAGCGAGAGTCGACTCTCAGTGGAACACAAGGAAAAAGTCAGAGAGCAGTTTTCGGACTCTGAGATCCGAGTCGACTCCCAGACAACTCGAGTCGACTCCAAGGCAGCGCTACACCAAAATGGCAGAAGGCTGTGTTTCGGAAACTGAGAGCCGAGTCGACTCCGGAACAGTTTGAGTCGACTCCAAGACCAGACAAGCCAAAAATGCAGAGGATCAGTTTTCGGGCTCTGAGAGCCGAGTCGACTCCAAGAGAATCCGAGTCGACTCGAGGAAGAAAATCAGAAAGAATGTCCTCTGAATTCATGGGATGAGCCGACTCTGAAAATGCCAAGTCAGCTCCAGATGTTGGCGAGTCGACTCCGAGTTAAGTCGAGTCGACTCCCAGTCGAGGATGCACAATAATTCAAATTTGGAACAGTGGCCGAGTCGTCTCCAGTAAAGCACGAGTCGACTCCTGCAACAGACGAGTCGACTCCTGATCGCGCGAGTCGACTCCGATCCCAACGGTAATATTGTCAGGAAGTGCAGACTATGTCCAACGGCTCTATTTTTGTCTCTAACGGCTATATTCTTATTTCCACGCCATCAAAAGCTATAAAAACAAGAGGAGAGCTAGGGGAGAAGTTATGGAAGTGGGAGAGAACATTTAGGAAAGAGATTTCAAAGAGATTACTTGGAAAATCTCCCATATGCACAAAAGGGCCATTCAAAGTAAAATAGAGAGAAGAAGAGCATCCAAGTGAATCCCAAAGCTTCCTCTCCATCCGTGTGCTGCCTTGGAGATCCTCTACTTCGTGCAAAATCAGAAGAGGGTCAAGTAAAGAAGAAGCCGAGCTCCTTCATCTTCAAAACTCGTTTGAAGGCTTCTCTTTACTCTATTTGCTTATATTGTTATATTTGCTTATTTAAGAAGCTTTGATTTGTTTTAAACCTTTATTTTAATATCTTGTAACTTGATTCAATCAAGGGATTGAATCAAGGGGTTAAGGTTTGTTGGTGAGCCAAAGGGAAAACCAACGGTGTTAGGTTTGTTGGTGAGCCGAGGGTAAAACCAACGTGTAAGGGTTCGATTGTGATCCCGGAAAAACAATCGGGGTGGTTCTAGTCGGTGAGCCTGGAAAAACCGACCGAGTTCGTTGTGCGCTCGTAAAACAACAAGTTGGGTTGTGAGCTTGTAAAACAACCGGCTGTAATCTGTAGGATTATAGTGAAATTCCCAAGAGGTCTTGGGGAGTGGATGTAGGTGCTGGGGTGCACCGAACCACTATATGTTTGTTGTGTTTGTAATGCTTCTTGTCATTGTCTAACTTACACACTTACTCACTTAGATAAATTGCTTGCTTAACTATTATCCGCGAATTCTTTAGTTGCAAGCATATTCAATCAAGTCACAATCTATACATCAAAATGTTGCTAAGTTTAACTTTCACTGTACATCTATACAACTTAGCATAATTAATCAAAAACTTTCAGAAGTAGGTTAAAAGATTTAAAAGACCCAATTCACCCCCCTCTTGGGTTGTATCTACTGGGCAACATAGGTCGTCCCGAAGATCCCTCACTATCTCCTGCCGCAACTCCCGGAGCTGCTCAGGAGAAATGCGAACCTCCATGGGCTGAGTAGGTGGAGCTGAGGAGGAGGGTCCGGCTGAAGTGGTGGGAGCTGAGGTGGAGGGAAAGGTAGGGAAGTCAGAATCAGGGTCAGGACTGGGGGAGTGTCTGGAAGTATGTGTGGAGGTAGATGATTTCCTAACCCAGGTTCCCTCTACCTTACGAAACCCCATCCTGTGTAGGGTTTCCAGACGCATGCGATCTGTCCATCGCAATGCGCGAGAGGGTTCCCCCTCAGGAATAGGAATCTCGGCCTCCCTAAAGATAAGTGTGTATAGCATGCCATAGGGGAGGGTGAGCCTAGGTCTATCTAGTGGCTCACATAGATATCTATAAATGAGTTTCGGGAAGTTGATTGGGGTGTCCTGGAGGATGTAGAACATAAGGGCTAGGTCCCTCTCAGAAACAAAATCGAAGCGGCCAGTCTTCGGAAAGAGGGTCCTAGAGATGATGCTAAGGAGGAGCCGCATCTCAACAGAAAGTGAGCTAGCGGACACCTCATCTAAGGGGGACTGGGGTGGATATCCTAGAATGGCCGTAAGGGCCTCAGTCCTATCCTCGGGGTGTGTGGGAGCTACCCCTATGTTAGATGTATGCCCTAGAAGCCAATTTGGCTGACACATTGTTGATTCTAGGGACATAATTTTGTACTTGACTGTTTATTATTGAATAAATAAAAGGCATCTTTTCATTCATATTATTTATGTGTCTATGAATCGTCCAAGGAATTAATAAGATGATGATACATATTCTCAAGAGTTGAGAATTTGAGCCATGTATCATTGGTGATTAATTTCTAAATGCTCCTGATCAATGGATCATCACGAGGACGGTGATCGATCCGATCAGTGCACAGATCACTTTTCTTCTGGATGGACGAGACTTGAGTCCACAGTGTAGGAACACTGAAGTGATAGTGCAGGTGCTTGTTAGAGAACAAGGGTACTGAGCGTGACCAAGACAAGAAGTCACTTGGATGTCTATCCACTCGTCAGTGACTTGCTTGATGTTGCAGTAGTGTGACTGGTCCTTTGACCTGCGGTGCTTCGGCTACTCACAGTGAGGTTATTGTAGTTTGACTGCACACATACATGGTCTCTAGCCATATGGGTCCATGCAGTGTAGATTGGCTGCAGTAGGTTCACTGTAGGAGTAGGGTATGCACCTATAAGGAATCTATCGACCTTGATAGAAAAGGAGTGATCCTATGTGATTTGTTAGACTGAGTTCTAAGACCTTGGCCAGGGCAGTAATATAAAGTGAAAAAGAGTTTTCCACTATCGAACTCAAGTCGAACAAATCTTGACATATGACAGACAATGGGGTTTGACGAGTTGTCCATGACCTCCGTCCTGTAGGGATCCACGATAGTAGGACTGTATCACATGTTAACTGCACCTAGAGGTTCATCATTCCATTCTGCTGGGTAGCCACTACATGCTGCTAGGTGTCACTGGTGGATGGTGGGACTCATAGGGATTATCTTGATGATCGATAAACCCTAATGAGTTGAGTTGGAATCGTTCCAACCCATTGAAAGGAGTTTTCAATGATATAGTGATAGAGATCACAATATATCTCACTACCAGTCAGAATAGAACCTATGGGGTCACACACACTAGAAGTATTGACCGATCCGATGGTTGAAATCGTGATTAGGAATCACAAGAAATCAATTTGATTGATAAGAAGTTGAAGAAGGAACAAAGGGAATTAATTAATTGGACTTAAACACAAATCCTACTTCGGGTAGGATTCCTAGAGTCCTAATTGGATTAGGACTAGGAATCCTAGTTAGAGTAGGACTGGGATTCCTATTTGGAATAGGATTCCTACAATCCTAATGAGATTAAGAATTTTGAATTGGATTCCTACTTGGAGTAGGATTCCTAGAAATCCTAATTGGATTAGGACTTCGGATTCAAATGGAGTCCTAATTGGATTAGGACTAAAATTAAACAAATCCTAATTGGATTAGGATTCCTTAAGTCTAAATTAATTAATAATCTAATGAATCAACATGACTCCTAATTGGATTAGGATTGAAGAGTTCAATTGAGTCATGGTTCATTCAAGTCCTAATTGGATTAGGACTAGCGTAGATTGAACCCAATATGGTCAATCCTAATTAGATTAGGACTTAACCATAAGAGAGGCACCCAATCCTCTTTGGAAGAGGATTAGGGCAACACAAGAAGGAGGGATCACGCCCCTCCTCCTCTCCTTGTGTGCGGCATGAAGAGAGGGGCCGGCGCCCCCCTTCCCTCTTTGGAAGATTGTCTTGGAGCTCCTAATTGTTAGGAGCTCCACTCCTTATAAAAGGAGGACTAGGGCCGGCCCCAAGGTAGAAGAGCCCTCATCCTCCAAGCCGTGGCCACCCTCTCCCTCTCCACCCTTGGTTCAGCCGCCATCAGCAAAGGAAAAGAAGAGGAGGCGTCTCCCTCCTCTTGGTCTTCTTCCTTGGCTTCAGCGCGTGTGAAGAGAAGAAGGCTGCGAAGGGATTTGATCTTCTTCTTCTTCTTCAAGATCCTTCTTCTTCCTCCTCTCTAGTGCAATCAAGAGTTGATTGAAAGAGAGGACATCAGCCATCAAAGCTATCTTTGCAAGGGAGCTAGCACCCCGGTGAGATAGAGAGCTTGGATCGGATCCTGCTTCGTGTGGATACCCGTAGAGGCCGGACGTTTGAACGGCTTCAAGCGAACCCTCTTCCAAAACCACGAATTCAGATTTGCGGTGATCATCTACCCGCGCAAGGTGAAGATTTGATCTTCCTAATAGTTTTAAAAGTTTTAATTCTTACCTAATTACGAAAGGTCTCGAAACAACGTTCATGCGATGAACGTCGAACCCGTGCATGCCGATTCCGCTGCCATCTGAAAAATTTTTGAAATATCAGCGGCATGGGCGGGATCCCAACACCCTACTTGTGGAAGGTGGAGATTTGGGCTATGAAATCCTCATAAATAAACAATGGGACACCGGCTACAGTTCCCTCTATTCCCCCATTTCCCCTATGGACAGTACCATAAAACTCTCTAACTAGGCCAGGGTATGTGGGGAGATCTAAGGAACAAAAATACTCTAAACTCTGGGCCCGCAATCTCTCTCCTATGGTAAAGCCCTCCCGGGAGAGATAGTCAAAATCGACGTATCTCCCGGTGGAGACCGCCTTCCCGGCGCACGGCCTCGAGGGAACCTCCCTCGGCGGGGAACGAGCCGGAGGTTGTGGCCTCACGGGATCGTTCCGAGCCTTGGACCGTCGCTCGGTGCCGGTCGCGGGTTAGGGCCTCTTCCGGCTTGAGACAACGGCTTTACGAGGCATGGTCGACCTAGAATGGGGTAATAACGCTAATGGACAGAGGAAGGTCGACGGAAAAAGTCCTAAGGATGGTCGGAGACGATCTAGGAGACGGCTCTAGGATTTTTGAACAGTGGTGGCGGTGAATAGAAGTGTTGATTAAACGCTTGGATTAGGGTTAAAAACCTGGATCCTGACCTCGAGTCGACTCCACTGAGTTGCGAGTCGACTCGACCTCGAGTCGACTCCAAAATATGCGCGAGTCACTCCCGTTATGCTTCCACTGGCCTTGAGTCGACTCCCGTCAATGTGCGAGTCGACTCCCCTTATGCTTCATCTTCCTCGAGTCGACTCCTGTCTGTGTGCGAGTCGACTCCTCCTTATGAGCCGACTCTGAAACTTACTCGAGTCGACTCGAACTCTGGCACGCACCTAAAAATCATGCTATTTTCGTACCAAACCAGAGACACTCACTAAGTTATGATCTAATTTGATGATCATAGTTGAGAAACTCTATTTTTAACACAATCTAAACATCAAAATCAATGAACTAGAGGAGAACACCACTAGGATGGATCAATCACTCCTAATCCCCTCCTAAGCACACTAAATCTCTCTTCACTTAAGGGTTTCGTAAAAATATCAGCTAATTGATCATCAGTGCAAACAAATTGAAGTGTCACATCACCATTCAGTACATGATCTCTTATGAAGTGATGTCTTATCTCAATATGTTTAGTTCTTGAATGCTGAATTGGATTTTTAGTTAGATTAATGGCACTTGTATTATCACAATTAATGGGAATTTTATCTTGTTTAATGCCATAATCTTCAAGTTGTTGTTTAATCCACATGATTTGAGCACAACAACTCCCGGCTGCAACATATTCAGCTTCAGCAGTAGATAATACAACCGAGTTTTGTTTCTTGCTAAACCAAGAGATTAAATTTTCTCCTAAGAGTTGACATGACCCGCTGGTGCTTTTTCTGTCAAGTTTACAACCAGCAAAGTCTGAATCTGTGTATCCTATTAAGTTCAGACTAGAATCTTTAGAATACCATAAACCTATATTCTTTGTTCCTATTAGGTATTTAAAGATTCTCTTGACTGCAATTAGATGAGATTCCTTAGGATTAGACTGATATCTAGCACACATGCATACACTAAACATGATATCAGGTCTACTTGCAGTGAGATACAATAAAGATCCTATCATACCTCTATATAACTTTTGATCTACAGATTTACCTGATTCATCTTGGTCTAATTTGCATGATGAGCTCATGGGTGTGCTGATTGACTTGTTTCCTTCCATATCAAACTTCTTAAGCATCTCCTTGATGTATTTAGCTTGATTGATGATGATCCTCTCTTTCGATTGTTTGATTTGAAGCCCGAGGAAATAGTTCAGCTCTCCCATCATGCTCATCTCAAACTCACTCTGCATTAAGTCAGCAAATTCTTTGCAGAGGCGATTGTTAGTGGCACCGAAAATAATATCATCAACATAAATCTGCACTACTAACATATCTTTGTTTTTCTTCTTAAGAAACAGTGTTGTATCTACATTTCTCCTAGAGAACTCATGATCTAGTAGGAATTTGTTAAGTCTTTCATACCATGCTCTAGGTGCTTGTTTCAAACCATAAAGTGCTTTGTTCAATTTATATACATGATTAGGGTATTGATGATTTTCAAAACCAGGAGGTTGTTCTACATATACCTCCTCATTAATATACCCATTGAAAAATGCACTTTTTACATCCATTTGAAATAATTTGAAGTCCTTAGAGCATGCAAATGCTAATAATAATCTAATTGCCTCGAGTCTAGCTACAGGAGCAAAGGTTTCATCAAAATCTATACCTTCTTCTTGATTATACCCCTTTGCTACTAGTCTAGCCTTATTCCTTATTACAATTCCATTTTCATCAAGTTTGTTTTTATATATCCATTTGGTACCTATGATTGAATATTTAGGAGGTCTTTCAACTAGATTCCATACCTTGTTTCTAGTAAATTGGTTTAATTCTTCTTGCATTGCATTTATCCAATTTACATCTTTTTCAGCTTCTTCTATGTGTTTGGGCTCAAAATGTGAAACGAAAGCTAGATGATTATTTAAGTTCCTAAGAGATGCTCTAGTCCTAACAGGTTGAGATGGATCATCTAGAATTAATTCCTTAGGATGCCCGTGAGCAAACCTCCAAGCCTTAGTTAGCCCATGATCCATAATAGCCTCTTGGCTTGATGATGTATTTCTAATTAATTTTTGATTATCATCTTGTAATGTCATCTCATCTATCTTTTCTTCAAGAATTTCAGCATCATCATCAAGATTAACTCTCTTACTAGAAGAGATATCACTAGAATCATCAAAAACGACATGTATGGATTCTTCTATAACTAGGGTTCTTTTATTAAAGACTCTATAGGCTTTACTAGTTGTAGAGTACCCCAAGAATATACCCTCATCCGATTTAGAGTCAAATTTTTCTAGATTATCTTTTCCATTATTATGAACAAAACACCTACATCCAAAGATATGAAAATAGTTCACTTTTGGTTTTCTGTTTTTCCAAAGTTCATAAGGTGTTTTCTTTATAATGGGTCTTAATAAAACTCTATTTAATATATGACATGAGGTATTTATGGCTTCTCCCCAAAAGTACTTAGGGAGATTACTTTCACATAACATGGTTCTAGCCATTTTCTCTAGAGTTCTATTTTTCCTTTCCACAACTCCATTTTGTTGTGGTGTCCTAGGTGCAGAAAAATTATGAGTTATCCCCTTTTTACTACAAAACTCATCAAATAAATGATTTTCAAATTCGGTTCCATGGTCACTTCTAATAGCTATGACTGAAGTGTCTCTAGCATTTGTTACTTCTTTATGAAATTTCTTGAAAATTGAAAATGCTTGATCCTTATGACCTAAGAACATGACCCAAGTGTATCTAGAATAATCATCTACGATAACTAGACCATATTTATTTCCACCTAGACTTGTGGTTCTAGTTGGTCCGAATAGGTCCATGTGCAGTAGTTCTAGAGGTCTAGAGGTAGAGATACAATTTATAGATTTAAAGGAGTTTCTTGATTGTTTGCTAAATTGACATGCTTCACATATTTTATTCTTTTCAAACTTTAGTTTTGGCAAACCTATCACGGAATCTCTTTTAACTAGTTTTGATATGGTGTCCATGCTTGCATGACCTAACTTACGGTGCCATAACCAACTAGCATCATTTTCCTTAGTTTCATTAACAACTAAACATGGGTTATGTTTGGCAAGATCCTCAAGGTCTACAACATACACATTTCCACGTCTTATTCCTTTAAAAACTAAACTATTGTCATTTGGGTTTGTTATGATGCATAGTGATGGTTTAAACATAACATCATAACCTCTATCACACAATTGACTAATGCTTAGTAGATTATGCTTAAGACCATCAACATATCGAACATTATCAATAAAAGTTGAAGGGGTAATTTGTACTTTACCTATACCAATGATGTGACCTTGGTTATTGTCTCCAAAAGTCACAGCACCTCCCTTCTTAGCTTCAAGGGTGAAGAATTGATCCTTGTCACCCGTCATGTGTCTTGAGCAGCCACTGTCCAAGTACCAACAATTTTTGTCGACTTTGGCTGCAAGACACTCCTACACAAGCAAATCATATAGTTTTAGGTACCCAAGTTTTCTTGGATCCTTCATGGTTAGTAGTGTTGGTTCCTTTTGGAACCCAAATTCTTTTAATTTTTCTTTTAGTTTTTCCTTTTCTATAATCACATACATTTGCTTTATGTCCTAAAGTTCCACAACAAAAACAGGTTATTTTCTTAGTTTTACTTTCCCCTGCTTTAACAAAGAAGTTACTAAGGAGTTTTTGCTTATTTTTAGGTTTATACCCTAAACCCGCTCTATTGAATACAGCTCGTTGACTATTAAGTATCATCTCTAATTTTTCTGAGCTATATGTAAATTTTTCTACAATGGGCTTGTATTTTTCAAGTTCTAGTGTCAATTTTTGTTTTTCTGTTTTTAGATCATTTAGTTCTTTTGTGAGACTCTCATTTATATGTTTATTGTTTTTGGGTTCTAATGTTCCTTTGTTCAGCCTTTCATTTTCTTTAGTTAAGGTATTATTCTTTTGTATCAAGATTTGGTTGCTTGTTTTAAGTTCTGCATTTTCTTTGATAAGAACATCTTTATCCTTAACTAATGAATCATACTTACGGAGATGAGTTTGGTTAGTTACTTTTAGTTCTTTGTTTTTAACGTTTATTGTTTTGTATTCATCCATTAATTCATTGAAAGCATCATATAATTCATCGAAAGTAAAATCTAAATATGGTGCGGATGTTACCTCATTGTCGTTGGCCATAAAACACAGATTGGCCTTTTCTTCTTGTTCTTCATCCGATGATGATGATGAGGTGTCGGAGTCCGATAGGGTGGAGACGAGGACTTTCTTCTTCTTGTACTTGCTCCCCTTTTTCAGCAAGGGACACTCAGCTCTGAAGTGCCCCGGCTTCTTGCACTCATAACAACCGATCCCCTCATTTTCCCTTTCTTTATCTTTATCCTTGTGATAGGAATTTGAGGGGCCTCTCCTTTGATGTGAGGATTTCTTCCGGTTGATGAATCTTCTGAACTTACGCACGAGAAGAGCCTCATCATCATCTCCCTCATGATCTTCTTCTTCACTGCTGCTTGATGAGAGCACAAAAGTGCGACCTATATGTCACTAAAATTAGTGTTATTGTTAACCGATAATAATAAATTCACTAGATTAATATTATATTTGGATTTCACATGGATTAGTATAAATTAGAGATAAAATGCACATTGAGTACAAATTTGACTTCAAATCAGGTCCGAGTCGGGTTCGGGTCCGAATCAGGTCCATTTCTTTTGTGCTTTTGGAAAATAATGTTGGGCAAATCTAAATTGGCTATGTCATAACTATAAGGTGCTGGGTGACCCATGACTTGAAAGAATTGCACTTGACCTCCAGCCAGGATAGATGACCCGTCTACAAGCCAAATTTCATATCATACTATTTTTTTATCTATATGACTAATTGGACAGAACTTGGTGTCTCCCAGCTCCCATCTTACGAGGGAAAGGAAAATCCAAGCCGCCCGCAGTGCATCACCGCCCTTCCCTTGCTCCCGATCCAAGCGCGCCTGTGATCCCGTGCGAAAGAAGGGAAGAAGAAGGAATTCACCAGCCCACGTCCCCACCTCCCGAAATCCCATCGTCCGCGGATCACGCTTCATCATCAGTCCACCGTGCCAGCCACCGTGCCAGTAAGCATCCCGTGATGCAAGCCGAGATCCAGTGCCAGCAACGCCCGCGCGTCTCTTTCCTCCAGCCGATCCGCACTGGATCCCTTCCACGATCGACTCCTCCCCGTCGATCCCGCTCCCAAACCAGCAACCAAAGAAGGAAGTCCTTCCGCGTGCCAGCCTCCGTGCCAGCAACGCCCGAAAGCCCAGCAGCCGTCCACGAAGCTTCCGCCCGAGATCACCGCATCCAGCTCCTCCCAGCGCCTGGATCACGCCAAGATCGACCTCCTCGCGTCCTCACCGCGTCTGCCATCTCCCTTCCGCATCAGGCGACCGTCCGCGGCTATAAGAAGAGAAGGAGGAAGAGAAAGAGGGGTGTGCTCGGTTGTGGGGGTGGGAACCAAAGGAGGAGCTCGGCTGGGTGTTGAGAAGAAGAAACAGAGCAAGTGCTCTGTTCTTGGGAAGAAGAAGAACATAAAAAATTGTTTTATGTTGAAAGTCCACCGTGGGAGTGGGAGAGAAAGAGAAGTGATTTTTCTTTGTTTTCTTTTCTTTATTTTATTTGCAAAATAGGGGAGTATTAGGCCTCTAATCTCCACTTTTATTTGTAATCAATCTTCTTTTTATGAAATCTAGAAAAATTTCTTTCATGCAATCCCTGTTCTAGGTTCAAGTTAATTTCTGTTTTCTTTTTATGAAATCTTTTAATTTTTCTTATATGCAATCCATGCTCTAGGTTTAGTTTAATCTTTGCAGTTTATTTTGAAATTCTTAATTTTAAGATAACTCTGAAATTAATCTTTGCTATTCGACTGGCGATTTTAATTCATATTCTGTCTTTAGAAATCGACCCCTAATCTGCATCCAATTTCAATTGCAAGGTTTTCTGTCTTCCGTTTGTTTATTTTCAATTAGAGAACATTCAACATTCCTGATATAATGTTTTTCTTTAATCATTCAAAAATCGATTTTGAATCCGAGTGAACGTTTTAATTTTTATGCAACTCCAATCGCCTCCCTGTGGATCGACCTCTTACAACCACTATTCTTCGGGTAGCACAGGTAAGAGTAAATTAAATTTAACTCTTGTTCGTCGGTTCTAACAACGATCTGTCTAGCGTATTTTTAGGTAGACAGGAAAGGACGAACAGAATTTTGGCGCCGTTGCCGGGGAGGCAAATCGAGAAGCAAGAACGATCACGAAGATCAAATCAAATTTTGGATGCCCGGAGTGAACGTACTCCGGTAGTAAGTTTTTATTTTTTTTTATTAATTTTTCTTATTTTGATAATTTCTAGTTAATAATTTCGTAGTTATTAAATTCTGAAATTCGAAATTTAAAATTCAAAAAAAAAAAATTTTAAAAAAAAAACAATTTCAAAAATTCAAAAATTTTCTAAATTCAAAATTTGAATTCTGAGATTCGAAATTTGAAGTTTAAAAAGAAAAAAAAATTTTAATTAAATCAAAAAAAATATAAAAAAATTATTATTTTTGCTAGTAATTGATAGGGTGCAATCCCCCGAGGTGATCATACCTCTATTGGGACTCCTCACGGAGTAATCTCCAGAGCTTATTCAACGGGCATTCGGAGATTGAGTGACGCATAAGGATTAGTTTTAGTTTACATTCAAGTTATTGCTAAAAAAAAATTAAAAAAAAAATTAAAAAATAATAAAAATAATAAAAATAAAAAAAAAGTAAAAAAAAATATATTTTGCTTGCTCAGTTAATCAATACAACCTAATGACATTGCATAAACTTTAAAAAAAAATATTGATTATTTGTTGCATCAAGCATTGCATAAAATAATTTAAGGGCAAAACCCACTAAAAAGATAAGGTCAGGAAGTCATTACCTGTCCTTAGCCCAAAAATCACTACATTGCATACTTATCCTAAGCCAAATTAAATTAAAATCAAATTAGACGTTGGCCTTAGGGTTTTCGAGCTCAATTAGGCTCTTGGAAAGAAGCGGCTGAAAGCCACTCCAGTGAGAATTTAGTAATTGGTGATGTCTAGGAAAGTTTTACAACAGTGAGAACTGTTACGGGTATTGTGGTATCGGTGTATCCCTTCTGGCACCACCACACACCCCGGGACTTTCCTGGTCACTGATTACTGGATTGCTTAACTGGTAAGCTCAAGCTTAATCTGAAAGGGAGATTAGGAGCTGTCTAATCTAGGAGAGAATTTCAGGAACTTTTGAACCTGATACATCTCTGTGCAACTAGATTTAAGAAGCTACTAAACCTCACTTAGTTCTAAGACTAATAGGGTCAAATTGTTGTGTGGTGTTGGTTGTGGTCATCTGTGTCTAGCCCTTCTCTTCTTTTAGGATTTCGTTCATTGTAGGAGTCGAATCTAATTTAGTTGTGGAAAATGTATGCATGGTAGAAGGTCATTAAGGGATAAGTTAACCCCATTTGATCCTGAGATTGAAAGAACTTTTCATCACAACCTGCGAACTGTAAACCAACCGTCGATCTCTACAATGGGTAAACACATTAGAACCCTAAATGAATTGTTTGCACCCGCATCCGCTAGTCCCCCTACTTGCATAGTATTACCAATTAATAATGCAGCCCAATTCGAGATTCGGGCTGCAACAATAAACATGTTACCCAAGTTTCATGGGTTCGAGAGTGAACAACCCTACATTCATCTAAACAAATTTTTGACAATTTGTCAAACGTTTAGAAATCAAAATTTAGATGAAGAGGGTATTAAATTAAGGTTATTTCCCATGACTTTAGAGGATCGTGCTGCTGCATGGCTGTATTCCCTAGCTTCAAATTCCATCACATCATGGGAATAACTATCTAGGAAGTTCATGGCTAAGTTCTATCCCATGGTAAAAACTGAAAAAATTAAGGATGCAATCAGAACTTTTAGAGAAAAATCTGAGGAGGAATTTTCCCAACTTTGGGAAAGATTCCATGACTTGTTGGTCAAATGCCCACACCATGGGCTTGATAAGGCTGATCTGGTCCATTTCTTTTATAAAGGACTACCTCCAGCACATAGAAACATGATTGAGTCCATGCACAAGGGTAGGTTCATGAACCAAACCCCGGATCAAGCCTATGAATTTCTTGTTGACTTAGCCGAGAACGCCCAAAATTGGAGTAGCTATGGTGAGGAAGTAAATAGAGATGAGTTCGGGTCTAGAAAACCAGGTAATTATGAAATGAAAACAGACCCAGAACTCAAAAATGTTATGTCCAACCTAGTGAATGGGATGAACAATTTAAGTAAAAAGTTTGATGCTTTTACTGTTTCCACTAGTTCGAGTTCATATAAAGAGTCAAATCCCATCATGAAAGTGGAACACGAGTCATATAGTTTGTGTGTCTTGTGTAACAGTCCGGAGCATCTAGTGGAGTGCTGCCCTAATCTGCCCATCATAAAGGCCGAGCAAGCAAATGCTCTAAATTCATATAGTGCCTTTAAGAAGCCCACTCCCAACTCGTTCAGCCCAGTTTACCACCCTGATAATAGGTTCCACCCAAATTTCTCATACAAGCAAAATGAACCTATTCAGCATCAAAATGGTCCACCAGGTTTTCAAAACAACTTCCCCAGGATAGGTCCACCACAAATGAACCAACCTTTGGTTCCATCTGTACGGCCTTATAATGCCCCTATCCCACAGCAACCTTCACAATTAGAAACCATGATGGCTAATATGATGAAACAACAACAAGATTTTATCAAACAACAACAACAGACCAATACAGCCCAAGCCCAGACTAACCAATTCCATGCGCAAGCAATTGCAAAACTTGAGGTTAGTCTGAGCCAAATAGCTAACTCTCTAGAGGATAGGAAGAAAAGTGAACTACCTAGTCAACCAGTGCCTAACCCTAGTAGACAACAAAATCAAGGTCAGATAGGTCAGTATCAAATCAATTCTAATGGAAATCCGACCTATGAAGTCCAGGCAATTACCACTTTAAGGTCTGGCAAGCAAGTGGACAATAAAGTCCAACTTCCTGAACATGAAAAAGAAAATAAAACTGAATCCGATAAGAACCCTATTCAGAAGAGGGGTCAAGAACAGGACAAACCGGAAAAGAGGGAAGAACCCATAGAAACATACAAACCCAAGGTTCCCTTTCCCAGTAGACTTCAGGACTCCAAGAAACAATCTAACTTTGATGAAATCATGGAAGTCTTTAAAACTGTTCAAATAAATATACCTTTTCTCGATGCCATAAGACAAATTCCCTCCCATACAAAATTCTTGAAAGACCTCACCACGGTCAAAAGAAAAACCAGTATTCCTAGGAAAGCTGTTATGGCTGCACAAGCCTCATCTCTCATTCAACAACAGATTGCCCCGAAATTCAAAGACCCTGGTTGCCCAACTATTGAAATAAAAATAGGAGAGACGATCATCCAGAGAGCTCTATTAGATTTAGGAGCCAGTGTAAATCTACTTCCCTACTATGTGTACCAAAAATTAGGTTTGGGAGAATTAAAGCCTACAAATATTACCCTTTCCTTAGCAGATAGGACAGTGAAGTACCCCAAGGGGATTGTAGAGGATGTAATAGTGAAAGTAAATGAGTTTTACTATTCTGTGGACTTCGTTATCCTTGAGACCGAACCTGTAATACATCCAGACAATCACACACCTATAATTTTAGGTAGACCCTTCTTAGCCACAGCAAATGCTGTGATCAATTGTCGGAATGGGATGCTGAAGTTATCTTTTGGCAATATGAAAGTCGAACTTAATGTCTTTAATATAAGTAAACAACCACCAGACGACAAAGAAATCAATGAAGTTGACATGATTGAAAGTCTGGTTCAGGAGACTTTCTTACAAACTTATAATAAGGACCCTTTAGAAGCTTACCTTGCCCATTCTGAGGAAGTGGTCGAGCATGCACCCCCTAGTTCTGTTCCTCTTATAAGCATAGATCGTCACCAGCCAACTGTTCTTCCTTGGACTCTTCCAAAACTATTCTTAGATAATGGTTGAAAAAAAAGAGGAGATTTACATTTTGTCTGGCTGAAGACATAAAACTTAGCGCTCTTGGGAGGCAACCCGACATGTAAATATTTTCAAAAAAAAAAATGCAGGATTGTGATTTTTGCCCCTATTGTCACTTTACCTACCCATATCAGGTAACTTCTCCTCTATCTTATTACTGTTTTAAATTTTCTTTCACATTGAGGACAATGTTAGATTTAGGTGTGGGGGAGAGAATATTTTTGATTTTTTTTATGCAATTAAAAAAAAATTATTATTAAAATTAAAAAATAATAATAAAAAAGGGGCTTTCAAATTTTTAACTCAAAATCTAATCTTTTTGGCTGTATAAAGTAGAAATTGCTTTGACAATAGCTTTGAGTTAAGGAATATGATAGCAGTTCTAGCTTAAGTTTTCATCCCACCTATCTTCTGCTAACATGATATAAGATGATTTAGCACGTACACGTAAGCACATGAATAGTGGGGGATGTAAACTTACGACTAATATGAATACTTTTAATCTTCGGGATAATTTAGAGTTATATGTGTGATGAACACCCTAACCTAACAAAAAAAAAAAAAGAAAAAAAAAAAGAAGAGATAAAATAAAATAATGAATTTAATTTAAGTCTCCTCACTGAGTAACCGGGCCTCCTGCCTGGCAAGCAGCGAGTGTTCGCGTAAAAAGGTGAGTACATTGAGATTAAACTCTGAGTGACTAATTTGGCCTTGAAGCCTAGTTAACTTGAGTTATTAAGCCTGTTAGGGTGTCTCTACACCTAGTGCCCTGAGCCATCTGGATCGGGAGTCATTGGCCTAACACTCGCTACATGGGTTAGCTAGAAAGCTTAATAAGGCTAGATATTGCACAAGTCATTCTTCTTAGCATTCAGTCTGAAAAAAAAAAGAATAAATAAATTCGGGGTGTTCATTACCATTTAACTCTAGAAAGTCTTGAAAATTGGAGTGATCATGTTGGAAGTAAGTGAAAGCCACTCATTTATATGATACTATCTTGCACCTCACTACATTCTTGACTTGTTAGCAGATAGATGGGGTGTAATGAAACTTGAGTTAGAGTCTGTTTAAATATGATAACAACAAGTCTCTATTGTCCTTGCAATTCTAGTTTCATACAGTAATACTTGTTCAAATTTCGAGTTAAAATTTGGAAATTCCTGACTAATGAAATTTGTGGGTAACTTCACTGCAAACCCTCACGAGACAACACTCGTCTGCTAGGGTAACCTAGGGGTTTAATGGCTTGTTGCACATGCTAAGTGCAATCGTAATACTCTACGAAAGTGAGTATTTATCTTAGGATATTTATATAATAAATAACACTTTTGCTCTCTTATTTTATCATTTTCGCACTGAATTGCTAGAGACTAGCAATAAGCTAGTTGGGGGGCGTGATGAGAGCACAAAAGTGCGACCTATATGTCACTAAAATTAGTGTTATTGTTAACCGATAATAATAAATTCACTAGATTAATATTATATTTGGATTTCACATGGATTAGTATAAATTAGAGATAAAATGCACATTGAGTACAAATTTGACTTCAAATCAGGTCCGAGTCGGGTTCGGGTCCGAATCAGGTCCATTTCTTTTGTGCTTTTGGAAAATAATGTTGGGCAAATCTAAATTGGCTATGTCATAACTATAAGGTGCTGGGTGACCCATGACTTGAAAGAATTGCACTTGACCTCCAGCCAGGATAGATGACCCGTCTACAAGCCAAATTTCATATCATACTATTTTTTTATCTATATGACTAATTGGACAGAACTTGGTGTCTCCCAGCTCCCATCTTACGAGGGAAAGGAAAATCCAAGCCGCCCGCAGTGCATCACCGCCCTTCCCTTGCTCCCGATCCAAGCGCGCCTGTGATCCCGTGCGAAAGAAGGGAAGAAGAAGGAATTCACCAGCCCACGTCCCCACCTCCCGGAATCCCATCGTCCGCGGATCACGCTTCATCATCAGTCCACCGTGCCAGCCACCGTGCCAGTAAGCATCCCGTGATGCAAGCCGAGATCCAGTGCCAGCAACGCCCGCGCGTCTCTTTCCTCCAGCCGATCCGCACTGGATCCCTTCCACGATCGACTCCTCCCCGTCGATCCCGCTCCCAAACCAGCAACCAAAGAAGGAAGTCCTTCCGCGTGCCAGCCTCCGTGCCAGCAACGCCCGAAAGCCCAGCAGCCGTCCACGAAGCTTCCGCCCGAGATCACCGCATCCAGCTCCTCCCAGCGCCCGGATCACGCCAAGATCGACCTCCCCGCGTCCTCACCGCGTCTGCCATCTCCCTTCCGCATCAGGCGACCGTCCGCGGCTATAAGAAGAGAAGGAGGAAGAGAAAGAGGGGTGTGCTCGGTTGTGGGGGTGGGAACCAAAGGAGGAGCTCGGCTGGGTGTTGAGAAGAAGAAACAGAGCAAGTGCTCTGTTCTTGGGAAGAAGAAGAACATAAAAAATTGTTTTATGTTGAAAGTCCACCGTGGGAGTGGGAGAGAAAGAGAAGTGATTTTTCTTTGTTTTCTTTTCTTTATTTTATTTGCAAAATAGGGGAGTATTAGGCCTCTAATCTCCACTTTTATTTGTAATCAATCTTCTTTTTATGAAATCTAGAAAAATTTCTTTCATGCAATCCCTGTTCTAGGTTCAAGTTAATTTCTGTTTTCTTTTTATGAAATCTTTTAATTTTTCTTATATGCAATCCATGCTCTAGGTTTAGTTTAATCTTTGCAGTTTATTTTGAAATTCTTAATTTTAAGATAACTCTGAAATTAATCTTTGCTATTCGACTGGCGATTTTAATTCATATTCTGTCTTTAGAAATCGACCCCTAATCTGCATCCAATTTCAATTGCAAGGTTTTCTGTCTTCCCTTTGTTTATTTTCAATTAGAGAACATTCAACATTCCTGATATAATGTTTTTCTTTAATCATTCAAAAATCGATTTTGAATCCGAGTGAACGTTTTAATTTTTATGCAACTCCAATCGCCTCCCTGTGGATCGACCTCTTACAACCACTATTCTTCGGGTAGCACAGGTAAGAGTAAATTAAATTTAACTCTTGTTCGTCGGTTCTAACAACGATCTGTCTAGCGTATTTTTAGGTAGACAGGAAAGGACGAACAGAATTTTGGCGCCGTTGCCGGGGAGGCAAATCGAGAAGCAAGAACGATCACGAAGATCAAATCAAATTTTGGATGCCCGGAGTGAACGTACTCCGGTAGTAAGTTTTTATTTTTTTTTATTAATTTTTCTTATTTTGATAATTTCTAGTTAATAATTTCGTAGTTATTAAATTCTGAAATTCGAAATTTAAAATTCAAAAAAAAAAATTTAAAAAAAAAAACAATTTCAAAAATTCAAAAATTTTCTAAATTCAAAATTTGAATTCTGAGATTCGAAATTTGAAGTTTAAAAAGAAAAAAAAATTTTAATTAAATCAAAAAAAATATAAAAAAATTATTATTTTTGCTAGTAATTGATAGGGTGCAATCCCCCGAGGTGATCATACCTCTATTGGGACTCCTCGCGGAGTAATCTCCAGAGCTTATTCAACGGGCATTCGGAGATTGAGTGACGCATAAGGATTAGTTTTAGTTTACATTCAAGTTATTGCTAAAAAAAAATTAAAAAAAAATTAAAAAATAATAAAAATAATAAAAATAAAAAAAAAGTAAAAAAAAATATATTTTGCTTGCTCAGTTAATCAATACAACCTAATGACATTGCATAAACTTTAAAAAAAAATATTGATTATTTGTTGCATCAAGCATTGCATAAAATAATTTAAGGGCAAAACCCACTAAAAAGATAAGGTCAGGAAGTCATTACCTGTCCTTAGCCCAAAAATCACTACATTGCATACTTATCCTAAGCCAAATTAAATTAAAATCAAATTAGACGTTGGCCTTAGGGTTTTCGAGCTCAATTAGGCTCTTGGAAAGAAGCGGCTGAAAGCCACTCCAGTGAGAATTTAGTAATTGGTGATGTCTAGGAAAGTTTTACAACAGTGAGAACTGTTACGGGTATTGTGGTATCGGTGTATCCCTTCTGGCACCACCACACACCCCGGGACTTTCCTGGTCACTGATTACTAGATTGCTTAACTGGTAAGCTCAAGCTTAATCTGAAAGGGAGATTAGGAGCTGTCTAATCTAGGAGAGAATTTCAGGAACTTTTGAACCTGATACATCTCTGTGCAACTAGATTTAAGAAGCTACTAAACCTCACTTAGTTCTAAGACTAATAGGGTCAAATTGTTGTGTGGTGTTGGTTGTGGTCATCTGTGTCTAGCCCTTCTCTTCTTTTAGGATTTCGTTCATTGTAGGAGTCGAATCTAATTTAATTGTGGAAAATGTATGCATGGTAGAAGGTCATTAAGGGATAAGTTAACCCCATTTGATCCTGAGATTGAAAGAACTTTTCATCACAACCTGCGAACTGTAAACCAACCGTCGATCTCTACAATGGGTAAACACATTAGAACCCTAAATGAATTGTTTGCACCCGCATCCGCTAGTCCCCCTACTTGCATAGTATTACCAATTAATAATGCAGCCCAATTCGAGATTCGGGCTGCAACAATAAACATGTTACCCAAGTTTCATGGGTTCGAGAGTGAACAACCCTACATTCATCTAAACAAATTTTTGACAATTTGTCAAACGTTTAGAAATCAAAATTTAGATGAAGAGGGTATTAAATTAAGGTTATTTCCCATGACTTTAGAGGATCGTGCTGCTGCATGGCTGTATTCCCTAGCTTCAAATTCCATCACATCATGGGAATAACTATCTAGGAAGTTCATGGCTAAGTTCTATCCCATGGTAAAAACTGAAAAAATTAAGGATGCAATCAGAACTTTTAGAGAAAAATCTGAGGAGGAATTTTCCCAACTTTGGGAAAGATTCCATGACTTGTTGGTCAAATGCCCACACCATGGGCTTGATAAGGCTGATCTGGTCCATTTCTTTTATAAAGGACTACCTCCAGCACATAGAAACATGATTGAGTCCATGCACAAGGGTAGGTTCATGAACCAAACCCCGGATCAAGCCTATGAATTTCTTGTTGACTTAGCCGAGAACGCCCAAAATTGGAGTAGCTATGGTGAGGAAGTAAATAGAGATGAGTTCGGGTCTAGAAAACCAGGTAATTATGAAATGAAAACAGACCCAGAACTCAAAAATGTTATGTCCAACCTAGTGAATGGGATGAACAATTTAAGTAAAAAGTTTGATGCTTTTACTGTTTCCACTAGTTCGAGTTCATATAAAGAGTCAAATCCCATCATGAAAGTGGAACACGAGTCATATAGTTTGTGTGTCTTGTGTAACAGTCCGGAGCATCTAGTGGAGTGCTGCCCTAATCTGCCCATCATAAAGGCCGAGCAAGCAAATGCTCTAAATTCATATAGTGCCTTTAAGAAGCCCACTCCCAACTCGTTCAGCCCAGTTTACCACCCTGATAATAGGTTCCACCCAAATTTCTCATACAAGCAAAATGAACCTATTCAGCATCAAAATGGTCCACCAGGTTTTCAAAACAACTTCCCCAGGATAGGTCCACCACAAATGAACCAACCTTTGGTTCCATCTGTACGGCCTTATAATGCCCCTATCCCACAGCAACCTTCACAATTAGAAACCATGATGGCTAATATGATGAAACAACAACAAGATTTTATCAAACAACAACAACAGACCAATACAGCCCAAGCCCAGACTAATCAATTCCATGCGCAAGCAATTGCAAAACTTGAGGTTAGTCTGAGCCAAATAGCTAACTCTCTAGGGGATAGGAAGAAAAGTGAACTACCTAGTCAACCAGTGCCTAACCCTAGTAGACAACAAAATCAAGGTCAGATAGGTCAGTATCAAATCAATTCTAATGGAAATCCGACCTATGAAGTCCAGGCAATTACCACTTTAAGGTCTGGCAAGCAAGTGGACAATAAAGTCCAACTTCCTGAACATGAAAAAGAAAATAAAACTGAATCCGATAAGAACCCTATTCAGAAGAGGGGTCAAGAACAGGACAAACCGGAAAAGAGGGAAGAACCCATAGAAACATACAAACCCAAGGTTCCCTTTCCCAGTAGACTTCAGGACTCCAAGAAACAATCTAACTTTGATAAAATCATGGAAGTCTTTAAAACTGTTCAAATAAATATACCTTTTCTCGATGCCATAAGACAAATTCCCTCCCATACAAAATTCTTGAAAGACCTCACCACGGTCAAAAGAAAAACCAGTATTCCTAGGAAAGCTGTTATGGCTGCACAAGCCTCATCTCTCATTCAACAACAGATTGCCCCGAAATTCAAAGACCCTGGTTGCCCAACTATTGAAATAAAAATAGGAGAGACGATCATCCAGAGAGCTCTATTAGATTTAGGAGCCAGTGTAAATCTACTTCCCTACTATGTGTACCAAAAATTAGGTTTGGGAGAATTAAAGCCTACAAATATTACCCTTTCCTTAGCAGATAGGACAGTGAAGTACCCCAAGGGGATTGTAGAGGATGTAATAGTGAAAGTAAATGAGTTTTACTATTCTGTGGACTTCGTTATCCTTGAGACCGAACCTGTAATACATCCAGACAATCACACACCTATAATTTTAGGTAGACCCTTCTTAGCCACAGCAAATGCTGTGATCAATTGTCGGAATGGGATGCTGAAGTTATCTTTTGGCAATATGAAAGTCGAACTTAATGTCTTTAATATAAGTAAACAACCACCAGACGACAAAGAAATCAATGAAGTTGACATGATTGAAAGTCTGGTTCAGGAGACTTTCTTACAAACTTATAATAAGGACCCTTTAGAAGCTTACCTTGCCCATTCTGAGGAAGTGGTCGAGCATGCACCCCCTAGTTCTGTTCCTCTTATAAGCATAGATCGTCACCAGCCAACTGTTCTTCCTTGGACTCTTCCAAAACTATTCTTAGATAATGGTTGAAAAAAAAGAGGAGATTTACATTTTGTCTGGATGAAGACATAAAACTTAGCGCTCTTGGGAGGCAACCCGACATGTAAATATTTTCAAAAAAAAAAATGCAGGATTGTGATTTTTGCCCCTATTGTCACTTTACCTACCCATATCAGGTAACTTCTCCTCTATCTTATTACTGTTTTAAATTTTCTTTCACATTGAGGACAATGTTAGATTTAGGTGTGGGGGAGAGAATATTTTTGATTTTTTTTATGCAATTAAAAAAAAAATTATTATTAAAATTAAAAAATAATAATAAAAAAAGGGGCTTTCAAATTTTTAACTCAAAATCTAATCTTTTTGGCTGTATAAAGTAGAAATTGCTTTGACAATAGCTTTGAGTTAAGGAATATGATAGCAGTTCTAGCTTAAGTTTTCATCCCACCTATCTTCTGCTAACATGATATAAGATGATTTAGCACGTACACGTAAGCACATGAATAGTGGGGGATGTAAACTTACGACTAATATGAATACTTTTAATCTTCGGGATAATTTAGAGTTATATGTGTGATGAACACCCTAACCTAACAAAAAAAAAAAAAGAAAAAAAAAAGAAGAGATAAAATAAAATAATGAATTTAATTTAAGTCTCCTCACTGAGTAACCGGGCCTCCTGCCTGGCAAGCAGCGAGTGTTCGCGTAAAAAGGTGAGTACATTGAGATTAAACTCTGAGTGACTAATTTGGCCTTGAAGCCTAGTTAACTTGAGTTATTAAGCCTGTTAGGGTGTCTCTACACCTAGTGCCCTGAGCCATCTGGATCGGGAGTCATTGGCCTAACACTCGCTACATGGGTTAGCTAGAAAGCTTAATAAGGCTAGATATTGCACAAGTCATTCTTCTTAGCATTCAGTCTGAAAAAAAAAAGAATAAATAAATCCGGGGTGTTCATTACCATTTAACTCTAGAAAGTCTTGAAAATTGGAGTGATCATGTTGGAAGTAAGTGAAAGCCACTCATTTATATGATACTATCTTGCACCTCACTACATTCTTGACTTGTTAGCAGATAGATGGGGTGTAATGAAACTTGAGTTAGAGTCTGTTTAAATATGATAACAACAAGTCTCTATTGTCCTTGCAATTCTAGTTTCATACAGTAATACTTGTTCAAATTTCGAGTTAAAATTTGGAAATTCCTGACTAATGAAATTTGTGGGTAACTTCACTGCAAACCCTCACGAGACAACACTCGTCTGCTAGGGTAACCTAGGGGTTTAATGGCTTGTTGCACATGCTAAGTGCAATCGTAATACTCTACGAAAGTGAGTATTTATCTTAGGATATTTATATAATAAATAACACTTTTGCTCTCTTATTTTATCATTTTCGCACTGAATTGCTAGAGACTAGCAATAAGCTAGTTGGGGGGCGTGATGAGAGCACAAAAGTGCGACCTATATGTCACTAAAATTAGTGTTATTGTTAACCGATAATAATAAATTCACTAGATTAATATTATATTTGGATTTCACATGGATTAGTATAAATTAGAGATAAAATGCACATTGAGTACAAATTTGACTTCAAATCAGGTCCGAGTCGGGTTCGGGTCCGAATCAGGTCCATTTCTTTTGTGCTTTTGGAAAATAATGTTGGGCAAATCTAAATTGGCTATGTCATAACTATAAGGTGCTGGGTGACCCATGACTTGAAAGAATTGCACTTGACCTCCAGCCAGGATAGATGACCCGTCTACAAGCCAAATTTCATATCATACTATTTTTTTATCTATATGACTAATTGGACAGAACTTGGTGTCTCCCAGCTCCCATCTTACGAGGGAAAGGAAAATCCAAGCCGCCCGCAGTGCATCACCGCCCTTCCCTTGCTCCCGATCCAAGCGCGCCTGTGATCCCGTGCGAAAGAAGGGAAGAAGAAGGAATTCACCAGCCCACGTCCCCACCTCCCGGAATCCCATCGTCCGCGGATCACGCTTCATCATCAGTCCACCGTGCCAGCCACCGTGCCAGTAAGCATCCCGTGATGCAAGCCGAGATCCAGTGCCAGCAACGCCCGCGCGTCTCTTTCCTCCAGCCGATCCGCACTGGATCCCTTCCACGATCGACTCCTCCCCGTCGATCCCGCTCCCAAACCAGCAACCAAAGAAGGAAGTCCTTCCGCGTGCCAGCCTCCGTGCCAGCAACGCCCGAAAGCCCAGCAGCCGTCCACGAAGCTTCCGCCCGAGATCACCGCATCCAGCTCCTCCCAGCGCCCGGATCACGCCAAGATCGACCTCCCCGCGTCCTCACCGCGTCTGCCATCTCCCTTCCGCATCAGGCGACCGTCCGCGGCTATAAGAAGAGAAGGAGGAAGAGAAAGAGGGGTGTGCTCGGTTGTGGGGGTGGGAACCAAAGGAGGAGCTCGGCTGGGTGTTGAGAAGAAGAAACAGAGCAAGTGCTCTGTTCTTGGGAAGAAGAAGAACATAAAAAATTGTTTTATGTTGAAAGTCCACCGTGGGAGTGGGAGAGAAAGAGAAGTGATTTTTCTTTGTTTTCTTTTCTTTATTTTATTTGCAAAATAGGGGAGTATTAGGCCTCTAATCTCCACTTTTATTTGTAATCAATCTTCTTTTTATGAAATCTAGAAAAATTTCTTTCATGCAATCCCTGTTCTAGGTTCAAGTTAATTTCTGTTTTCTTTTTATGAAATCTTTTAATTTTTCTTATATGCAATCCATGCTCTAGGTTTAGTTTAATCTTTGCAGTTTATTTTGAAATTCTTAATTTTAAGATAACTCTGAAATTAATCTTTGCTATTCGACTGGCGATTTTAATTCATATTCTGTCTTTAGAAATCGACCCCTAATCTGCATCCAATTTCAATTGCAAGGTTTTCTGTCTTCCCTTTGTTTATTTTCAATTAGAGAACATTCAACATTCCTGATATAATGTTTTTCTTTAATCATTCAAAAATCGATTTTGAATCCGAGTGAACGTTTTAATTTTTATGCAACTCCAATCGCCTCCCTGTGGATCGACCTCTTACAACCACTATTCTTCGGGTAGCACAGGTAAGAGTAAATTAAATTTAACTCTTGTTCGTCGGTTCTAACAACGATCTGTCTAGCGTATTTTTAGGTAGACAGGAAAGGACGAACACTGCTACTGCAAGACACGTCTTTGTTAGATGATGTAGATTTGAGAGCTATTACCTTTTTCTTATGGGAGGACTCTTCTTCGCTGTGTTGCTTCATTGTTAGCTCGTGCGTCATTAGGGATCCAAGAAGCTCCTCAAGTGGTAGCTTGTTCAAGTCCTTGGCTTCTTGGATTGCCGTCACTTTGGCTTCCCATGACCTTGGTAGACAGCGAAGAATCTTCCTGACAAGATCACTGTTAGTATAGTTTTTGCCAAGGCTTTTTAGGCCATTGACAATGTCAGTAAATCTAGTGAACATGCAAGTGATTGTTTCATTAGAATCCATCTTAAATAGTTCATACTTATGAACCAATATATTTATTTTGGATTCTTTGACTTGATTCGTGCCCTCATGGGTCACTTCGAGTCTATCCCAAATCTCTTTTGCAGAATTGCAAGTAGAGACCCTATTGAATTCATTCCTATCTAATGCACAGTAAAGCACATTCATTGCTTTGGCATTGAGTTGTGCCTTTCTCATGTCATGGTCATCCCAATCCTTTTCAAGTTTGGGTACAGTGACACCCTCTACATAGATGGATGGGATGTATGGTCCATTTAATATAATGGTCCACATCTCATAGTCTTGGGCTTGGATAAATATTCTCATCCTAGCCTTCCAATATGAGTAGTCGGATCCATTAAAGAATGGGGGTCTTTGGGTGGACTGACCCTCAATGTGAGAAGATCCAAATGGGGTTGTCATTTTGATCTTTTACTCTTAGGGTAGAAGAGTTTAGGCTCTGATACCATTTGTTGCCCAGATAGACAACCCAAGAGGGGGGGGGGGGGGGGTGTGAATTGGGTTTTAAAATAATTTTGCAATTAAAACATTTGTGGATGACTAATTAATACTATTGCAAGATGATTAATTAGTTGCTATGTGCTGTGAGTGAAATGAGAGTAAGAGAGAGAGACACAAGCAATCACAAACACAATATTTTTATAGTGGTTCGGAGCTAACCCTTGCTCCTACGTCCACTCTCCAAGTCTCACTTGGGAATTCACTATAATCCCTCGGATTACAGCCGGTTGTTTTCCAAGCTCACAACCAAACTTGTTGTTTTACGAGGTCACAACGAACTCGGTCGGTTTTCCCAGGCTCACCGACTAGAACCACCCCGATTGTTTCTCCGGGATCACAATCGAACCCTTACACCGTTGGTTTCAACCTAGGCTCACCAACAAACCTATATACCCTTGATTCAATCCCCTGATTGAATCAAGTAAGGACAAGATGGAAAGAACAAAGACAAATAGAAAAACAGAGCTTCTAAAAAGCAGATATACAGCGATATTAATAAGAGTAAAGTTAAGAGCCCTCAAACACGTTTGAGTTGGAGAAGAGAAGGGCTTCTTGAACTTTGGGTCTCCTCTTGAAAATCTGGAAGACTTGAAGGCAGGAGGAGACTTCTTTTAATGCTGGAAAGAGTCGGTTGAATGGAGTTAATGGCTCTCTTCCTTCTTTTCCGTTGAAATCAGTTTGCCGAGAAAGGATGCTTGATTTCTTTGAGTGGAATGGTACTTCTCTGCCTTGCTACAGTCCTCTGTGGCTTATTTAAGCCATCCCCCACGGAAACTAGCCGTTAGACACATTTTTCTGCCCGTTCTGCACACTCTGCACATCCTGACAATGTGTCCGTTGGGGTCGGAGTCGACTCGCACGATCTGGAGTCGACTCGGCTGTAACAGGAGTCGACTCATGCTTTTCTGGAGTCGGCTCGTCAACTGTTCCGAATTTGAATTAAAGTGACCTCCTCAACTGGGAGTCGACTCAACTTAACCCGGAGTCGACTCGCCAAAAACTGGAGCTGACTTGGCATTCTTGGAGTCGGCTCATCCCATGGAATTCATGGAGCTATTTTTCAACTTGGCCCACTCGAGTCGACTCGACAGTCCTGGGAGTCGACTCGGCGCTCAGAGCCCGAACTTCCTATCTTCTGTCTTTTGGCGTAGCGCTGCCTTGGAGTCGACTCGAGCTGTCTTGGAGTCGACTCGGCTCTCAGAGACAATAATTTGGTCTTCTGTCTTTTTGGGGTCGCGTTGTCTCGAAGTCGACTCGAATCTCTGTGTCCGAAAACTGCTCTCTGACTTTTGCCTTGAATACAACTGAGAGTCGACTCTCGCTTTCTTTGGAGTCGACCTGCCAACCATCGGAGTCGACTCGCGTTCCTCAGGAGTCGACTCGGCTCTCAGGGTCGAAACTTGCTCTCTGACTTTTTGTCTGTAATTCTCTGGAGTCGACTCAAACTACTCCGGAGTCGACTCGGTAAGCATCGGAGTCGACTCGTGCACTTCAGGAGTCGACTCGCTGACAGGTTTTAAATTGTGTCTTTCTGTTCATCTGTCTGTTCTCAGTCAGAGTCGACTCGTAATGTTCCGGAGTCGACTCGAGCCCGTGCCAGTGCTTCTGATACGCTTGGAGTCGACTCGTAATATCCCGGAGTCGACTCGAGTCTCAGACTTTGGTTCAAACTGACTTCTTAACTTATCCAAAATATCTTGAACCAAATCTAGAAACATTTAGACAAGATTTTCACTGAAACACTCGATTGAATTCATTAGTAAACAAAAGATATACTCAAATGCTTTGAGCTCATCAAAATCAAATAGGGTTATAATCAATCACTCCACAACTCTATTTTTGAAAAAGAAAAACAAAAATATGTTGGTAGTGCAGATTTATGTAGATGATATTATTTTCGGTGCTACTAACAATCGCCTTTACGAAGAGTTTGCTGAGTTAATGCAGAGTGAATTTGAGATGAGCATGATGGAAGAATTGAACTACTTTCTCGGACTTCAAATCAAACAATCCAAGGAAGAAATTTTCATCAATCAAGCTAAATACATCAAGAAAATGCTAAAAAAATTTGATATGGATGGAAATAAGTCAATTGGCACCCCCATGAGCTCATCATGCAAACTAGACAAAGATGAATCAGGTAAATCAGTAGATCAAAAGCTGTATAGAGGTATGATAGGATCTTTACTATATCTTACAGCAAGTAGATCTGATATTATGTTTAGTGTATGCATGTGTGCTAGATATCAATCTAATCCTAAGGACTCACACCTAATTGCAGTTAAGAGAATTTTTAAATATCTCATAGGAACAAAAAACATAGGTCTATGGTACTCTAAAGAATCAAGCATAAATTTAATAGGGTACACTGATTCAGACTTCGCTGGTTGTAAACTTGATAGAAAAAGCACCAGCGGGTCTTGTCAATTTTTAGGAGAAAATCTAATTTCATGGTTTAACAAGAAACAAAACTCGGTTGCACTATCTACGGCTGAAGCCGAATATGTTGCTGCTGGAAGTTGCTGTGCTCAAATTTTATGAATCAAGCAACAACTTGAAGATTATGGCATTAAACAAGATAAGATTTTCATAAATTGTGATAATACAAGTGCCATAAATCTAACCAAAAATCCAATTCAACACTCAAGAACAAAACATATTGAGATAAGACATTACTTCATAAGAGATCATGTGTTAAATGGTGATGTAATGCTTGAATTTGTTTGCACTGATGATCAACTTGCTGATATCTTCACAAAATTCTTGAGTGAAGATCGATTTTGTATTCTTAGAAGAGAGTTAGGAGTGATTGATCCATTCCTGTGATACTCCCCTCTAATTGATTGATTTTGATGATTAGCTTATGTTAGATATAGAATTTCTTATCTATGGTCATCAAATCAATTCTTAAATCTTAGATATTTCCATAACTCTCTCCTTTGGCACGGTAATAACAAGTTTGTTGGTTATGAGCCAGAGTTCGAGTCGACTCAAATAGATTTTAGAGTCGGCTCGTGGGCGAGTCGACTCGCGCACATTTAGGAGTCGACTCGAGGTCGAGTCGACTCGCGACATACCAGAGTCGACTCGAGGTCGGAAATTCGATTTTTAACCCTAATCGAAACGTTTATTCCTCACTTCTATTCTCGGCCGACACTGTTCCAAAACCCTAGAGTCGTCTCCGACCCGTTCTAGGTCCTCTTCGTCGAGTTTTCTTCCATATCTCTTGTCCATCCCTCGATTTTAGATCAAAATGCCTAGGAAAGTCGTTGTCCCGAGCCGGAAGAGACCTTTCTCCGCAAGCGGCTCCGAGAGACGGTCCAAGGCGAGAAACGAACCCGTGAGGCCACCACCTCCGGTTCCTTCTCCGCCGAGGACGGTTCCCTCGCAACCATGCGCCGGAAGGGCAGTCTCTACCGGGAGGAAAGTCAACTTTGACTTCCTCTCCCGGGAAGGGTTCAACCTAGGGCATCACCTTAGAGCCCAAAGTCTGGAATATTTTTGTTCTCTTGACCTCCCCACCTACCCGGGGTTAGTTCGGGAATTTTATGGGACCGTCACAAGGGGTGGCGGTGGTGTCCAAGGAGTAGTAGCCAATGTCCCCATTCTCATTTCCGAAGATCTCATTGCTAGGATCCTCCACTTGTCTTGCGATGGGATTGCTCCCACACATCCTACAGATAGGACAGAGGCCCTTACGGCCATTTTAGGGAGACCACCCCAATCCCCCATCGAAAAGGTGTCTGCAAATCAGCTTTCGGCTGAAATGCGACTCCTCCTAAGCATCATATCTAGGACCCTTTTTCCTAAGACTGGTCGGTTTGACTTTGTCTCAGAAAAGGACCTAGCATTGATGTTCTACATCCTATATGACATTCCCATAAACTTCCCAAAGCTAATCTATAAGTATCTCTGTGAACCCTTAGATAAGCCTAGGCTAAGCCTTCCCTATGGTATGCTCTGTACTCTTATTTTTAGAGAATTAGAGGTCCCTATCCTTGAGGGAGAACCCACACGCTCCCTTAGGCATACTGATCGTATGGGTGAGGGGACTCTTCACAGGATGGGCTTCCATAAAGTAGAAGGAGTCTGGGTTAGGAGAACCTCTTCAGCCACACCATCCGACCCTACCACCTATCACTCACCTAGTCCTGATCATGACCAGGACCACTACATAGCTCCTCCCACTTTTCCTTCCACTTCTGGTTCTTTATTCCCATCCACTTCAGCTGGACCCTCTACTGCACCACCACCTCAGCAGCCCCTGGAGGTCAGGATCTATCCTGAGCAGCTCCGGGAGATGAGACAGGAGATTGTGAGGGAGCTGAGAGATGACTTGTTGAGAGAGCTCCGAGGTCCCCTGACTGCTCCCTCCTCTGATGTTGTTCCCTCCTTAGCAGCCGTGTCCAAGATGGTTGCAGACCTGAAAAGAGGAAATCTACAACATCAGGAGCCTAGTCCAAGCTCAATACTAGAATATTAGCGACGTAAAAGATGACACGAGGAAGATGTGAGATAGCATCAGAAACGAGCTTGGTAGCCAAAGTCAGGGTGCAGAAAGGCTAGCAAATGCCTTAATCTCCAAACTTGACACCCTCCAAGAAAGTGTGACCCAGCTCACCTCGATACAGTCTAGGGCCACCTCGGAGATCATCGAGCAGCTAGGGAACGTCTCTGAGGGGATAAGCTTGGTCATGCAAGTTAATAGACTGAGAACGGGAGCCACATCCTTCACTACAAAGAAATCCTAGTGTATTTTTTTTGTGCAGTCCCTTGAGAACTTTTTCTGTTATGTAATCACACCTGTACTCAAATTTGACTTTAATACAATGAGTAGAAATTTCCTTCCAAAACTGTGCAAATTGAGTTCTTATACTTTTCTGTGTTTTGTGCTTTTTTGCTATGATGACAAAAAGAGGGAGAAAATATGATGTAAAGGGAATCACTAAAAAGAAAATCCTTAAAGCAAAAAGAGTAATTTGTTCTTAGTGGATTCGATACCTCGAGGCTCATTATTTCTCTGTTGGGGCTCCTCAAGGAGTAATCTCCAGAATCTATTCAAGGGATATATGGAGATTAGTTGAATCATACTCAATAACAAATTGTCATATTTTCCCTCTGAAAATAAGAATTTAAGCTCAAAAGCCTCAAGACATTAAAAGAAAATTCAGAAAACCTAAACAAAATTGAATGCATGTGTTGAGGGGAAGAATCTGAAATCTTAAGAAAGCAAATTCATTAAACACATATAAGCCAAACAATTGATTACATGATATGAAGGCTTATATAATTTCAAATGAAAGGGAGAGCTTTAATTTCAGGATTTACTGATTCATACCTTTCAATTTTGGATAAATTAAATGACTAGACATTTGAATTCATTTCAAAACTTTACTATAAATCTTCTTTTAGTTGAGCAATTCACTTTACAAATACTCAATGTTTTGTCATCATCAAAAAGGGAGAGATTGTGGAGTGATTGGTTATACCCCTATTTGATTTTGATGAGCTCAAAGCATTTGAGTATATTTCATGTTGTACTAATGAATTCAATCTAGTGTCTCAGGCAAATACATGTGAATTTATATTTAAGAGCATCGAACTTTTGTTCAAGGTCATTTGGCTAAGTGCTGAATTCAATTAAGCCAAAGTCTGAAGCTCGAGTCGACTCTGGAAGATTACGAGTCGACTCCAAGTATTTGAGAAGTTCTGGCACAAGCCCGAGTCGACTCCGGTACACTACGAGTCGACTTCGACTGAGAATAGACCGAAGGACAGAAAGATGAATTTCAGACCCTGTCACCGAGTCGACTCCGACGATTTCGAGTCGACTTCGATGCTTGCCGAGTCGACTCCCGACGGTTCTGAGTCGACTCCAAGGAGTAACAGACAGAAAGACAGAGAAGTGTTTTCTAGACCCTGTTACCGAGTCGACTCCAGAAGGATGCGAGTCGACTCCAATGTTTGGCGAGTCGACTCCTAAACATGCAAGAGTCGACTCTCACAGGAAAGCAGACTGAAAGGGAGAAAACCAAACAAAGTGACTCTGTGAACGAATCGACTCCGAGAATACGAGAGTCGACCCTAAGTCAGCCGAGTCGACCCCAACAAAGTGTGAGTCGACTCCGAGGCAGTTCTACTCGAAAGACAGAGGATCAGTTTTCGGGCTCTGAGAGCCGAGTCGACTTCAAGATAATCCGAGTCGACTCCAAGACAGTTCAACTCAAAAGATAGAGGATCAGTTTTTCGGGCTCTGAGAGCCGAGTCGACTCCAAGATGATCCGAGTCGACTCGAGAGAGAAATGCAGAAAGATAGATCTCTGAAAACCTGAGAACGAGCCGTCTCCAAAAGTGCCGAGTCATCTCCAAATATTGGCAAGTCGACTCCAAGTTTGGCCCGAGTCGACTCCAGGACGGGACAGCACTTTAATTCAAATCCTAAACAGTGGGCGAGTCGTCTCCAGTAAAGCATGAGTCGACTGCAGCAACAGCCGAGTTGACTTCAGATCGAGCGAGTCGACTTCGACCCCAACGGATATATTGTCAGAAAGTGCAGACTGTGCAGAACGACCACAAATCAGTGTCTAACTGCTATTTTTCAAAGGGGACTGTTTAAATAGCCAGAGTGAACAGTAGTAAACATCAAGAGAGTTACTCCATCTGAGCATTAAGTGTTTTCCAACTTTCAAGAGTCCATTAAAAAAAAAGGAAAAGTCAAGCAAAAGAAGGAAGAACCGCATTCAATACATTCCTAGAAGTCTTCCCTTCGCATTCAAGGCTCTTCCTCTGACATCAGATTTTCAGCGCACTCAAAGAGGAGACTCAGAGTTCGAGAAGCCCCTTCTTCCTCTTTCAAAATCTGTTTGAGGGCTTCTAACTCTACTCTATTCATATTGTTTAATATTTGCTTATTAAGAAGCTTTCCTTGTAACCTTTTCCAAATTGTTGTCTTACTTGATTCAATCAGGGGATTGAATCAAGGGTAGTAATGTTTGTTGGTGAGCCGAAGTTAAAACCAACGGTGTAAGGGTTCGATTGTGATCCCGAAAAAACAATTGGGTGGTTCTAGTCGGTGAGCATGTGAAAACCGACTGAGTTCGTTGTAATCTCGCGAAAACAACAAGTTGGGTTGTGAACTTGTAAAACAACCGGCTGTAATCCAAGAAATTATAGTGAACTCCCAAGTGAAGCTTGGAGAGTGGACGTAGGAGCAAGGGTTAGCTCCGAAACACTATAAATTAGTTTGTGTTTGTATTGGCTGCTGATCTCTCACTCTCTCTTCATTAACTTCATCCAGTAACTTAACTAATTTGCTTGCAATAGAATTAGTTAATTACTAATCATAGTTTTTAATTGGTCGAGAATTAATCCGATCCCAATTCACCCCCCCTTTTGGGTTGTCTTCTTGGGCAACAAGACTTTAATAGATATGGTTAACTCAATGCTTATAAGCTCAGGAGTACCAGAGAATTTATGGGGGGAAGCTCTAGTTTCAGCCTGTTATATCCTCAATAGGATTCCCTCCAAAAATAACGATCTAACCCCATATGATGTTTGAAAACATAAAAAACCTAATCTTAGCTACTTAAAAGTGTGGGGGTGCTTGGCAAAAGTAAAAATACCTGATTTTAAAAGAAAGAAAATAGGACCTAAAACAATGGATGCCATATTCATAGGATATGCAGCCAATAGTAATGCCAATAGATTTTTGATGATTAATTCAGAAAAAAATGATATTAGTAACGATACTATCATAGAAGCTAGAGATGCAACATATTTTGAAGACACTTTTCCGCTTAGGACTAGTGTAGATAGTGATATAGCTAGTAGCTCTACTAAAATAAGGACAAGAGAAATAAAAGTAAAAGTGGAACCTAGAAGGAGTAAGAGATCCAGGGTAGAGAAAATATTTGAAGATGACTTATATTTCTTTCTTATAGAAGACTCTCCAACTATTTTTGAGGACGCAAAAAAATTCTTGGATTCACCCTTTTGGAGAGAAGCTGTGGACAATGACATTCGTTAATTATCCAAAATCATACTTGGGAACTGACTGATCTTCCTTCTGGCTGTAAAATTATAGGGTGCAAATGGATCTTTAAGAAGAAACTTAGGCTTGATGGGTCTGTAGATAAATTTAAGGCTAGATTAGTTGCCAAGGATTTTACTTAAAGACCTAGGATAAATTTCTTTGATGTTTATGCACCTTTAGCTAGGATTACCACTATTAGGATCCTGATAGCATTAGCCTCCATCCATAGATTAGTGATTAATCAGATGGATGTGAAAATAACTTTTCTAAATAGAGACTTAAATGAAGAAATTTACATGGACCAGCCAGAGGGATTTATAATCCCGGGCCAAAAAAATAAAGTTTGTAGATTAATCAGATCTTTTTATGGTCTTAAACAAGCACCCAAGCAATGGCACTTGAAATTTGATGAAATCATGCTGACATTTGGATTTGAAATCAATAGTATAGACGAATGTGTATACCATAAGAGAGTTGAAAATAAATTTGTGATTTTATGCCTCTATGTGATGACATACTGATCTTTGGGACAAATCTTCATATAGTTGATGAAGTAAAGCAATTATTAAGTCATAAGTTTGATATAAAAGACTTAGGACAAGCTGACTTAATTTAAAATTCCAAAATAGTTAGAAGTGCAAATAGTATTAAGTTATCCCAAAGTCATTATGTTGACAAGATTCTTAATAAATTTAATTATATCGATTGTCAGCCCGTCTTTACTTCCTTTGATCCCTCTACACACCTATCTTTCAAAGCCTATATGCTCAATGTTGGAAATTGTATCCTAAATGTCAATCGTCAGCATGTTGATGATTAAATGAATTGACAAATCAATAAAGTATTTTTTGGCATTATTCATCATTTTACATCTTCAAATGAACTCTTATATAATGAAGTCCTTAGGACTTATTAATGATAAAGGAGGATTTATCTTCGAGTCCTTAAACTAGTTCGCGACCAAATGATATGTTGTTACAAGGACGACAGCATTATCAAGATTACGTCGTTGTGTGACATATACGTTGGTTGTCCTCTTAACCAAGGAGTGTGGAGATACTGGTATGCCACACAGGTGAAGTGTAGGAGTATATTTCACTGAACGTGACCAATACCGGAACGCTCTACTGTCAAGAGATGTTCCGAGTGGATATAGGTATAAATTTGGCCCTCTGACCTGAGACCACAACTTATGACTAGCAAGCAACTCATTGTACTTTGGTACCGGACTACCTGGATTTCTAATTCAGTGACGGAAGGTCACTGGGTGCAGTCAAGTGCTTGCGTAGTCAGTTATGAGTCGAGATGGAATTGACCCCTCCTGGAAACAGAAGATAATGTCTTGTGATTAATTTAGCAAAACCTTGGCCAGGGTAATCCCAGTGAGGAGTCACGAGATATCTAAAGTTAATCACATAATGGATGTACTAATTATAGGGTTGACAGTGAGCTCTAAGTCATCCTGGCATTAGGAGTCAAAGGGATTGAATTATACAGTAACCATAGTTCAAGGTTCCAGAATATTTGCTTCGCATATATTCGGCCTATCCGGACGTCGGGTACCATTGCTAGATGGTCACATCGATTAGTGTAGAAAGTCGTTTCTATACTACCGGCTTAGGTTCGAACCTATGAGGTCACACGCATAGAAGATTCCTGATTGATCAAGAAGGCTGATGAATGATTAAGAATCATTCGGGGATAATTTGGTCAATTCGATTGGCAAATTATCTTATAAAATAATTAAAGTAATTATCGGAGGATTGATTAGTAATTAGATTGCTAATGAACTCAATTGGATTGAGTAATTAGACTAAGGATGAGCCAAATTGAATTAGATTCAATTCTGGGCTCAATCAGGTTTTTTGACCTGATTGGATTAGCTCTGAATCAAGAGGACTTAGGTTGACCAAATTAAATTAGATTAAATTTGTGCTTAATTAGGGATTGACCTAATTGGATTAGGTTCAACCCATAGTAATTGGATCATTCTAATTGTTAGGATTTAATTAAATTAAATGGGTTTGATCTGAAGCTGTTCGGATCTTGAAATCCACTTGTCACATATCCATGCATGGCGCCATAAATTGATTTTTAATATGATTAAAAATTAATTTAATTTATTTAATGGTGCCATGGGACACTTGGCAACATCAGGGACCTCTTTCATCATTAGATGGGTCGAAATGGAGAGATAAATTCATGAAAAGAATTGGATAAGATCAAATTCTCTCTCTTCATGACATATGTCATCCTTATCTTTATCTCACTTCTAATTAAGGTTGAATTTCGAATTTAATCATCACAAAATCACCACGTGACCCTCTAATCTGTTTGGGGGCATGGGAATTTCAAAATTGAAAGAGGAAAGTGGCAACATGATGAATGGTTTAGATTAGATCAAGCTTCATCATGTAATGGCACATGAACTTGAATTTTGAATTCAAAATTCAAAACCCCACAAAATCCTCCACAAATATGGGATGGTTGGCATGAAGTTAGGTAGAAGAGCAACATTAAAAGGACCTCCATCATCTGGTGGTCGAATTCAAGGAAAAAAGAGAAAAAAAAGAAGAAAAAAAAAGGGAAAAGAAAAGAGAGGAACCCTAGTTCATGCATGGAAAAATTCTGCATTCAATCTAGCTGACTTCTTCCTCCTCTAAGTCCATCGCGCCATTAGTGTTAGGGGTCCCTGATAAGAGTCTTTAGATCAAATCTAAGTACTCTTCAATCCCTTTAAACCTTTCCTCCAAGTTCTTCCAAGAAGGCGGATCAAAAGTTGATAGCGTTTGGAAGATCAAATTTCAGCCTCAAGAAATTCTGCGCAAGCTAGCACTTCCGCAGGATTGGATCTCTTCAGGAACTTTGCGTGGACTTCTCGTAGAGACCATTCGTGTGCGTGGCTGCGAAGTGAGGATCAGATCCACAAGTTTCATCCATCATAAAAGGTATTAATCCTACATTAATCTTTTATTATGGTGTCAAGATCTAGGTCTGATTCTCCGAGGTTTTACCCTCTTTTGGGGCTCCTCACGGAGATATCTCCAGAATCCATTCAATGGATATTCGGAGATTAATCGGAATAGAGTTCTTAAGTTTCAGATCTGATAGTTAATCATGCATAAAAGTTTTAGCATAATTATTTAAACGATTCCGGCATAATCCTATGTGTTCTTAAGATGCTGATTTCTAGATTTGATCTTGTAAGCATGCATGAATTAAATTGTTTGATTCATTTTTTCCGCTGCGTTTTAAAACTTAAAAAGAACTACGTATGGCTTGATCCTCCTTATGAAGGGGTACGTAGGCAACCCGATCAGGTTCAGCCATGGTTTTTTTTTTTTAAAAAAAAAAATCAGCATGCTTAACACCGAAGAACCTAGGATACACTTTCAGTGGTATCAGAGCCAGGTTCATGTTTAAACTTTTATGTTTTAATTCTTGTAATTAAATCTGAAATCATTAACATATTTAGATTAGATCTAAAGTATTTTTTATGATTGATTTAATTGCTGATTATGCATGATTAAGTAGATCTGAAATTTTGGATGCATATGATGCATGTTTGTGTTAGGATTAGTAACATGAATAAATCTGAAATTATAATATTATTTAGATTAGATCTAAATAAAGTTTATGATTTATATGATCTCTGATTTTAATGAACAAATCAGATCTGAAAATAAAAGTGAAAAAATAAATACATAAGATGTATGTTGTTTGAATTAATTCATGTTGTTGTGTATATGTGATGCATGAACATAAAACATAATGACTTAAACATGAATTAAATCTGATTACATGTGATTAATTACAAAAACTCAGATCTGAAAATATGTTTTAAGAACTGAAAGATTGTAATTAATATGTAATTAAAAAGAAATATGCAATGATCAAAACTTTCATAAGTCTAAACTTAATTGAGAATTAAGTGTTATGAAATAGAATTGTAACTCAATTAATTGACATTGCATAATTATTTGGGCATATGGGTTAGCTTGAATCAAGTTCTTAGGATTGGGTTAGACCTAAGGTTAGAATCATACATGGACAAATAGAATTAATTGATCAAATCTAATTAAGTAGTAACTAGATTAGGTCAAGAAAATTCTAGGTCAATTTACAATAGTTGTAGATGGATCAAGTCCGTGTCTTTGATTAGACCAAGATGGAACTTGATTTAGGCTCAGAGGTGAAGCCCGAGTCATTTGAGTAATCAAATCGAAATTGATTAACCAGTCGGTGTCTAAGGTAAGTTTGGCAGTTTTGACCGGTGGTTTTTAATTGGGAGCTACTCGCACTGATTCGTCTTTGCCGAGTTAATGGCATATCTCTTCCACCGATCTCACTTACCTGGCCGACATGGTTAATCACATTTTGATTGGATCACTTAATGATTCGAGTTAGCCCATGCCTATAAGGAAAATCAGTTTGACTGATTTAGGTGCCTCCTTAACCGGTTTGAGTCTAATCTGATTTGGTGAAGTCAGTGGGAGAAATTAGACTAACCGGATCTTCTTATCTATCCTAATTAAGAAATCCTCTAAAATTATTAGGTCCTTAAAATGAAATGATTATGGGGATAACTAGGTCATAGCCTCCCATTAAGTTGGGTGATAATGGGTCCAATGCTTTGATAATTATTGGAGGCGCGACACGCCTGGTACTTATCAAGCATTGGAATTGTCATTCAATATATGATGAGTTAAGTGTACCTTCAATAGGCGGTCAGGTGAGCCGAGCCACACTCGGGCTTGGTCGTCTATTAGTTGATTAGACTTAACCCTATCATTTAATGGTTGGACCTGACTAGGGTATTCGGTGGAGGCGCCACACGCCTGCCGAAGAACCTAGGGCAAAATTATCACTAGAAGTTGCTTGGTGAAGCAACTGGTTTAGAACCTACCAATAGGTGCATATGGGTTAGCCGAGCCACACTCGGGCCTATATGCGATCTATTGGGTTCTAGTGCCCACTAAAGAATTAGGAGTAATTTTTCGAATTGAAGGTAGAGGCTACCAATTTGTATAAAATAGTGGGAGTACCTTTAGACTAAAGTCCAAGTCTAATGTGTTTAGTCAATTCATATACTAATAGCCAAATTTTTTTTTTATGCAGAAATGGCCACTAATTTGTCACTTCGCTCATTGTTGGACAATGACAAGTTGACTGGTCCCAACTTCAATAATTGGTATAGAAAGCTGAAAACTCAGCATAGTCAGACCAAAAGGATTAAGGATGACCAAAGTCAGGCAGAATGCTTCTATTGTAAGAAGCAGAGGCATTAGAAGAGGAATTGTCCTCAGTACCTTACCTCACTTGACCCGAACAGGCTAAGCAAGAGAAAAGGGCAATCAGTTGCTGATCAAGGTATTTATATGATAACACCTTGTAATTTCTCTATATGTGATAATTCGACCTGGGTATTAGATACTGGAAGTCCGTTTAATATATGCAATTCGTTGCAAGGACTTCAGGTCAATGAGAGATTTGAAAACAGCGAGAGATTTCTGAATATTGGAGATGGAAGATCTGTTCCAGTTCTAGCTTTAGGAAATCTCAAACTTATTTTCAATTCTCATTTAGTTGTTTTGAGTGATTGTCACTATTGTCCTACATTCTTATTAAATGTAATTTCCGTAGGCCTTTTGGCCATGAACGGTTATGAAATTTCAATAAAGAAATGTTCTTGTAATATCATTATGAATGGTGTTACTGTAATGAATGGATAATTAAGCAATAGCATCTACTTGTTATCACAACCTGTTAATGTAATGTACACGTCAAGTAAGCGTCCTAGAATAGATAATGTCACGGATGTCTACCTTTGGCATCATAGGCTAGGTCATATTAACAAGAACAGGATGAACAGGTTAAGTAAAGAGGGAATCCTCAGTGTTAATAATTATGAATCATTGACAACCTGTGAGTCATGTCTTCTTGGTAAGATGACCAAATCACCTTTTACCGAAAAAGGTGAACGAGCCAGTGACTTATTGACCCTTGTACATTCTGATGTATATGGGCTGTTGCTGGGGGTCCAAACCGAGAACGATTGGCACAGCGGTGTGAACGGGGTTCCCTTTGAGTTGCTTTGGTTGCGCTCCGCCCTCCGCCGTGAAACCTGCAAGCAAGCCTCGCACCACCACCAGGGTAGTGGGGGCCCTCCGATGATCAAGTCAGGGGAGATCGAAGGAGAAGGAGAAGGAGAGGTAGCAGGTAAGATGATACTCTGGAAAATCTTTCTTACCCTCCCCCTTCCCCCCCAGCCCCATATATATCAGGCTGGGGGGTTTTTCTGGGGATTGGTCATCGTGTGGCACGATGGGGTTGCCACTGACGTGGCCGTTACAGGGCGTTGTGGGGCAGCGCTGGGTACGGCCATGGCAGGGCGTAGTGGAGCTCCGCTTTGTACGGCTGTTACAGGGGATCGTGGGGCAGCGCCGGATTCGGCCGTTGCAGGGAGTAGTGGAGCAGGGGGCCGCGGCGTGCCTCAGGGGAACAGTCTGTTGTTGTCAAGAGATTGCCGACCCGAGGTCGGGTTGCTGGATCAAGGAGCAACCAACTCGGGGTCGGACTGCGGAGCCGAAGATATCCGACCCGAGGTCGGATTGCTGGATCAAGGGGCAGCCGACTCGGGGTCGGGCTGCGGAGCCGAAGATATCCGACACGAGGTCGGATTGCTGGATCAAGGGGCAGCCGACTCGGGGTCGGGCTGCGAAGCCGAAGATATCCGACCCGAGGTCGGATTGCTGGATCAAGGGGCAGCCGTAGTCTTCCTGGGCGCGCGTGCCGGTCACGTGGGGCATGGTGGCTAAGTTCCCCCGTAACAGTAGCCCCCCACTTTCGAGCCTGGAACCAGGAGGGGAACGGGTGAAGGGAGTGACGCTTCGAGATTGCCGCCATCCCTCGGAAAGGCGCGCGCGCTCCGAGCTCCCCACCTTTATGGCGTATGGCGATTGTCGCTGATCTGGCAGTCTGCGGATTTCGGCGGACATCCTTCCTTAATGGCGTCGATTCGCCTTTGGGGCGCGAACGATCCTTCGGCAGCCAGGCGTCCTCTGGCGTCACCGAGGTGTCACCCGCCTTTCCGCCTATTTAACCGGGGGCCCTCCCCGTCCGCCTTTCTCTCCACAGGCATCCTCGAGTTTCTCCCTTGTGCTGCTGCCGTTGCTGTCGGACTGTTCGTTCGCTCCTCTTTTGACGCTCTCGGAGCCGTTCTTCCTTCCCTTCCGGTGAGTTGCCCCATTCTTCAATTTAGGGCTCTCCGTACTTTCTCCTTTCGTATTAGTGTACCCCTGTCATTCCGGTCCCTTCTCCCCTCTTGACCCCGTCCTGACCGTAGATTCTCTGGCCGTTAGGGATGGACGAAGTAAGAGCGGACCGCATTCAGTCGGAGCTGGTCCCCGAAGACCTAGATAGGTTCGTGGCCCGGTACCACCTTCCCGAAGCCTGCAACGTTACGCTCCCGGGGCCTGAGGAGAGGATGTCCCATCCTCCTCCAGGGAAGGTCGCCATCAATGAGGACATCCTTCGGGCTGGGTTCCGCTTTCCCCCCTCGGACTTAGTCGTGCGGGTGCTTCGAGGTTTAAGAGTGGCGCCGACGCAACTGGTGCCGAACTCATGGCGTACCCTGACGGCCTTCCAGGTTCTCTGCCGCATGCACGAGGTTCCCGCCACCCTGAATGTCTTTTGGGAATGCTACGGCCTGAACGGCCACCCCCGGGACAGAGGGTGGTGGTGCTTTGCGGCGCGGCGAGGGTGCGGTCTCGTCAAGGAGGCTCCTTCCTCCATTCATGGCTGGAAGGAGCGTTTCTTTTTCATCGACGTAGATCCCTCTTGGGGAATCAGGACAACCTGGGAGACGCCGATGAAGTCCCCGATCGGCCTATCGAGGTTGTCAAGGGAGGAGTCCGATGGCGTCGCCGTTTTGAGGGGGTTGGTTGCCGAGGGCCGGCTCCCCCCGGTGGCTCGCCTTATTTCCGAGGATGCCTTGGTGAACGTCGGTCTGAGCTCGGTCCCCGCCGACCGTGAGCCCGCCATCACTTCTTCTTTTTTGGCTCTTTTCTCCTCTTTCGTTTCTTCTTTCCATCAGTTTCTCAGTTTCTAACCATCTCGTTCTTTTTGCAGAAATCGACGACGTCATGCAGTCGGACAGGGCAATGGCTGTTAGTAGGACGTCCCTACTGGAAGCGGTCGGGAGGAAGAAACGGACTCCTCCGAGCGGGGTCCCACCGGCGAAGAAGCCCCGCCAGCAGGCGACTCCGACGCCGACAGACGGGTCCGGGCCCACCGATCAGGGGGACGCCGCGGGCTCGGACCGACAGTTGACGCCGTATCAGCCCTCCGGTGATGAGACTACCGCTTTTCCGGAGGTGTCATCCGGGCGCGCCCGAGACGGCCGGGTCGGACGCGGTCGGTCCCCAGCCCGGCCTTCGACTCGGTCGGCCTCGGATGATACGAGAAGGAGGGGCGCGCCGAGGCCCCGGCCGAGCGGGACCCTGTCGATTTCTGGCGCGGCCCCCGCCCCGAGCACGGTCGGCATGACTCTCCCTCAAGCAATGGGTAAGGGTAAGGCCGCAGAACCACCGTCCGGCTCCGGGGCTGTGGAGTGATTGATTAAAACCCCATTTGATTTTGATGAGCTCAAAGCATTTGAGTATATCTTGTGATTACTAATGAATTCAATTGAGTGTTTCAGTGAAAATCCTGTCCAAGTGTCTCTAGATTTGGTTCATAGTATTTTGGATAAGGTAAGAAGTCTGCTGAACCAAAGTCTGAGACTCGAGTCGACTCCCGAGTATCACGAGTCGACTCCAAGCGTATCAAGTTCACTAGCACGAGCTCGAGTCGACTCCAGATCAGTACGAGTCGACTCCGACTGAGAACAGACAGAAGGACAGAAAGCTTCAACTCAGAAACTGTCAACGAGTCGACTCCCGAAGTGCGCGAGTCGACTCCAATGTTCAACGAGTCGACTCCAGGGTAGTAAGAGTCGACTCCAAGAGAAACACAAAGAAAAGTCAGAGAGCAGTTTTCGGGTCTGAGATTCGAGTCGACTCTAGTGGAACGCGAGTCGACTCCGATGGTTGGCAGGTCGACTCCAAAGAAGGTAAGAGTCGACTCTCAGAGGAACACAAGAAAAAAGTCAGAGAACGATTTTCGGACTCTGAGATTCGAGTCGACTCCTGCAGTACGCGAGTCGACTCCAAGACTGAGCGACCATCAACAGACAGAAGACCATGTTACTGCCTCTGAGATTTGAGTCGACTCACAGACAGCTCGAGTCGACTCCGAGACAAGCTTCACGTCAAAAGGCAGAAGACCAACTTTCGGAAACTGAGAGCCGAGTCGACTCCAAGGAAGTTCGAGTCGACTCCAAGACTGGATGAGCCAAAAGACAGAGAAACGGAAGTTCGGGCTCTGAGATTCGAGTCGACTCCCAGGACAGTCGAGTCGACTCGAGTGGACAAAATTCAAAATTGGATCCACGGACTTCAGTGGATGAGCCGACTCCAAAATTGCCAGGTCAGCTCCAGAAGTTGGCGAGTCGACTCCAGGTCAAGACGAGTCGACTCCCAGTCAAGACGGCAACTTTAATTCAAATTTGGAACAGTTGCCGAGTCAACTCCGGAAAAGCGTGAGTCGACTCCTGCTACAGCCGAGTCGACTCCTGATCGCGCGAGTCGACTCCAACCCACCAACGGTCATATTGTCAGGCTGCGCAGAGTGTGCAGAACGGCCAGAAAAAGCAGAGTAACGGCTAGTTTCCATGGGGGTTGGCTTAAATAGCCACAGAGGACTGTAGCAAGGCAGAGAACAGATATTCCACTCCAAGCATTCAAGTTTTCAAGCTCTCCAAGTGCTCTTAAACGAAAAAGGGGAGATCTGCATTTACTGCTCCAACAACTTCTTCCCAACAATCAAAGCTTCCTCCTCCTGCATTCAAGTCGACCACTCTTTCAAGAGGAGACCGGAGTTCCAGAAGCCATACCTCTTCACCAGCTTAAAAGCGTTTGAGGGCTTCTAACTCCTTTACGATTATATTGTTTTAAATCTGCTTTTTGAGAAGCTATTTTCTGTTTTCTTCTATCTCTTGTATTTACTTGATTCAATCGGGGGATTGAATCAAGGGGTTTAAGGTTGGTTGGTGAGCCAAGTTAAAACCAACGTGTGTAAGGGTTTGATTGTGAGCCCGGAAAAACAATCGGGGTTGGTTCTAGTCGGTGAGCCTGGGAAAACCGACCGAGTTCGTTGTGAGCTCGTAAAACAACAAGTTTGGTTGTGAGCTTGCAAAACAACCGGCTGTAATCCAAGGGGGTTATAGTGAAATTCCCAAGTGAGACTTGGGGAGTGGACGTAGGAGCAAGGGTTAGCTCCGAACCACTATAAAACTTTGTGTTTGTAGTGCATTGTCTCTCATCTTCTTCCCCGCACATTACTCACAGCGCTAGGCTTTAATTAAATAACTTGCCATAGTTTTTAATTAATCATCCTCAAAGTTTTAATTAGCCAAATTATTTTAAAAACCCAATTCACCCCCCTCCCTCTTGGGTTGTCTATTTGGGCAACAAGTGGTATCAGAGCCAAAAACTCTTCCACTCAAGAGTTAAAAGATCAAAATGACAACCCCATTTGGATCTTCTCACATTGAGGGTCAGTCCACCCAAAGACCCCCTTTCTTCAATGGATCTGACTACTCATACTGGAAGGCTAGGATGAGAATATTCATCCAAGCCCAAGACTATGAGATGTGGTCCATTGTAGTAAATGGGCCCTACATCCCATCCATATACGTAGATGGTGTTAAGGTACCTAAACTAGAAATGGACTGGGATGAACATGACATGAGGAAGGCACAATTAAACTCTAAAGCAATGAATGTCTTCTATTGTGCCTTAGACCGTAATGAATTCAATAGGGTCTCCACTTGCAATTCTGTAAAAGAGATTTGGGACAGACTTGAAGTGACCCATGAGGGTACGAATCAAGTGAAAGAGTCCAAAATAAATATTTTGGTTCATAAATATGAACTATTTAAAATGGACTCTAACGAAACAATTACATGCATGTTCACTAGGTTTACTGATATTGTCAATGGCCTAAAAAGCCTTGGCAAGAACTATACTAATAGTGAACTTGTCAGGAAAATCCTTCGGTGTCTACCAAGGTCGTGGGAAGCTAAAGTGACGGCAATCCAAGAAGCTAAAGACTTGAACAAGCTTCCACTTGAAGAGCTCCTTGGATCCCTTATGACGCATGAGCTTACCATGAAACAACACAACGAGGAAGAGTCCTCCCATAAGAAAAAGGTAATAGCTTTAAAATCTACTTCTTCTAACAAGGACTTGTCTTGCAGCAGCAGCAGTGAAGAAGAAGAAGATGAGGAAGATGGTGGTGAGGCTCTTCTTGTGCGCAAGTTCAAGAAATTCATCAACCACAAGAAGTCCTATCATCAAAGGAGAGGCCCCTCAAATTCTTACCGCAAGGACAAAGGTAAGGAAAGGGAAAGTGAGGGGATCGGGTGCTATGAGTGCAAAAAGCCGGGACACATCCGAGCTGAGTGTCCCTTACTAAAGAAGAGCAGCAAGTACAAGAAGAAGAAGAAAGCCCTTGTCACCACCCTATCGGACTCCGACGCATCATCCTCATCATCGGATGAAGAACAAGAAGAGAAGGCCAATTTTTGTTTCATGGCCAACGAAAATGAGGTAACTTCTGATACGCACTATGATTTTTCATTTGATGAACTTTATGATGCGTTTAACGAACTAATGATTGAATATAAGGATGTTAATGTTAAAAACAGGGAACTAAAAGTAACTAACCAAACTTATATCCGTAAGTATGATTCTTTAATTAAGGATAAAGATGCTATTACCAAAGAAAATCTAGAACTTAAGACAAGCAACCAACTTTTAATTAAGAAAACTAATACCTTAACTAAAGATAATGAAAAACTAACTAAGGAATTTTCAGAACTTAAAAAATATAAACAAACCTTAGATAAGGATCTTACTAAAGAACTTAATGATCTAAAACCCGAAAATCAGACACTAACTAAAGAACTTAACAAATACAAACCCTTAGTTGAAAGATTTACCTATAGTTCTGAAAAATTAAACATGATACTAAATAGTCAACGTGCAGTGTTTAATAAAGCCGGTTTAGGATATAAATCAAGGAATAAGCAAAAACTTCTTAGTAACTTCTTTGTTAAAGCTGGGGAAACAAAAACTAAGAAAATAACCTGCTTTTGTTGTGGTACAGTAGGCCATAAAGCAAATGTATGTAATTTTAGGAAAAGTAAAACTAAAAGAAAAATTAAAAGGGTATGGGTTCCAAAAGGAACCAACTTGACTAACCATGAAGGACCCAAGAAAACTTGGGTACCTAAGATGACATGATTTGCTTGTGTAGGAGTGTCTTGCAGCCAAGGTCAACAAAAATTGCTGGTATTTGGATAGTGGCTGCTCAAGGCACATGACGGGTGATAAAGACCAATTTTTCACCCTTGAAGCTAAGAAGGGAGGTGCTGTGACGTTTGGAGACAACAACCAAGGTCACATCATTGGTATTGGTAAAGTTCAAATCACCCCTTCTACTTTTATAGATAATGTCAGATATGTTGATGGTCTTAAGCATAACTTGTTAAGCATCAGTCAATTATGTGATAAAGGATATGATGTTATGTTTAAACCATCACTATGTATTATAACAAATCCTAATGATAATAGCTTAGTTTTTAAAGGAATTAGACGTGGAAATGTATATGTTGTAGACCTAGAAGATCTTGCAAAACATAACCAATGTCTAGTTGTAAATGAAACTAAAGATAATGATGCTAGTTGGTTATGGCACCGTAAGTTAGGTCATGCAAGCATGGACACAATAACTAAATTAGTTAAAAGAGACTCCGTGATAGGTTTGCCAAAATTAAAATTTGAAAAGAACAAAATATGTGAAGCATGTCAATTTGGCAAACAATCTAGGAACTCCTTTAAATCCATAAAATGTGTCTCTACCTCTAGGTGTCTAGAATTATTACACATGGACCTATTTGGTCCAACTAGAACAACAAGCTTAGGTGGAAATAAATATGGTCTAGTCATAGTAGATGATTACTCTAGGTACACATGGGTCATGTTTCTAGCATATAAGGACCAAGCATTTTCAATGTTTAAAAAGTTCCATAAGGAAGTAACAAATGCTAGAGAGTCTTCAGTCATAGCCATTAGAAGTGACCATGGTACCGAATTCGAAAATCAATTATTTGATGAATTTTGTAGTAAAAAGGGGATAACCCATAATTTTTCTGCACCTAGGACACCACAACAAAATGGAGTTGTGGAAAGAAAGAATAGAACTCTAGAGGAAATGGCTAGAACGATGTTATGTGAAAGTAACCTCCCTAAGTATTTTTGGGGAGAAGCCATTAATACTTCTTGCCATATATTAAATAGAGTTTTATTAAGACCCATTATAAAGAAAACACCTTATGAACTGTGGAAAAACAGAAAACCAAAAGTTAACTATTTTCATGTTTTTGGATGTAGGTGTTTTGTACATAATAATGGGAAAGATAATCTAGGAAAATATGATCCTAAATCTGATGAAGGAATATTCCTAGGTTATTCTACAACTAGTAAAGCCTATAGAATCTTTAATAAAAGAACCCTAGTTATAGAAGAATCTATACATGTTGTTTTTGATGACTCTAGTGACATCTCATCTAGTAAGAAGGTTAATTTTGATGATGATATTGAAATACTTGAAGAAAAGATAGATGAGATGGGATTACAAGATGATAATCAAAAGTTGATTGAAGGAGAATCGTCAAACCAAGAGCCTATAGTGGATCATGGGCTAGCTAAAGCTTGGAGGTATGCTCACGGGCATCCTAAGGAACTAATTCTAGATGATCCATCACAACCGGTTAGGACTAGAGCATCCCTTAGGAATTTGAATAATCATCTAGCTTTTGTTTCACACTTTGAGCCCAAACATATAGAAGAAGCCGAAAATGATGTAAATTGGATAAATGCAATGCAAGAAGAACTAAATCAATTTACTAGAAACAAGGTTTGGGATCTAGTGGAGAGACCTTCTGAATATCCAATTATAGGTACTAAATGGATATATAAAAATAAGCTAGATGAAAATGGAATTGTTATAAGGAATAAGGCTAGACTAGTAGCAAAGGGTTATAATCAAGAAGAAGGCATAGATTTTGATGAAACCTTTGCTCCCGTAGCTAGACTTGAGGCAATTAGACTTCTATTAGCATATGCATGCTCTAAGGACTTCAAACTATATCAAATGGATGTAAAGAGTGCTTTTCTAAATGGGTTTATTAATGAGGAGGTGTATGTAGAACAACCTCCTGGTTTTGAAAATCATCAATACCCTAATCATGTGTATAAACTGAACAAAGCACTTTATGGACTAAAACAAGCACCTAGAGCATGGTATGAGAGACTTAGTAAATTCCTATTAGAACATGAATTCTCTAGGGGAAATGTAGATACAACATTATTTCTGAAAAAGAAAAATAAGGATATGTTATTAGTACAGATTTATGTTGATGATATCATTTTCGGTGCTACTAACAATCGCCTCTGCGAGGAATTTGCTGATTTGATGCAGAGTGAGTTTGAGATGAGCATGATGGGAGAGCTGAACTACTTCCTCGGGCTTCAAATCAAACAATCTGAAGGAGGTATCTTCATCAATCAAGCAATATATATCAAGGAGATGCTCAAGAAGTTTGATATGGAGGGAAACAAATCAATCAGCACCCCCATGAGCTCATCATGCAAATTAGACCAAGATGAATCAGGTAAATCTGTAGATCAAAAACTTTATAGAGGTATGATAGGATCTTTACTGTATCTTACTGCAAGTAGACCTGATATTATGTTTAGTGTGTGCATGTGTGCTAGATATCAGGCTAATCCTAAAGAATCACACCTAGCTGCAGTTAAGAGAATCTTTAAATACTTAATTGGAACTAAGAACATAGGGCTGTGGTACTCTAAAGAATCTAGCCTAAACTTAATAGGGTACACAGATTCAGACTTCGCTGGATGTAAGCTTGATAGAAAAAGTACCAGCGGGTCCTGTCAATTTCTAGGAGAAAACCTAATCTCATGGTTTAGCAAGAAACAAAACTCGGTTGCATTATCCACTGCAGAAGCTGAATATGTTGCAGCCGGAAGTTGTTGTGCTCAAATCTTATGGATTAAACAACAATTAGAAGATTATGGCATTAAACAAGATAAAATCCCCATTAATTGTGATAACACAAGTGCCATAAATCTCACTAAAAATCCAATTCAACACTCAAGAACTAAACACATTGAGATAAGACATCACTTCATAAGAGATCATGTATTGAATGGTGATGTGACACTCCAATTTGTTTGTACTGATAATCAATTAGCAGATATTTTTACAAAACCCCTAAGTGAAGAGAGGTTTAGTGTGCTTAGGAGGAGATTAGGAGTGATTGATCCATCCTAGTGGTGGTTTTCACTAGAATAATTGATTTTGATGATTACAATGTGGTTAAAATAGAGTTTCTTTTCAATGATCATCAAATCAGATCATAATTAGGTGATTTTCCCTCATTTGGCACGATTATAGCATGAGTTTTAGGTGCGTGCCAAAGTTAGAGACGACTCGAGTATGTTTCAGAGCCGGCTCCTAAGGGGGAGTCGACTCGCACATATTCTGGAGTCGACTCGAGGTCGAGTCGACTCGCGACTCAGGGGAGTCGACTCGCAGTCGGGATCCGACTTTTTAACCCTAGGTTTGTCGTTTCGCAAACACTTTTCCTCAAGCCGCCACTGTTCACAAAGCCCTAGAGCCGACTCCTAGGTCATCCCCGATCGTCTCCAAGCCCTTTTCCCGTCGATTTTTCGCCGGACATTGAGGTTCCGTCCGTTCCTAAGTCATTTCCGGTCCGTCCCGAGCTTCCTCTGTCGGTCCTTCACCGTCCTCTAGGTATTTTTCTCCCAGTTTAGGTCAAGATGCCTCGTAAGATCGTAGTTAGGAAGAGGTCCCGTCCCGAGGCCGGTCCCGAGCGGCGCTCCAAGGCGCGGCACGATCCCGCGAGGCAACCACCTCCGGATCGTTCCCCGCCTAGGGAGGTTCTCGTTAGGCCGTTGGCCGGGAAGGCCGTCACCTCCTGGAGGTTTGTCGATTTCGACTATCTCTCCCAGGAGGGGTTCACCATAGGCGATAGGCTTAGAGCCCAGGGCCTAGAGTACTTCCTCACCTTGGACCTTCCCACCTATCCTGGCCTAGTTCAAGAGTTTTACAGTACCGTCCATCGGGGAGATGGAGGTATCGAGGGCACGGTAGTAGGTGTCCCGTTGCGTGTCACAGAGGACCTCATTGCCCATATCCTTCACCTTCCATTAGTAGGGGTGGCTCCCGCACACCCTGAGGATAGAGTTGCGGCCCTTACGGTCATCTTAGGGCATCCACCTCAGTCCCCCCTAGATGAGGTATCTGCTAGCTCACTTCCTATTGAAGTGAGAATCCTTTTGAGCATTCTGTCCAGGTCCATCTTCCCTAAGACAGGGAGATTTGATTTTGTGAATGAGAGGGACTTAGCTATTATGTCTTATATCCTTCAGGACACCCCGATCAACTTCCCAAAGCTCATTTATAGGTATATGTGTGAGCCCCTAGATAGACCTAGGCTCTCACTCCCATACGGGATGTTATTCACTCTTCTTTTTAGGCAGTACGAGATTCCCATTCCTGAGAGGGAACCCTCTCGTGCCTTGCGATGGACTGATCGCTTATGTACGGAGACTATGCACAGGATGGGGTTTCGGAAGAGAGAAGGGATCTGGGTTAGGAAGTCCACTCTTACTGCTCAGACCACCAGACCATCACCCAGTCCTGAGCCAGATTCAGACTACCCAGACCTTCCAGACCATCCAGACCTCCCATCCACTCCTCCTGCTCCTACCACCTCTGCCGGACCTTCCTCCTCAGTTCCACCATCTATGGAGGTCCGTATTGATACAGAGCAACTCCGGGAGCTGCGGCAGGAGATCGTCCGAGATCTGAGGGATGAGCTGCTTCGGGAGCTCCGAGGTGCGGTGCCTGCCCCCACTCCTGCATCCGTATCTTCTCAGTTGGTCCCTTCCTTGACAACCGTGACTGACATGACGGCTCATGTACGGAAAGAGATCTACAATGTCCGGAGTTTGGTCCAGGCCCAGTTCCACAGCATGAGTGAGGTCACGAGCTCCACTCGACAGATACGAGAGGAGATAGGTCGTGACATGCACACCACCACCGAGGGGGCCGAGCGCTTGGCGAATGTACTCATCGACAAGCTGGACGCACTTCAGACATCGGTGACTGGGCTTCAGGCGTCGGTGACAGAGCTCTCCACTACACATAGCAGAGCCACCACGTCTATTATCACGCAGCTCGGACATGTGACAGATGCAGTCACCCTCCTCATGGAGCAGAGCCGATTGAGAGGAGGAGCACCATCCTCCAGAGGAGGTGCCACATCCTCGAGAGGAGGAGCCACACCCTCCAGAGGAGGAGATGCATCCTCGAGAAGGGGAGCTTCATCCTCGAGGAGGACATAGATGTGTTTGAGTTGTGTTTTGTCTTGCTTTGCTTTACTTATTGTATTCTCACATATATTCACATTCATATCAATACAATGAGTAGACATCTTATCTTCAGTTCTGTGCCATTTGATGATGGGTTGTGCCATTTGTGCCATTGATTGTGTGTGATTACCTCCTTTTTGGTATGATGACAAAAAGGGGGAGAAATACGTATAATGTGTAAAAGGAGAGAAATATGGAAAAATATGTAAAAGAAATCAATGGAAATAAATAAAAAGATAAACTCTTAAAAACACACTCAAATTTGTTCTAAGTGGATTCGGTACCTCGAGGCTCATTATCTCTGTTTTGGGGCTCCTAATGGAGTAATCTCCAGAATCTATTCAAGGGATATTCGGAGATTAGCTGAATCCTACTCAAGAACAAATTGACAGATTTTCCCTCTAAAAAGATAAAATTCAGTTCAAAAACTTCAAAGCATTAAAAGGAAATTCAGAGAATCAAAACATAGTTGAATGCATATGTTGAGGGGGAGAATCTGAATTTTAATCAAGCTAAATCATTAATGACATATAAGCCGAACAATTGATTGCATAATATGAAGGCTTATATAATTCCAAATGAAAGGGGGAGCTTTAACTCCGAAATTTAATGTTTCACTCCTTTCAAACTTGGATAAATTAAATTATCAGACATTTGAATTCATTTATGGATTTTACTTCATTGTTTTATGAGCAATTCATTTTACATATACTCAAAGTTTTGTCATCATCAAAAAGGGGGAGATTGTGGAGTGATTGATTAAAACCCCATTTGATTTTGATGAGCTCAAAGCATTTGAGTATATCTTGTGATTACTAATGAATTCAATTGAGTGTTTCAGTGAAAATCCTGTCCAAGTGTCTCTAGATTTGGTTCATAGTATTTTGGATAAGGTAAGAAGTCTGCTGAACCAAAGTCTGAGACTCGAGTCGACTCCCGAGTATCACGAGTCGACTCCAAGCGTATCAAGTTCACTGGCACGAGCTCGAGTCGACTCCAGATCAGTACGAGTCGACTCCGACTGAGAACAGACAGAAGGACAGAAAGCTTCAACTCAGAAACTGTCAACGAGTCGACTCCCGAAGTGCGCGAGTCGACTCCAATGTTCAACGAGTCGACTCCAGGGTAGTAAGAGTCGACTCCAAGAGAAACACAAAGAAAAGTCAGAGAGCAGTTTTCGGGTCTGAGATTCGAGTCGACTCCAGTGGAACGCGAGTCGACTCCGATGGTTGGCAGGTCGACTCCAAAGAAGGTAAGAGTCGACTCTCAGAGGAACACAAGGAAAAAGTCAGAGAACGATTTTCGGACTCTGAGATTCGAGTCGACTCCCGCAGTACGCGAGTCGACTCCGAGACTGAGCGACCATCAACAGACAGAAGACCATGTTACTGCCTCTGAGATTCGAGTCGACTCACAGACAGCTCGAGTCGACTCCGAGACAAGCTTCACGTCAAAAGGCAGAAGACCAACTTTCGGAAACTGAGAGCCGAGTCGACTCCAAGGAAGTTCGAGTCGACTCCAAGACTGGATGAGCCAAAAGACAGAGAAACGGGAGTTCGGGCTCTGAGATTCGAGTCGACTCCCGGGACAGTCGAGTCGACTCGAGTGGACAAAATTCAAAATTGGATCCACGGACTTCAGTGGATGAGCCGACTCCAAAATTGCCAGGTCAGCTCCAGAAGTTGGCGAGTCGACTCCAGGTCAAGACGAGTCGACTCCCAGTCAAGACGGCAACTTTAATTCAAATTTGGAACAGTTGCCGAGTCAACTCCGGAAAAGCGTGAGTCGACTCCTGCTACAGCCGAGTCGACTCCTGATCGCGCGAGTCGACTCCAACCCACCAACGGTCATATTGTCAGGCTGCGCAGAGTGTGCAGAACGGCCAGAAAAAGCAGAGTAACGGCTAGTTTCCATGGGGGTTGGCTTAAATAGCCACAGAGGACTGTAGCAAGGCAGAGAACAGATATTCCACTCCAAGCATTCAAGTTTTCAAGCTCTCCAAGTGCTCTTAAACGAAAAAGGGGAGATCTGCATTTACTGCTCCAACAACTTCTTCCCAACAATCAAAGCTTCCTCCTCCTGCATTCAAGTCGACCACTCTTTCAAGAGGAGACCGGAGTTCCAGAAGCCATACCTCTTCACCAGCTTAAAAGCGTTTGAGGGCTTCTAACTCCTTTACGATTATATTGTTTTAAATCTGCTTTTTGAGAAGCTATTTTCTGTTTTCTTCTATCTCTTGTATTTACTTGATTCAATCGGGGGATTGAATCAAGGGGTTTAAGGTTGGTTGGTGAGCCAAGTTAAAACCAACGTGTGTAAGGGTTTGATTGTGAGCCCGGAAAAACAATCGGGGTTGGTTCTAGTCGGTGAGCCTGGGAAAACCGACCGAGTTCGTTGTGAGCTCGTAAAACAACAAGTTTGGTTGTGAGCTTGCAAAACAACCGGCTGTAATCCAAGGGGGTTATAGTGAAATTCCCAAGTGAGACTTGGGGAGTGGACGTAGGAGCAAGGGTTAGCTCCGAACCACTATAAAACTTTGTGTTTGTAGTGCATTGTCTCTCATCTTCTTCCCCGCACATTACTCACAGCGCTAGGCTTTAATTAAATAACTTGCCATAGTTTTTAATTAATCATCCTCAAAGTTTTAATTAGCCAAATTATTTTAAAAACCCAATTCACCCCCCTCCCTCTTGGGTTGTCTATTTGGGCAACAAGTGGTATCAGAGCCAAAAACTCTTCCACTCAAGAGTTAAAAGATCAAAATGACAACCCCATTTGGATCTTCTCACATTGAGGGTCAGTCCACCCAAAGACCCCCTTTCTTCAATGGATCTGACTACTCATACTGGAAGGCTAGGATGAGAATATTCATCCAAGCCCAAGACTATGAGATGTGGTCCATTGTAGTAAATGGGCCCTACATCCCATCCATATACGTAGATGGTGTTAAGGTACCTAAACTAGAAATGGACTGGGATGAACATGACATGAGGAAGGCACAATTAAACTCTAAAGCAATGAATGTCTTCTATTGTGCCTTAGACCGTAATGAATTCAATAGGGTCTCCACTTGCAATTCTGTAAAAGAGATTTGGGACAGACTTGAAGTGACCCATGAGGGTACGAATCAAGTGAAAGAGTCCAAAATAAATATTTTGGTTCATAAATATGAACTATTTAAAATGGACTCTAACGAAACAATTACATGCATGTTCACTAGGTTTACTGATATTGTCAATGGCCTAAAAAGCCTTGGCAAGAACTATACTAATAGTGAACTTGTCAGGAAAATCCTTCGGTGTCTACCAAGGTCGTGGGAAGCTAAAGTGACGGCAATCCAAGAAGCTAAAGACTTGAACAAGCTTCCACTTGAAGAGCTCCTTGGATCCCTTATGACGCATGAGCTTACCATGAAACAACACAACGAGGAAGAGTCCTCCCATAAGAAAAAGGTAATAGCTTTAAAATCTACTTCTTCTAACAAGGACTTGTCTTGCAGCAGCAGCAGTGAAGAAGAAGAAGATGAGGAAGATGGTGGTGAGGCTCTTCTTGTGCGCAAGTTCAAGAAATTCATCAACCACAAGAAGTCCTATCATCAAAGGAGAGGCCCCTCAAATTCCTACCGCAAGGACAAAGGTAAGGAAAGGGAAAGTGAGGGGATCGGGTGCTATGAGTGCAAAAAGCCGGGACACATCCGAGCTGAGTGTCCCTTACTAAAGAAGAGCAGCAAGTACAAGAAGAAGAAGAAAGCCCTTGTCACCACCCTATCGGACTCCGACGCATCATCCTCATCATCGGATGAAGAACAAGAAGAGAAGGCCAATTTTTGTTTCATGGCCAACGAAAATGAGGTAACTTCTGATACGCACTATGATTTTTCATTTGATGAACTTTATGATGCGTTTAACGAACTAATGATTGAATATAAGGATGTTAATGTTAAAAACAGGGAACTAAAAGTAACTAACCAAACTTATATCCGTAAGTATGATTCTTTAATTAAGGATAAAGATGCTATTACCAAAGAAAATCTAGAACTTAAGACAAGCAACCAACTTTTAATTAAGAAAACTAATACCTTAACTAAAGATAATGAAAAACTAACTAAGGAATTTTCAGAACTTAAAAAATATAAACAAACCTTAGATAAGGATCTTACTAAAGAACTTAATGATCTAAAACCCGAAAATCAGACACTAACTAAAGAACTTAACAAATACAAACCCTTAGTTGAAAGATTTACCTATAGTTCTGAAAAATTAAACATGATACTAAATAGTCAACGTGCAGTGTTTAATAAAGCCGGTTTAGGATATAAATCAAGGAATAAGCAAAAACTTCTTAGTAACTTCTTTGTTAAAGCTGGGGAAACAAAAACTAAGAAAATAACCTGCTTTTGTTGTGGTACAGTAGGCCATAAAGCAAATGTATGTAATTTTAGGAAAAGTAAAACTAAAAGAAAAATTAAAAGGGTATGGGTTCCAAAAGGAACCAACTTGACTAACCATGAAGGACCCAAGAAAACTTGGGTACCTAAGATGACATGATTTGCTTGTGTAGGAGTGTCTTGCAGCCAAGGTCAACAAAAATTGCTGGTATTTGGATAGTGGCTGCTCAAGGCATATGACGGGTGATAAAGACCAATTTTTCACCCTTGAAGCTAAGAAGGGAGGTGCTGTGACGTTTGGAGACAACAACCAAGGTCACATCATTGGTATTGGTAAAGTTCAAATCACCCCTTCTACTTTTATAGATAATGTCAGATATGTTGATGGTCTTAAGCATAACTTGTTAAGCATCAGTCAATTATGTGATAAAGGATATGATGTTATGTTTAAACCATCACTATGTATTATAACAAATCCTAATGATAATAGCTTAGTTTTTAAAGGAATTAGACGTGGAAATGTATATGTTGTAGACCTAGAAGATCTTGCAAAACATAACCAATGTCTAGTTGTAAATGAAACTAAAGATAATGATGCTAGTTGGTTATGGCACCGTAAGTTAGGTCATGCAAGCATGGACACAATAACTAAATTAGTTAAAAGAGACTCCGTGATAGGTTTGCCAAAATTAAAATTTGAAAAGAACAAAATATGTGAAGCATGTCAATTTGGCAAACAATCTAGGAACTCCTTTAAATCCATAAAATGTGTCTCTACCTCTAGGTCTCTAGAATTATTACACATGGACCTATTTGGTCCAACTAGAACAACAAGCTTAGGTGGAAATAAATATGGTCTAGTCATAGTAGATGATTACTCTAGGTACACATGGGTCATGTTTCTAGCATATAAGGACCAAGCATTTTCAATGTTTAAAAAGTTCCATAAGGAAGTAACAAATGCTAGAGAGTCTTCAGTCATAGCCATTAGAAGTGACCATGGTACCGAATTCGAAAATCAATTATTTGATGAATTTTGTAGTAAAAAGGGGATAACCCATAATTTTTCTGCACCTAGGACACCACAACAAAATGGAGTTGTGGAAAGGAAGAATAGAACTCTAGAGGAAATGGCTAGAACGATGTTATGTGAAAGTAACCTCCCTAAGTATTTTTGGGGAGAAGCCATTAATACTTCTTGCCATATATTAAATAGAGTTTTATTAAGACCCATTATAAAGAAAACACCTTATGAACTGTGGAAAAACAGAAAACCAAAAGTTAACTATTTTCATGTTTTTGGATGTAGGTGTTTTGTACATAATAATGGGAAAGATAATCTAGGAAAATTTGATCCTAAATCTGATGAAGGAATATTCCTAGGTTATTCTACAACTAGTAAAGCCTATAGAATCTTTAATAAAAGAACCCTAGTTATAGAAGAATCTATACATGTTGTTTTTGATGACTCTAGTGACATCTCATCTAGTAAGAAGGTTAATTTTGATGATGATATTGAAATACTTGAAGAAAAGATAGATGAGATGGGATTACAAGATGATAATCAAAAGTTGATTGAAGGAGAATCGTCAAACCAAGAGCCTATAGTGGATCATGGGCTAGCTAAAGCTTGGAGGTATGCTCACGGGCATCCTAAGGAACTAATTCTAGATGATCCATCACAACCGGTTAGGACTAGAGCATCCCTTAGGAATTTGAATAATCATCTAGCTTTTGTTTCACACTTTGAGCCCAAACATATAGAAGAAGCCAAAAATGATGTAAATTGGATAAATGCAATGCAAGAAGAACTAAATCAATTTACTAGAAACAAGGTTTGGGATCTAGTGGAGAGACCTTCTGAATATCCAATTATAGGTACTAAATGGATATATAAAAATAAGCTAGATGAAAATGGAATTGTTATAAGGAATAAGGCTAGACTAGTAGCAAAGGGTTATAATCAAGAAGAAGGCATAGATTTTGATGAAACCTTTGCTCCCGTAGCTAGACTTGAGGCAATTAGACTTCTATTAGCATATGCATGCTCTAAGGACTTCAAACTATATCAAATGGATGTAAAGAGTGCTTTTCTAAATGGGTTTATTAATGAGGAGGTGTATGTAGAACAACCTCCTGGTTTTGAAAATCATCAATACCCTAATCATGTGTATAAACTGAACAAAGCACTTTATGGACTAAAACAAGCACCTAGAGCATGGTATGAGAGACTTAGTAAATTCCTATTAGAACATGAATTCTCTAGGGGAAATGTAGATACAACATTATTTCTGAAAAAGAAAAATAAGGATATGTTATTAGTACAGATTTATGTTGATGATATCATTTTCGGTGCTACTAACAATCGCCTCTGCGAGGAATTTGCTGATTTGATGCAGAGTGAGTTTGAGATGAGCATGATGGGAAAGCTGAACTACTTCCTCGGGCTTCAAATCAAACAATCTGAAGGAGGTATCTTCATCAATCAAGCAATATATATCAAGGAGATGCTCAAGAAGTTTGATATGGAGGGAAACAAATCAATCAGCACCCCCATGAGCTCATCATGCAAATTAGACCAAGATGAATCAGGTAAATCTGTAGATCAAAAACTTTATAGAGGTATGATAGGATCTTTACTGTATCTTACTGCAAGTAGACCTGATATTATGTTTAGTGTGTGCATGTGTGCTAGATATCAGGCTAATCCTAAAGAATCACACCTAGCTGCAGTTAAGAGAATCTTTAAATACTTAATTGGAACTAAGAACATAGGGCTGTGGTACTCTAAAGAATCTAGCCTAAACTTAATAGGGTACACAGATTCAGACTTCGCTGGATGTAAGCTTGATAGAAAAAGTACCAGCGGGTCCTGTCAATTTCTAGGAGAAAACCTAATCTCATGGTTTAGCAAGAAACAAAACTCGGTTGCATTATCCACTGCAGAAGCTGAATATGTTGCAGCCGGAAGTTGTTGTGCTCAAATCTTATGGATTAAACAACAATTAGAAGATTATGGCATTAAACAAGATAAAATCCCCATTAATTGTGATAACACAAGTGCCATAAATCTCACTAAAAATCCAATTCAACACTCAAGAACTAAACACATTGAGATAAGACATCACTTCATAAGAGATCATGTATTGAATGGTGATGTGACACTCCAATTTGTTTGTACTGATAATCAATTAGCAGATATTTTTACAAAACCCCTAAGTGAAGAGAGGTTTAGTGTGCTTAGGAGGAGATTAGGAGTGATTGATCCATCCTAGTGGTGGTTTTCACTAGAATGATTGATTTTGATGATTACAATGTGGTTAAAATAGAGTTTCTTTTCAATGATCATCAAATCAGATCATAATTAGGTGATTTTCCCTCATTTGGCACGATTATAGCATGAGTTTTAGGTGCGTGCCAAAGTTAGAGACGACTCGAGTATGTTTCAGAGCCGGCTCCTAAGGGGGAGTCGACTCGCACATATTCTGGAGTCGACTCGAGGTCGAGTCGACTCGCGACTCAGGGGAGTCGACTCGCAGTCGGGATCCGACTTTTTAACCCTAGGTTTGTCGTTTCGCAAACACTTTTCCTCAAGCCGCCACTGTTCACAAAGCCCTAGAGCCGACTCCTAGGTCATCCCCGATCGTCTCCAAGCCCTTTTCCCGTCGATTTTTCGCCGGACATTGAGGTTCCGTCCGTTCCTAAGTCATTTCCGGTCCGTCCCGAGCTTCCTCTGTCGGTCCTTCACCGTCCTCTAGGTATTTTTCTCCCAGTTTAGGTCAAGATGCCTCGTAAGATCGTAGTTAGGAAGAGGTCCCGTCCCGAGGCCGGTCCCGAGCGGCGCTCCAAGGCGCGGCACGATCCCGCGAGGCAACCACCTCCGGATCGTTCCCCGCCTAGGGAGGTTCTCGTTAGGCCGTTGGCCGGGAAGGCCGTCACCTCCTGGAGGTTTGTCGATTTCGACTATCTCTCCCAGGAGGGGTTCACCATAGGCGATAGGCTTAGAGCCCAGGGCCTAGAGTACTTCCTCACCTTGGACCTTCCCACCTATCCTGGCCTAGTTCAAGAGTTTTACAGTACCGTCCATCGGGGAGATGGAGGTATCGAGGGCACGGTAGTAGGTGTCCCGTTGCGTGTCACAGAGGACCTCATTGCCCATATCCTTCACCTTCCATTAGTAGGGGTGGCTCCCGCACACCCTGAGGATAGAGTTGCGGCCCTTACGGTCATCTTAGGGCATCCACCTCAGTCCCCCCTAGATGAGGTATCTGCTAGCTCACTTCCTATTGAAGTGAGAATCCTTTTGAGCATTCTGTCCAGGTCCATCTTCCCTAAGACAGGGAGATTTGATTTTGTGAATGAGAGGGACTTAGCTATTATGTCTTATATCCTTCAGGACACCCCGATCAACTTCCCAAAGCTCATTTATAGGTATATGTGTGAGCCCCTAGATAGACCTAGGCTCTCACTCCCATACGGGATGTTATTCACTCTTCTTTTTAGGCAGTACGAGATTTCCATTCCTGAGAGGGAACCCTCTCGTGCCTTGCGATGGACTGATCGCTTATGTACGGAGACTATGCACAGGATGGGGTTTCGGAAGAGAGAAGGGATCTGGGTTAGGAAGTCCACTCTTACTGCTCAGACCACCAGACCATCACCCAGTCCTGAGCCAGATTCAGACTACCCAGACCTTCCAGACCATCCAGACCTCCCATCCACTCCTCCTGCTCCTACCACCTCTGCCGGACCTTCCTCCTCAGTTCCACCATCTATGGAGGTCCGTATTGATACAGAGCAACTCCGGGAGCTGCGGCAGGAGATCGTCCGAGATCTGAGGGATGAGCTGCTTCGGGAGCTCCGAGGTGCGGTGCCTGCCCCCACTCCTGCATCCGTATCTTCTCAGTTGGTCCCTTCCTTGACAACCGTGACTGACATGACGGCTCATGTACGGAAAGAGATCTACAATGTCCGGAGTTTGGTCCAGGCCCAGTTCCACAGCATGAGTGAGGTCACGAGCTCCACTCGACAGATACGAGAGGAGATAGGTCGTGACATGCACACCACCACCGAGGGGGCCGAGCGCTTGGCGAATGTACTCATCGACAAGCTGGACGCACTTCAGACATCGGTGACTGGGCTTCAGGCGTCGGTGACAGAGCTCTCCACTACACATAGCAGAGCCACCACGTCTATTATCACGCAGCTCGGACATGTGACAGATGCAGTCACCCTCCTCATGGAGCAGAGCCGATTGAGAGGAGGAGCACCATCCTCCAGAGGAGGTGCCACATCCTCGAGAGGAGGAGCCACACCCTCCAGAGGAGGAGATGCATCCTCGAGAAGGGGAGCTTCATCCTCGAGGAGGACATAGATGTGTTTGAGTTGTGTTTTGTCTTGCTTTGCTTTACTTATTGTATTCTCACATATATTCACATTCATATCAATACAATGAGTAGACATCTTATCTTCAGTTCTGTGCCATTTGATGATGGGTTGTGCCATTTGTGCCATTGATTGTGTGTGATTACCTCCTTTTTGGTATGATGACAAAAAGGGGGAGAAATACGTATAATGTGTAAAAGGAGAGAAATATGGAAAAATATGTAAAAGAAATCAATGGAAATAAATAAAAAGATAAACTCTTAAAAACACACTCAAATTTGTTCTAAGTGGATTCGGTACCTCGAGGCTCATTATCTCTGTTTTGGGGCTCCTAATGGAGTAATCTCCAGAATCTATTCAAGGGATATTCGGAGATTAGCTGAATCCTACTCAAGAACAAATTGACAGATTTTCCCTCTAAAAAGATAAAATTCAGTTCAAAAACTTCAAAGCATTAAAAGGAAATTCAGAGAATCAAAACATAGTTGAATGCATATGTTGAGGGGGAGAATCTGAATTTTAATCAAGCTAAATCATTAATGACATATAAGCCGAACAATTGATTGCATAATATGAAGGCTTATATAATTCCAAATGAAAGGGGGAGCTTTAACTCCGAAATTTAATGTTTCACTCCTTTCAAACTTGGATAAATTAAATTATCAGACATTTGAATTCATTTATGGATTTTACTTCATTGTTTTATGAGCAATTCATTTTACATATACTCAAAGTTTTGTCATCATCAAAAAGGGGGAGATTGTGGAGTGATTGATTAAAACCCCATTTGATTTTGATGAGCTCAAAGCATTTGAGTATATCTTGTGATTACTAATGAATTCAATTGAGTGTTTCAGTGAAAATCCTGTCCAAGTGTCTCTAGATTTGGTTCATAGTATTTTGGATAAGGTAAGAAGTCTGCTGAACCAAAGTCTGAGACTCGAGTCGACTCCCGAGTATCACGAGTCGACTCCAAGCGTATCAAGTTCACTGGCACGAGCTCGAGTCGACTCCAGATCAGTACGAGTCGACTCCGACTGAGAACAGACAGAAGGACAGAAAGCTTCAACTCAGAAACTGTCAACGAGTCGACTCCCGAAGTGCGCGAGTCGACTCCAATGTTCAACGAGTCGACTCCAGGGTAGTAAGAGTCGACTCCAAGAGAAACACAAAGAAAAGTCAGAGAGCAGTTTTCGGGTCTGAGATTCGAGTCGACTCCAGTGGAACGCGAGTCGACTCCGATGGTTGGCAGGTCGACTCCAAAGAAGGTAAGAGTCGACTCTCAGAGGAACACAAGGAAAAAGTCAGAGAACGATTTTCGGACTCTGAGATTCGAGTCGACTCCCGCAGTACGCGAGTCGACTCCGAGACTGAGCGACCATCAACAGACAGAAGACCATGTTACTGCCTCTGAGATTCGAGTCGACTCACAGACAGCTCGAGTCGACTCCGAGACAAGCTTCACGTCAAAAGGCAGAAGACCAACTTTCGGAAACTGAGAGCCGAGTCGACTCCAAGGAAGTTCGAGTCGACTCCAAGACTGGATGAGCCAAAAGACAGAGAAACGGGAGTTCGGGCTCTGAGATTCGAGTCGACTCCCGGGACAGTCGAGTCGACTCGAGTGGACAAAATTCAAAATTGGATCCACGGACTTCAGTGGATGAGCCGACTCCAAAATTGCCAGGTCAGCTCCAGAAGTTGGCGAGTCGACTCCAGGTCAAGACGAGTCGACTCCCAGTCAAGACGGCAACTTTAATTCAAATTTGGAACAGTTGCCGAGTCAACTCCGGAAAAGCGTGAGTCGACTCCTGCTACAGCCGAGTCGACTCCTGATCGCGCGAGTCGACTCCAACCCACCAACGGTCATATTGTCAGGCTGCGCAGAGTGTGCAGAACGGCCAGAAAAAGCAGAGTAACGGCTAGTTTCCATGGGGGTTGGCTTAAATAGCCACAGAGGACTGTAGCAAGGCAGAGAACAGATATTCCACTCCAAGCATTCAAGTTTTCAAGCTCTCCAAGTGCTCTTAAACGAAAAAGGGGAGATCTGCATTTACTGCTCCAACAACTTCTTCCCAACAATCAAAGCTTCCTCCTCCTGCATTCAAGTCGACCACTCTTTCAAGAGGAGACCGGAGTTCCAGAAGCCATACCTCTTCACCAGCTTAAAAGCGTTTGAGGGCTTCTAACTCCTTTACGATTATATTGTTTTAAATCTGCTTTTTGAGAAGCTATTTTCTGTTTTCTTCTATCTCTTGTATTTACTTGATTCAATCGGGGGATTGAATCAAGGGGTTTAAGGTTGGTTGGTGAGCCAAGTTAAAACCAACGTGTGTAAGGGTTTGATTGTGAGCCCGGAAAAACAATCGGGGTTGGTTCTAGTCGGTGAGCCTGGGAAAACCGACCGAGTTCGTTGTGAGCTCGTAAAACAACAAGTTTGGTTGTGAGCTTGCAAAACAACCGGCTGTAATCCAAGGGGGTTATAGTGAAATTCCCAAGTGAGACTTGGGGAGTGGACGTAGGAGCAAGGGTTAGCTCCGAACCACTATAAAACTTTGTGTTTGTAGTGCATTGTCTCTCATCTTCTTCCCCGCACATTACTCACAGCGCTAGGCTTTAATTAAATAACTTGCCATAGTTTTTAATTAATCATCCTCAAAGTTTTAATTAGCCAAATTATTTTAAAAACCCAATTCACCCCCCTCCCTCTTGGGTTGTCTATTTGGGCAACAAGTGGTATCAGAGCCAAAAACTCTTCCACTCAAGAGTTAAAAGATCAAAATGACAACCCCATTTGGATCTTCTCACATTGAGGGTCAGTCCACCCAAAGACCCCCTTTCTTCAATGGATCTGACTACTCATACTGGAAGGCTAGGATGAGAATATTCATCCAAGCCCAAGACTATGAGATGTGGTCCATTGTAGTAAATGGGCCCTACATCCCATCCATATACGTAGATGGTGTTAAGGTACCTAAACTAGAAATGGACTGGGATGAACATGACATGAGGAAGGCACAATTAAACTCTAAAGCAATGAATGTCTTCTATTGTGCCTTAGACCGTAATGAATTCAATAGGGTCTCCACTTGCAATTCTGTAAAAGAGATTTGGGACAGACTTGAAGTGACCCATGAGGGTACGAATCAAGTGAAAGAGTCCAAAATAAATATTTTGGTTCATAAATATGAACTATTTAAAATGGACTCTAACGAAACAATTACATGCATGTTCACTAGGTTTACTGATATTGTCAATGGCCTAAAAAGCCTTGGCAAGAACTATACTAATAGTGAACTTGTCAGGAAAATCCTTCGGTGTCTACCAAGGTCGTGGGAAGCTAAAGTGACGGCAATCCAAGAAGCTAAAGACTTGAACAAGCTTCCACTTGAAGAGCTCCTTGGATCCCTTATGACGCATGAGCTTACCATGAAACAACACAACGAGGAAGAGTCCTCCCATAAGAAAAAGGTAATAGCTTTAAAATCTACTTCTTCTAACAAGGACTTGTCTTGCAGCAGCAGCAGTGAAGAAGAAGAAGATGAGGAAGATGGTGGTGAGGCTCTTCTTGTGCGCAAGTTCAAGAAATTCATCAACCACAAGAAGTCCTATCATCAAAGGAGAGGCCCCTCAAATTCCTACCGCAAGGACAAAGGTAAGGAAAGGGAAAGTGAGGGGATCGGGTGCTATGAGTGCAAAAAGCCGGGACACATCCGAGCTGAGTGTCCCTTACTAAAGAAGAGCAGCAAGTACAAGAAGAAGAAGAAAGCCCTTGTCACCACCCTATCGGACTCCGACGCATCATCCTCATCATCGGATGAAGAACAAGAAGAGAAGGCCAATTTTTGTTTCATGGCCAACGAAAATGAGGTAACTTCTGATACGCACTATGATTTTTCATTTGATGAACTTTATGATGCGTTTAACGAACTAATGATTGAATATAAGGATGTTAATGTTAAAAACAGGGAACTAAAAGTAACTAACCAAACTTATATCCGTAAGTATGATTCTTTAATTAAGGATAAAGATGCTATTACCAAAGAAAATCTAGAACTTAAGACAAGCAACCAACTTTTAATTAAGAAAACTAATACCTTAACTAAAGATAATGAAAAACTAACTAAGGAATTTTCAGAACTTAAAAAATATAAACAAACCTTAGATAAGGATCTTACTAAAGAACTTAATGATCTAAAACCCGAAAATCAGACACTAACTAAAGAACTTAACAAATACAAACCCTTAGTTGAAAGATTTACCTATAGTTCTGAAAAATTAAACATGATACTAAATAGTCAACGTGCAGTGTTTAATAAAGCCGGTTTAGGATATAAATCAAGGAATAAGCAAAAACTTCTTAGTAACTTCTTTGTTAAAGCTGGGGAAACAAAAACTAAGAAAATAACCTGCTTTTGTTGTGGTACAGTAGGCCATAAAGCAAATGTATGTAATTTTAGGAAAAGTAAAACTAAAAGAAAAATTAAAAGGGTATGGGTTCCAAAAGGAACCAACTTGACTAACCATGAAGGACCCAAGAAAACTTGGGTACCTAAGATGACATGATTTGCTTGTGTAGGAGTGTCTTGCAGCCAAGGTCAACAAAAATTGCTGGTATTTGGATAGTGGCTGCTCAAGGCATATGACGGGTGATAAAGACCAATTTTTCACCCTTGAAGCTAAGAAGGGAGGTGCTGTGACGTTTGGAGACAACAACCAAGGTCACATCATTGGTATTGGTAAAGTTCAAATCACCCCTTCTACTTTTATAGATAATGTCAGATATGTTGATGGTCTTAAGCATAACTTGTTAAGCATCAGTCAATTATGTGATAAAGGATATGATGTTATGTTTAAACCATCACTATGTATTATAACAAATCCTAATGATAATAGCTTAGTTTTTAAAGGAATTAGACGTGGAAATGTATATGTTGTAGACCTAGAAGATCTTGCAAAACATAACCAATGTCTAGTTGTAAATGAAACTAAAGATAATGATGCTAGTTGGTTATGGCACCGTAAGTTAGGTCATGCAAGCATGGACACAATAACTAAATTAGTTAAAAGAGACTCCGTGATAGGTTTGCCAAAATTAAAATTTGAAAAGAACAAAATATGTGAAGCATGTCAATTTGGCAAACAATCTAGGAACTCCTTTAAATCCATAAAATGTGTCTCTACCTCTAGGTCTCTAGAATTATTACACATGGACCTATTTGGTCCAACTAGAACAACAAGCTTAGGTGGAAATAAATATGGTCTAGTCATAGTAGATGATTACTCTAGGTACACATGGGTCATGTTTCTAGCATATAAGGACCAAGCATTTTCAATGTTTAAAAAGTTCCATAAGGAAGTAACAAATGCTAGAGAGTCTTCAGTCATAGCCATTAGAAGTGACCATGGTACCGAATTCGAAAATCAATTATTTGATGAATTTTGTAGTAAAAAGGGGATAACCCATAATTTTTCTGCACCTAGGACACCACAACAAAATGGAGTTGTGGAAAGGAAGAATAGAACTCTAGAGGAAATGGCTAGAACGATGTTATGTGAAAGTAACCTCCCTAAGTATTTTTGGGGAGAAGCCATTAATACTTCTTGCCATATATTAAATAGAGTTTTATTAAGACCCATTATAAAGAAAACACCTTATGAACTGTGGAAAAACAGAAAACCAAAAGTTAACTATTTTCATGTTTTTGGATGTAGGTGTTTTGTACATAATAATGGGAAAGATAATCTAGGAAAATTTGATCCTAAATCTGATGAAGGAATATTCCTAGGTTATTCTACAACTAGTAAAGCCTATAGAATCTTTAATAAAAGAACCCTAGTTATAGAAGAATCTATACATGTTGTTTTTGATGACTCTAGTGACATCTCATCTAGTAAGAAGGTTAATTTTGATGATGATATTGAAATACTTGAAGAAAAGATAGATGAGATGGGATTACAAGATGATAATCAAAAGTTGATTGAAGGAGAATCGTCAAACCAAGAGCCTATAGTGGATCATGGGCTAGCTAAAGCTTGGAGGTATGCTCACGGGCATCCTAAGGAACTAATTCTAGATGATCCATCACAACCGGTTAGGACTAGAGCATCCCTTAGGAATTTGAATAATCATCTAGCTTTTGTTTCACACTTTGAGCCCAAACATATAGAAGAAGCCAAAAATGATGTAAATTGGATAAATGCAATGCAAGAAGAACTAAATCAATTTACTAGAAACAAGGTTTGGGATCTAGTGGAGAGACCTTCTGAATATCCAATTATAGGTACTAAATGGATATATAAAAATAAGCTAGATGAAAATGGAATTGTTATAAGGAATAAGGCTAGACTAGTAGCAAAGGGTTATAATCAAGAAGAAGGCATAGATTTTGATGAAACCTTTGCTCCCGTAGCTAGACTTGAGGCAATTAGACTTCTATTAGCATATGCATGCTCTAAGAACTTCAAACTATATCAAATGGATGTAAAGAGTGCTTTTCTAAATGGGTTTATTAATGAGGAGGTGTATGTAGAACAACCTCCTGGTTTTGAAAATCATCAATACCCTAATCATGTGTATAAACTGAACAAAGCACTTTATGGACTAAAACAAGCACCTAGAGCATGGTATGAGAGACTTAGTAAATTCCTATTAGAACATGAATTCTCTAGGGGAAATGTAGATACAACATTATTTCTGAAAAAGAAAAATAAGGATATGTTATTAGTACAGATTTATGTTGATGATATCATTTTCGGTGCTACTAACAATCGCCTCTGCGAGGAATTTGCTGATTTGATGCAGAGTGAGTTTGAGATGAGCATGATGGGAAAGCTGAACTACTTCCTCGGGCTTCAAATCAAACAATCTGAAGGAGGTATCTTCATCAATCAAGCAATATATATCAAGGAGATGCTCAAGAAGTTTGATATGGAGGGAAACAAATCAATCAGCACCCCCATGAGCTCATCATGCAAATTAGACCAAGATGAATCAGGTAAATCTGTAGATCAAAAACTTTATAGAGGTATGATAGGATCTTTACTGTATCTTACTGCAAGTAGACCTGATATTATGTTTAGTGTGTGCATGTGTGCTAGATATCAGGCTAATCCTAAAGAATCACACCTAGCTGCAGTTAAGAGAATCTTTAAATACTTAATTGGAACTAAGAACATAGGGCTGTGGTACTCTAAAGAATCTAGCCTAAACTTAATAGGGTACACAGATTCAGACTTCGCTGGATGTAAGCTTGATAGAAAAAGTACCAGCGGGTCCTGTCAATTTCTAGGAGAAAACCTAATCTCATGGTTTAGCAAGAAACAAAACTCGGTTGCATTATCCACTGCAGAAGCTGAATATGTTGCAGCCGGAAGTTGTTGTGCTCAAATCTTATGGATTAAACAACAATTAGAAGATTATGGCATTAAACAAGATAAAATCCCCATTAATTGTGATAACACAAGTGCCATAAATCTCACTAAAAATCCAATTCAACACTCAAGAACTAAACACATTGAGATAAGACATCACTTCATAAGAGATCATGTATTGAATGGTGATGTGACACTCCAATTTGTTTGTACTGATAATCAATTAGCAGATATTTTTACAAAACCCCTAAGTGAAGAGAGGTTTAGTGTGCTTAGGAGGAGATTAGGAGTGATTGATCCATCCTAGTGGTGGTTTTCACTAGAATGATTGATTTTGATGATTACAATGTGGTTAAAATAGAGTTTCTTTTCAATGATCATCAAATCAGATCATAATTAGGTGATTTTCCCTCATTTGGCACGATTATAGCATGAGTTTTAGGTGCGTGCCAAAGTTAGAGACGACTCGAGTATGTTTCAGAGCCGGCTCCTAAGGGGGAGTCGACTCGCACATATTCTGGAGTCGACTCGAGGTCGAGTCGACTCGCGACTCAGGGGAGTCGACTCGCAGTCGGGATCCGACTTTTTAACCCTAGGTTTGTCGTTTCGCAAACACTTTTCCTCAAGCCGCCACTGTTCACAAAGCCCTAGAGCCGACTCCTAGGTCATCCCCGATCGTCTCCAAGCCCTTTTCCCGTCGATTTTTCGCCGGACATTGAGGTTCCGTCCGTTCCTAAGTCATTTCCGGTCCGTCCCGAGCTTCCTCTGTCGGTCCTTCACCGTCCTCTAGGTATTTTTCTCCCAGTTTAGGTCAAGATGCCTCGTAAGATCGTAGTTAGGAAGAGGTCCCGTCCCGAGGCCGGTCCCGAGCGGCGCTCCAAGGCGCGGCACGATCCCGCGAGGCAACCACCTCCGGATCGTTCCCCGCCTAGGGAGGTTCTCGTTAGGCCGTTGGCCGGGAAGGCCGTCACCTCCTGGAGGTTTGTCGATTTCGACTATCTCTCCCAGGAGGGGTTCACCATAGGCGATAGGCTTAGAGCCCAGGGCCTAGAGTACTTCCTCACCTTGGACCTTCCCACCTATCCTGGCCTAGTTCAAGAGTTTTACAGTACCGTCCATCGGGGAGATGGAGGTATCGAGGGCACGGTAGTAGGTGTCCCGTTGCGTGTCACAGAGGACCTCATTGCCCATATCCTTCACCTTCCATTAGTAGGGGTGGCTCCCGCACACCCTGAGGATAGAGTTGCGGCCCTTACGGTCATCTTAGGGCATCCACCTCAGTCCCCCCTAGATGAGGTATCTGCTAGCTCACTTCCTATTGAAGTGAGAATCCTTTTGAGCATTCTGTCCAGGTCCATCTTCCCTAAGACAGGGAGATTTGATTTTGTGAATGAGAGGGACTTAGCTATTATGTCTTATATCCTTCAGGACACCCCGATCAACTTCCCAAAGCTCATTTATAGGTATATGTGTGAGCCCCTAGATAGACCTAGGCTCTCACTCCCATACGGGATGTTATTCACTCTTCTTTTTAGGCAGTACGAGATTTCCATTCCTGAGAGGGAACCCTCTCGTGCCTTGCGATGGACTGATCGCTTATGTACGGAGACTATGCACAGGATGGGGTTTCGGAAGAGAGAAGGGATCTGGGTTAGGAAGTCCACTCTTACTGCTCAGACCACCAGACCATCACCCAGTCCTGAGCCAGATTCAGACTACCCAGACCTTCCAGACCATCCAGACCTCCCATCCACTCCTCCTGCTCCTACCACCTCTGCCGGACCTTCCTCCTCAGTTCCACCATCTATGGAGGTCCGTATTGATACAGAGCAACTCCGGGAGCTGCGGCAGGAGATCGTCCGAGATCTGAGGGATGAGCTGCTTCGGGAGCTCCGAGGTGCGGTGCCTGCCCCCACTCCTGCATCCGTATCTTCTCAGTTGGTCCCTTCCTTGACAACCGTGACTGACATGACGGCTCATGTACGGAAAGAGATCTACAATGTCCGGAGTTTGGTCCAGGCCCAGTTCCACAGCATGAGTGAGGTCACGAGCTCCACTCGACAGATACGAGAGGAGATAGGTCGTGACATGCACACCACCACCGAGGGGGCCGAGCGCTTGGCGAATGTACTCATCGACAAGCTGGACGCACTTCAGACATCGGTGACTGGGCTTCAGGCGTCGGTGACAGAGCTCTCCACTACACATAGCAGAGCCACCACGTCTATTATCACGCAGCTCGGACATGTGACAGATGCAGTCACCCTCCTCATGGAGCAGAGCCGATTGAGAGGAGGAGCACCATCCTCCAGAGGAGGTGCCACATCCTCGAGAGGAGGAGCCACACCCTCCAGAGGAGGAGATGCATCCTCGAGAAGGGGAGCTTCATCCTCGAGGAGGACATAGATGTGTTTGAGTTGTGTTTTGTCTTGCTTTGCTTTACTTATTGTATTCTCACATATATTCACATTCATATCAATACAATGAGTAGACATCTTATCTTCAGTTCTGTGCCATTTGATGATGGGTTGTGCCATTTGTGCCATTGATTGTGTGTGATTACCTCCTTTTTGGTATGATGACAAAAAGGGGGAGAAATACGTATAATGTGTAAAAGGAGAGAAATATGGAAAAATATGTAAAAGAAATCAATGGAAATAAATAAAAAGATAAACTCTTAAAAACACACTCAAATTTGTTCTAAGTGGATTCGGTACCTCGAGGCTCATTATCTCTGTTTTGGGGCTCCTAATGGAGTAATCTCCAGAATCTATTCAAGGGATATTCGGAGATTAGCTGAATCCTACTCAAGAACAAATTGACAGATTTTCCCTCTAAAAAGATAAAATTCAGTTCAAAAACTTCAAAGCATTAAAAGGAAATTCAGAGAATCAAAACATAGTTGAATGCATATGTTGAGGGGGAGAATCTGAATTTTAATCAAGCTAAATCATTAATGACATATAAGCCGAACAATTGATTGCATAATATGAAGGCTTATATAATTCCAAATGAAAGGGGGAGCTTTAACTCCGAAATTTAATGTTTCACTCCTTTCAAACTTGGATAAATTAAATTATCAGACATTTGAATTCATTTATGGATTTTACTTCATTGTTTTATGAGCAATTCATTTTACATATACTCAAAGTTTTGTCATCATCAAAAAGGGGGAGATTGTGGAGTGATTGATTAAAACCCCATTTGATTTTGATGAGCTCAAAGCATTTGAGTATATCTTGTGATTACTAATGAATTCAATTGAGTGTTTCAGTGAAAATCCTGTCCAAGTGTCTCTAGATTTGGTTCATAGTATTTTGGATAAGGTAAGAAGTCTGCTGAACCAAAGTCTGAGACTCGAGTCGACTCCCGAGTATCACGAGTCGACTCCAAGCGTATCAAGTTCACTGGCACGAGCTCGAGTCGACTCCAGATCAGTACGAGTCGACTCCGACTGAGAACAGACAGAAGGACAGAAAGCTTCAACTCAGAAACTGTCAACGAGTCGACTCCCGAAGTGCGCGAGTCGACTCCAATGTTCAACGAGTCGACTCCAGGGTAGTAAGAGTCGACTCCAAGAGAAACACAAAGAAAAGTCAGAGAGCAGTTTTCGGGTCTGAGATTCGAGTCGACTCCAGTGGAACGCGAGTCGACTCCGATGGTTGGCAGGTCGACTCCAAAGAAGGTAAGAGTCGACTCTCAGAGGAACACAAGGAAAAAGTCAGAGAACGATTTTCGAACTCTGAGATTCGAGTCGACTCCCGCAGTACGCGAGTCGACTCCGAGACTGAGCGACCATCAACAGACAGAAGACCATGTTACTGCCTCTGAGATTCGAGTCGACTCACAGACAGCTCGAGTCGACTCCGAGACAAGCTTCACGTCAAAAGGCAGAAGACCAACTTTCGGAAACTGAGAGCCGAGTCGACTCCAAGGAAGTTCGAGTCGACTCCAAGACTGGATGAGCCAAAAGACAGAGAAACGGGAGTTCGGGCTCTGAGATTCGAGTCGACTCCCGGGACAGTCGAGTCGACTCGAGTGGACAAAATTCAAAATTGGATCCACGGACTTCAGTGGATGAGCCGACTCCAAAATTGCCAGGTCAGCTCCAGAAGTTGGCGAGTCGACTCCAGGTCAAGACGAGTCGACTCCCAGTCAAGACGGCAACTTTAATTCAAATTTGGAACAGTTGCCGAGTCAACTCCGGAAAAGCGTGAGTCGACTCCTGCTACAGCCGAGTCGACTCCTGATCGCGCGAGTCGACTCCAACCCACCAACGGTCATATTGTCAGGCTGCGCAGAGTGTGCAGAACGGCCAGAAAAAGCAGAGTAACGGCTAGTTTCCGTGGGGGTTGGCTTAAATAGCCACAGAGGACTGTAGCAAGGCAGAGAACATATATTCCACTCCAAGCATTCAAGTTTTCAAGCTCTCCAAGTGCTCTTAAACGAAAAAGGGGAGATCTGCATTTACTGCTCCAACAACTTCTTCCCAACAATCAAAGCTTCCTCCTCCTGCATTCAAGTCGACCACTCTTTCAAGAGGAGACCGGAGTTCCAGAAGCCATACCTCTTCACCAGCTTAAAAGCGTTTGAGGGCTTCTAACTCCTTTACGATTATATTGTTTTAAATCTGCTTTTTGAGAAGCTATTTTCTGTTTTCTTCTATCTCTTGTATTTACTTGATTCAATCGGGGGATTGAATCAAGGGGTTTAAGGTTGGTTGGTGAGCCAAGTTAAAACCAACGTGTGTAAGGGTTTGATTGTGAGCCCGGAAAAACAATCGGGGTTGGTTCTAGTCGGTGAGCCTGGGAAAACCGACCGAGTTCGTTGTGAGCTCGTAAAACAACAAGTTTGGTTGTGAGCTTGCAAAACAACCGGCTGTAATCCAAGGGGGTTATAGTGAAATTCCCAAGTGAGACTTGGGGAGTGGACGTAGGAGCAAGGGTTAGCTCCGAACCACTATAAAACTTTGTGTTTGTAGTGCATTGTCTCTCATCTTCTTCCCCGCACATTACTCACAGCGCTAGGCTTTAATTAAATAACTTGCCATAGTTTTTAATTAATCATCCTCAAAGTTTTAATTAGCCAAATTATTTTAAAAACCCAATTCACCCCCCTCCCTCTTGGGTTGTCTAATTGGGCAACAGGGGCGAAGTCGGGGTCGGCCTTCACTTTCGCCGGCGCCCGAAACCTCATCGAGACGGTGCTGCTGGAGGGTGACCGTAGGCAGGTCCGGCAGATGAGGATCCCTGAAGTCGGAGCTGCCAGCTGCGTCTGTCTCATGTCGGTGAGTGTTCTTTTGGTCGCTTTCGTCATTTATAGGCTCTATTGATCCCCGTCTGACGCTCTCATTTTTCCTGTCTCTTAGCTCGCCCAGTACATGATCCGTCTGGAGGAGAGCCACGAGGAACAGGCGAGGCTCCTGGCGAAGGCCGAGAGCCGACTGAAAGCTGTAGAGGAGGGAGGCCAGGCTGCGGCGGGGAGAACGACCAGGGACCTCGAGACGAGGCTCCAGGTGGCCGAAGAGCGGGCACTCGGCTTCGCCGCCCTCGAGAGGCAACTGTTGGAGGCTCAGGAGCAACTCAAAGTTGCCTCTGGTCTCGAAAGCGAGATCAGGAAGGCGGAGGAGCGAGCCAAAAAGCAGTCCCGGAAGGCTGCCGACTTCCGGGAAAGGTGGGAGAAGGCCCAGCAGTCGGCCGACAACGCCCGCAACCGAACCCGATCTCTTGAAGCCAAGATGGCCGAATTGGAGTCGGCCTTGGAGGGGACTCGTGCGAGCAACCAGGAGCTTCATTCGCGCCTGGAGGAGGCTGAGGCTGCTCGCGTCGCTGCCGAGGCGAAGCACACGGAGGCTCGGGCCGATCTGCTGAGGGTCTCCTCCGAGGCGGACGACCGGATTGTGGCGAAGGTCATGGAAGCGAAAGCTCAGATTACGGAGCGAGCGGAGGCGGCGCTGGCCGAGAAGAGCGCAGAGATCGGGCGTCAGGTGGTACAGGCCTATCGTCAGTCCGCCGAGTTCATCCGTGACATGTCGGATGCGGGGTCCGACTCCTTTGCCTTAGGCTTCGATGAAGGCCTGGCAAGGGTGTCCACTAAATACCCCGGAATTGACCTGAGTGGGGTCTCCCTCCTCGACTCCCCTCCGATGCCATTGCCTGCCGGTTCTCCAACCGTCTCCCTACCCTTCGCGGACGTGCTCGCCGTTCCCGATCCAGGGGTTCCTCCAAGCTGACCCTCTGTACTTTTTCTTTGTTCTTTTCTTTGTATGTTGGCGTTTTGCCATGTTGTATGGGTCTCGGCCCTGATGCAACGAAAGTTAATGCAAACAAAGTGTTTCCCCATTTCACTTTCGTCCTTCCTCTTTTTAACTCTTGGTAGCGTCTCGCCGACTCCTGACTCTTGAAGTTCCTCCGGCACTAGGCCAGGCATCCGAGGGTTAGGCCTCAGGAAATTCTTCCGGCGCTAGGCCAGGCATCCGAGGGTTAGGCCTCAGAAAATTCTTCCGGCGCTAGGCCAGGCATCCGAGGGTTAGGCCTCAGGAAATTCTTCCGGCGCTAGGCCAGGCATCCAAGGGTTAGGCCTCAGGAAATTCTTCCGGCGCTAGGCCAGGCATCCGAGGGTTAGGCCTCAGGAAATTCTTCCGGCGCTAGGCCAGGCATCCGAGGGTTAGGCCTCAGGAAATTCTTCCGGCGCTAGGCCAGGCATCCGAGGGTTAGGCCTCAGGAAATTTCGCTCATTGGTCGGCCAAGGCTGGCGCAAGCCGAGGCGACCGGTCGGGGCTTCAGGCTAGTCTGCTCCCGGGATGATCATCGGGTTAGCCTGGCATCCGAGGACTGAGCCTCGGGGAATTTCGCTCGTTGGTCGGTCAAGGCTGGCGCAAGCCGAGGCGACCGGTCGGGGCTTCAGGCTAGTCTGCTCCCGGGATGATCATCGGGTTAGCCTGGCATCCGAGGACCGAGCCTCGGGGAATTCCGCTCGTTGGTCGGCCAAGGCTGGCGCAAGCCGAGGCGACCGGTCGGGGCTTCAGGCTAGTCTGCTCCCGGGATGATCATCGGGTTAGCCCGGCATCCGAGGACCGAGCCTCGGGGAATTCCGCTCGTTGGTCGGCCAAGGCTGGCGCAAGCCGAGGCGGCCGGTCGGGGCTTCAGGCTAGTCTGCTCCCGGGATGATCATCGGGTTAGCCTGGCATCCGAGGGCCGAGCCTCGGGGAATTCCGTTCGTTGGTCGGCCAAGGCTGGCGCAAGCCGAGGCGACCGGTCGGGGCTTCAGGCTAGTCTGTTCCCGGGATGATCATCGGGTTAGCCTGGCATCCGAGGGCTGAGCCTCGAGGAATTCCGCTCGTTGGTCGGCCAAGGCTGGCGCAAGCCGAGGCGACCGGTCGGGGCTTCAGGCTAGTCTGCTCCCGGGATGATCATCGGGTTAGCCTGGCATCCGAGGGCCGAGCCTCGGGGAATTCCGCTCGTTGGTCGGCCAAGGCTGGCACAAGCCGAGGCGACCGGTCGGGGCTTCAGGCTAGTCTGCTCTCGGGATGATCATCGGGTTAGCCTGGCATCCGAGGGCCGAGCCTCGGAGAATTCTGCTCGTTGGTCGGCCAAGGCTGGCGCAAGCCGAGGCGACCGGTCGGGGCTTCAGGCTAGTCTGTTCCCGGGATGATCATCGGGTTAGCCTGGCATCCGAGGGCCGAGCCTCGGGGAATTCCGCTCGTTGGTCGGCCAAGGCTGGCGCAAGCCGAGGCGACCGGTCGGGGCTTCAGGCTAGTCTGTTCCCGGGATGATCATCGGGTTAGCCTGGCATCCGAGGGCCGAGCCTCGGGGAATTCCGCTCGTTGGTCGGCCAAGGCTGGCGCAAGCCGAGGCGACCGGTCGGGGCTTCAGGCTAGTCTGTTCTCGGGATGATCATCGGGTTAGCCTGGCATCCGAGGGCCGAGCCTCGGGGAATTCCACTCGTTGGTCGCGCGCCTATCACTTGCCGCTCGACGGGGTTTCTCCGTGGCCAGCTGCGATCGTATTTCTCCTCCTCTCGAAGCGTCGCCTGGGGAACACCAGAAGGCTATTAAATGCTAATTGAGGCGTTACCTGGGGAATCGGATCGGCCAGTTGCTGCTTGCGACCGGGGGGCCACAGTTTGGCTATAAATATAAGTGCAGGTGCGGTGGAGCCTGCCAAGCCGGAGCTGTTCAGGTTGCCATGGATCGTGGACCTCCTCTCCGGTGCGTGGCTGGGAAACCCCTGCCGGAGGAACGGGAGGCGCGCCCCTCGCGACTTCCGCCAACTAGCCGTTTCATCTGGGATCAACAAGGAGATTCTCTCCGGCGGAACTCCGCTCTAGGCGTTTCATCCGGGATCACATCCCCCCTCTTTTCAGTCCCACCTCCCGATTGAGCTCTGCGCTAGACGCTTCATCCGGGATCGCGCCTCCTCGCGCTCTTCTCCCTTGTATTCCTTTCCTTCCCTTCTCCTGGGGAGGACCGGAATATCCCTTGGAGGTGGCGTTCCTCTAGAAGCAGTGCGAACTTCTTCTTCGTCCGCGCCGGCTCTTCGTCTTTTGCGTGAGGCGTCGATGGCGCCTCCGGGGGGAAGCACCCACGCCCGGTGGGATTGCAGCTGCTTCGGATGGAGGGCTCGGGATCCCAGATCCTCAGCTTAACGGAGTCCCCACCTCTTTCTTACTTTCTTTACTCCCCAATTCCCCTCTGGGAATTCTTTGTAATCACACGAACACGCCATTGTAACCATGAATTATTGAGATGAAAAGGACTATACATTTTTTGAACTGTCTTTCTGGCTTTGTCTTTCTACTGGTAATACACCCGTAGGTTAGCGGAATTCCAGCTCCTTGGAATTTCTCGACCATCTAGGGCCTCCAACTGGTAGGAGCCAGGTCGGTTTACCCAGCGAACCCTATACGGGCCTTCCCAATTTGGCGCCAGCTTCCCACCTTCCGCGGGTTGAGATGCTTTGGCTCGCCTTAGCACCAGATCTCCGATTCTGAAAAGTTTTGGTCGGACCTTGGAGTTATAATATCGGGCCACCCTCCGCTGATACATCGCCATCCGAACCTGCGCCATTTCCCTCGCTTCTTCCAAGAGGTCCAAGTTTCCTCGGAGTTGCTCCGAATTGGCCTCGGGTCGGTGCGTAGCCACCCGGGGCGAGGGGAGTCCGAGCTCCACGGGGACAACCGCTTCCGTGCCATAGGTTAGGCTGAAAGGCGTCTCCCCGGTAGGGGTCCGATGCGTGGTCCGATATGCCCAAAGGACGTTCTCGAGTTCTTCGACCCAAGCTTGCCCCGTCCGACCGATTCGCGCCTTAATTCTTTGGAGGATTGTCCGGTTTGTCACCTCGGCCTCACCGTTGGTTTGGGGATGCGACACAGATGTGAACCGATGCTCGATCCCGAATTCCTCGCAGAAGTCACGGAAATACTTGTTGTCGAACTGTCGACCATTATCCGAGATGAGGACCCGGGGTATCCCAAATCGGACAATGATGTTTTTCTTCACGAACTTCCAGACTTGCACCTCCGTGATAGTGGCCAGCGGCTCTGCCTCCACCCACTTGGTGAAGTAGTCGATTGCAACAATTAAGAATTTCCGCTGGGCGGAAGCGACGGGGAATGGTCCGAGGATATCCATTCCCCACTGTGCGAAGGGCCAGGGTGCAGTGATTGGTGCCAAGGGGACAGAAGGGGCTCTCTGGACGTTGGCGTGGCGCTGGCAGGCGTCGCATTTCCGTACGTGATCCTTTGAGTCCTCCAACAAGGTAGGCCAATAATAGCCTTGACTCATGATCTTGTGCGCCAAGGACCTAGCCCCCGAGTGCGATCCGCAGACGCCCTCATGGACTTCGCCGAGGACGTAGGCCGCCTCCGAGGGGCGGAGGCACCTTAAGAGGGGGGCGGTAAACGAGGTCCGATACAGCCTCCCTTCATAGAGTACGTAGTGGGCGGACTTCCTGACAAGTCGCCGAGCCTGATCTTCGTCTTCAGAGAGGATCCCTTTGGCGAGGTAGGCGACGAGCGGGTCCATCCAAGACGGCTCCGGATCAATCGCCATCACCGCTCCAGCCTCGCCGATGCTCGGGGCATCCAGGGTCTCCAGGTAGATTGCCCTCGACAAGTTGTGCGCCTCTGCGCCCACCAAGCGGGACAACCTGTCGGCCCTGGCATTTTCGCTTCTGGGGACCTGCTGGATGTCGACACTGCCGAGGTCGGAAATGAGTGCTTGCACCTTCCGGACGTAGTTCTGCATGGTCGGGCTCCGGGCCTCGAACTCCCCACGGACCTGCCCGACCACCAGCTGGGAGTCGGTGAAGACCTTTAAACGCCGGATGCCGAGCTCCCCGGTGAGTTTGAGTCCTGCGACTAGGGCCTCGTATTCCGCCTCGTTCTTGGTAACTGGAAATCCAAACCTCAAGGCATACTCGGCTATCACTCCATCAGGACTGGTAAGGACCAGCCCGGCCCCTCCACCCTCGGGGTTCGACGACCCATCGATGTGAAGCGTCCAGGTCGGGAGGTCGAGGCTGGGCGTTTCCGGCGGTCTAGGTTCCGCCTCCTGCACCGTGCACTCAGCGAGGAAGTCCGCGAGCACCTGGGCCTTGATGGCGGGTCGAGGCTGGTAGCGGATGTCGAATTCTCCGAGTTCTACTGCCCACTTCACCAGCCGTCCCGCATTCTCGGGGTTGCTGAGGATCTGTCGTAACGGTTGATCAGTTAAGAGGGTGACAGAATGGGCCTGGAAATAGGGGCGGAGCCTCCTGGTCGCGGTCAGCAGCGCGAAGGCGATCTTTTCAGCCTTCGTATACCGCGTCTCGGCGTCCCGTAGGACCCGGCTGATGTAGTACACAGGCTTCTGGAGCTTTGCCTCTTTCCGAACCAGCACCGCACTGACCGTGGTTGGGGAGACCGCCAGATAGAGGTAGAGCATCTCCCCTTCTTGCGGCTTGGACAGTAGGGGAGGAGACGCCAGGTATTCCTTGAGCTGGTTGAATGCTGCTTGACATTCGGCCGTCCAGAGGAAGTCTTTTGGGTGTTTTAACACCTTGAAGAATGGTTGACAGCGTTCGGCCGATTTTGCCACAAATCGTCCGAGCGCGGCGACCCTTCCAGCGAGCTCCTGAACTTCCTTTACTTTGGTCGGAGGGGACATACCTTGGATGGCCTTGATTTTGTCCGGGTTGGCTTCGATACCCCGCTGGTTGACAATGAAACCAAGGAACCTCCCGGCCGAAGCGCCAAAGGCGCACTTCGCTGGGTTCAGCTTCATGCGAAACTTCCGTAAGGTGGTGAAAGTCTCCTCCAGATCCACGATGTGCTGGTCTGCCTGGCGGCTCTTCACCAGCATATCATCCACGTACACCTCCATGTTCCGGCCGATTTGCTCTTTGAAGATTTTGTTGACGAGGCGCTGGTAAGTGGCGCCAGCGTTCTTCAGACCGAAGGGCATTACCTTGTAGCAGTACAGCCCCCGGTCCGTTATAAAAGCAGTTTTCTCCTTGTCCTGTGGGGCCATCATTATCTGGTTGTAACCGGAGAAGGCGTCCATGAAAGACAGCAGCTGATATCCGGAAGTCGCGTCGACCAGTTGGTCTATCCGCAGAAGCGGGAAGCTATCCTTAGGGCACGCCTTGTTCAGGTCGGTATAGTCGACGCACATCCTCCACTTCCCGCTCGCCTTCCGGACAAGTACAACATTTGCCAGCCACTCGGGGTAACTCACCTCCCTTATGAATCCTGCCTCCAAGAGTTTGTCTACCTCCTGGTCGACCACCCGGATCCGATCCGGGGCACAGTGTCTCTTCTTCTGCTTCACTGGCCGGTGGGTCGGGTCGACGTTGAGGGCGTGAGAAATGACCTCCGGGTCGATCCCAGGTACATCGGCCGCCGACCAGGCAAATACATCGGCATTGGCTCGGAGGAATTCCACCAACCGGGCCCGAGCTCCCGGGTCGAGATTGGCGCCGACCCGGACCACCCGGTCCCGGCGGCCTTCCTCGAGGGGAACTTCGACCACACCCTCGGCCGGCTTCCCCTGCCGCAAAGCCACCTCGTCTCTGGCATCAAGGGACTCGACGCTTAGGGCTTCTGCGGGCTTCTTCCCTTTGAGGGTCGCTAGGAAACATTGCCGTGCGGTCGGTTGGTCGCCTCGGACCTCCCCGATCCCGACTGCCGTGGGGAACCGCATGAGCAAGTGGTACGTAGAGACCACCGCGCGAAGGGCGTTCAGTCCGGGTCGTCCGAGGATAGCGTTGTAGGCCGAGGGAACACGGACGACCAAGAACCCGAGTCGCACCGTGGCTTCTGCGGGTGCGACGCCCGCAGTCACAGGCAGCTCAACGACACCTTCCGCCGGGACAGCGTCACCGGTGAATCCTATGAGGGGGATGGATATTTTGTGCAATAATTGTCTGGACAAGCCCATCTTTTGGAAGGCCTCGTAAAACAAGATATCAGCTGAGCTTCCACTATCCACAAGAACACGCCTTACATCATAGTTTGCCATAGTGAGGGAGATCACCATGGCGTCATCGTGGGGGGTCTGAACCCCCTTTACATCCTCATCACAAAAGGTGATTACATTGCCGACCCTCTGTCTCTTTGCGACGGCCGCCCCTGACGCTTCCGTCGGGCCCCCTGCGTTCCTCACGGGCCGGGGGCAGCCCCCAGTGATAGTGTGGATCACGCCCGCAACGGGTCGATTCTGCTTCCGAGGCTCCGGAGGGGCCGGGTCGGCCGGACGCGGGTCTGCGGGGGGACGTCGGTCGCTCACATATCGACCGAGACGCCCCCGGCGGATGAGAGCCTCGATCTCGTCCCGAAGCTGGAAGCAGTCCTCCGTGTCGTGGCCGTGGTCTCGGTGGTACTCACAGTACGCCCGGGAGGGCCTCTTCCCAGGGATCCTCCGCATCTGTCTCGGGGCCGGGAGGTCCTCCCGCCCCTTGATCTCCATAAGGATCCGGGCCCGGGGAGTCAGGAGAGGGGTGTACCGGTGAAAACGTCGGGGCGGAGAACGAGGGCGTGGGGCGCCGTGGTTCTTCGCCGGCGACGGGCTTCTGCGCCGACGCTGAGGCGTCGGGCTCCTCTGGCATGCCTCTTTCCGCCTTTTCTTTCCAAGCTTTTGAGGGATCTCGGCGGCCTCCTTGCTCCGGTGGGCGGCCGCCTCCTCGGCGTCCGCATACTGGTTCGCCCGGGACAACAGCTCTGGGAAGCTCCGCGGCAGGCGTTTGTCCAGGGAGAAGGTGAGTCTGCCCTTCCGGAAGCCACGCTTCAGGGCTGAAAGTGCTACCTTCTGACTCAGGTTCCGGACCTCCAGCGTAGCCCTGTTGAAGCGGGTAAGATAATCCCGCAGGCTTTCTCCCTCGTTTTGCCGGACATCAAAGAGGGAGTCGGAGACCAGTCACCGCTGGCTACTGATGTTGGGAACCCGCCCATGCCGCTGATATTTCAAAAATTTTTCAGATGGCAGCGGAATCGGCATGCACGAGTTCGACGTTCATCACATGAACATTGTTTCGAGACCTTTCGTAATTAGGTAAGAATTAAAACTTTTAAAACTAATAGGAAGATCAAATCTTCACCTTGCGCGGGTAGATGATCACCGCGAATCTGAATTCGTGGTTTTAGGAAGAGGGTTCGCTTGAAGCCGTTCAAACGTCCGGCCTCTACGGGTATCCACACGAAGCAGAGGACCGATCAAAGCTTTCTTGTCTCCCCGGGGTGCTAGCTCCCTTGCAGAGACTTCCTTTGATGGCTGATCTCTTCTCTTTCTTTCAACTCTTGAAAGTGCTTGAGAGGAGGATGAAGAAGAAGGAACTCAAGGAAGAAGAACACAGCTTCTGCAGCCTTCTTTCTTTTCCCTGCGTTGGAAGAAGGATTGGAGGAAGAGGATGACGCCAACGCTTGGACCTTGCTCTCCCTTTGCTTGCGGCTGAACCAAGGGGGAAGAGAGGCTGGTGGCGGCAGCAAGAGGAGGAAGAAAAGGCTTCACCTAGGGCGCCGGCCCTAGTCCTCTTTTAATAAGGTTTGGAGCTCCTAACAATTAGGAGCTCCAAGATAATTTTCCAAAGAGGGGGCGCCGGCCCCCCCTCTTCTTCATGTCGCCCTAGCCTTGTGAGAGGGGCTGATGTCCCTCTTACTTGGTTAGCCTAATCCTCTTCCAAAGAGGATTAGGTCCCTCTTTCATGGTTTAATCCTAATCTAATTAGGATTGGCCAAATTGGGTTCAATCTATGCTAGTCCCAATCCAATTAGGACTTGAATGGATCATGACTCAATTGAACTCTTCAATCCTAATCCAATTAGGAGTCATGTTGATTCATTAGATTATTAATTAATTTAGACTTAAGGAATCCTAATCCAATTAGGATTTGTTTAATTTTAGTCCTAATCCAATTAGGACTCTTATTTGAATCCGAAGTCCTAATCCAATTAGGATTTCTAGGAATCCTACTCCAAGTAGGAATCCCATTTTAATTCAAAATTCCTAATCTCATTAGGATTATAGGAATCCTATTCCAAGTAGGAATTCCAGTCCTACTCCAACTAGGATTCCCAGTCCTAATCCAATTAGGACTCTAGGAATCCTACCTGAAGTAGGATTTGTGTTTAAGTCCAATTAATCAATTGCCTTTGTTCCTTCTTCAACTTTTTATCAATCAAATTGATTTCTTGTGATTCCTAATCACGATTTCAACCATCGGATCGGTCAATACTTCTAGTGTGTGTGACCCCATAGGTTCTATTCTGACTGGTAGTGAGATATATTGTGATCTCTATCACAATATCATTGAAAACTCCTTTCAATGGGTTGGAACGATTCCAACTCAACTCATTAGGGTTTATCGATCATCAAGATAATCCCTATGAGTCCCACCATCCACCAGTGACACCTAGCAGCATGTAGTGGCTACCCAGCAGAATGGAATGATGAACCTCAAGGTGCAGTTAACATGTGATACAGTCCTACTATCGTGGATCCCTACAGGACGGAGGTCATGGACAACTCGTCAAACCCCATCGTCTGTCATATGTCAAGATTTATTCGACTTGAGTTCGATAGTGGAAAACTCTTTCTCCACTTTACTGCCCTGGCCAAGGTCTTAGAACTCAGTCTAACAAATCACATAGGATCACTCCTCTTCTATCAAGGTCGATAGATTCCTTGTAGGTGCATACCCTACTCCTACAGTGAACCTACTGCAGCCAATCTACACTGCATGGACCCATATGGCTAGAGACCATGTATGTGTGCAGTCAAACTACAATAACCTCACTGTGAGTAGCCGAAGCACCGCAGGTCAAAGGACCAGTCACACTACTGCAACATCAAGTAAGTCACTGACGAGTGGATAGACATCCAAGTGACTTCTTGTCTTGGTCACGCTCAGTACCCTTGTTCTCTAACAAGCACCTGCACTACCACTTCAGTGTCCCTACACTGTGGACTCAAGTCTCGTCCATCCAGAAGGAGAGTGATCTGTGCACTGATCGGATCGATCACCGTCCTCGTGATGATCCTTTGATCAGGAGCATTTAGAAATTAATCACCAATGATACATGGCTCAAATTCTCAACTCTTGAGAATATGTATCATCATCTTATTAATTTCTTGGACGATTCATAGACACATAAACAATATGAATGAAAAAGATGCCTTTTATTTATTCAATAATAAATAGTCAAGTACAAAATTATGTCCCTAGAATCAACAATGTGTCAGCCAAATTGGCTTCTAGGGCATACATCTAACAATCTCCCACTTGCACTAAAGCCAATTGGTCATATATCTTAGGCCCATCTTCTCAAGGTGGGCTTCAGTCTTTTGCTGACTCAACTGCTTAGTGAAAGGGTCTGCCACGTTATCCGCGGAGTCTACTCTCTGCACCTCTATATCATAGTCGCGTATGAAATGGAAGCGCCGCTCTATGTGCTTGGACTTCTGATGAGACCATGGCTCCATAGCTAGTGTTATGGTGCCAATGTTATCGCAGTAAAGTGTTATGGCATCTAATGACATTACACCTAATTCTGCAATTAACTTTTAATCAGAAGGTTTCCACTGCACCCTTAGATACGGCTTAACATTCAGCTTCTAAGGTAGAATCTATAATGATCGGTTGTTTGGAACTCTTCCAATTTACTGAACCACAATTGCACATATTCTGATGTAGACTTTCTATCATCAATATGTGTGCATCTTTCTACCTTCAACTCTGATCTTCTCCCAAAGACCAAGAACATGTCCTTAGTTCTTCTCAAGTACTTAAGACTGTTCTTCACAGCTATCCAGTGCTTCTTGCCTGGATCCGACTGATATCTGCTTGTGACACTCACAGCAAGAGCTATATCAGGTTGTGCACACAGCATGGCATACATGAGGCTCCCTATTGCTGATGCATAGGGTATCTTGCTCATGCGTTGAATCTCTTCAGATGTGTTGGGGCACATCTTCTTGGAGAGATGAATTCCATGCCTTAGGGGTAAGAGACCCCTCTTGGAGTTTTCCATGCTGAACCTCTTCAGCACCTCCTCTATGTACATTTTCTGTGACAGGCCAAGCATCCTTTTAGATCTATCTCTATAGACCTTTATTCCCAAAATATAGGATGCTTCCCCAAGGTCTTTCATGGAGAATTCTTTTGACAACCAGACCTTGACCGAGGTTAGCATGGGAATATCATTCCCAATCAGGAGAATGTCATCTACGTACAGTACGAGAAAAACGACAGCACTCCCACTAACCTTTTTATAAACACATGGTTCCTCCTCGTTTTTGATGAAATCAAACGTTTTGATTGCATCATCGAAACGAGTGTTCCAACTCCGAGAGGCTTGCTTTAGTCCATAGATGGACCTTTGCAGCTTGCAGACCTTGTGATCTCCATCACTGGAAGTGAAACCCAAAGGCTGTTCCATATAGATATCTTCATCAAGATATCCATTCAGGAAAGCAGTTTTCACATCCATCTGCCAAATTTCATAATCATGAAATGCTGCAATGGCAAGCAATGTTCGGATAGATTTTAGCATGGCTACAGGTGAAAAGGTCTCCTGATAGTCAATGCCTTCGCGCTGACTATACCCTTTTGCCACAAGCCTTGCCTTATAGGTCTCTACCTCTCCATCCGAACCTATCTTCCTTTTGTAGATCCATTTGCATCCAATAGGTACAATACCTTCTGGTGGATCTACTAAGGTCCAGACTTGGTTGGAATGCATGGAGTCTAACTCTGACTTCATAGCTTCCAGCCATTTCTCAGAATCGATATCAGATATCGCCTTGTTGTAGGTTTTGGGATCCTGTATGTGATCCCTATCTCCCACTAGGAACATTTCCTCGGTATCCTCTTCTAGTATACCTAAGTATCTATCGGGAGGATGGGAGACCCTACTAGATCTACGAGGTGGTTGAGGGACATCGTGTACTGGCTCCTTATGAATAGGTTCTATAGGATCCATGACTCGTTGCTTTTCAGAGACTTTCTCTTCAAGCTCAATTTTCCTCCCACTGCCTCTATCAAGGATAAATTGATTTTCCAAGAAGATGGCATGACGGCTCACAAACACATTGTGATCCTCTGAGACGTAAAAATTGTATCCTAATGACTCTTTAGGATATCCTACAAAACGAGCACTTATGGTCCTAGCCTCTAACTTGTCCGCCTGTAGTCGCTTGACGTGGGCCGGACATCCCCAAATCTTGAGATGACCCAGACTTGGTTTCTTACCATGCCATATCTCATACGGTGTGGTAGGAACGGATTTAGAGGGAACTCTATTCAATAAATAAATCGCTGTGAGTAAGGCATCTCCCCAAAGGAACATAGGTAAATCAGTGAAGCTCATCATGGACCTGACCATATCCAATAGGGTCTGATTTCTCCTCTCTGACACCCCGTTGAGTTGAGGTGTACCCGGAGGTGTCCATTGTGAGACTATGCCGTTTTCTTTGAGATAGTCCCGGAATTTCCCACTAAGGTATTCTCCTCCCCGATCTGATCGAAGAGCCTTAAGAGGTTTTCCAGTTTGTTTTTCTACTTCATTCTTGAACTCTTTGAACTTTTCAAAAGAATCAGACTTGTGTCTCATAAGATACACATACCCATACCGTGAATAATCATCAGTAAAGGTAATGAAGTAAGAATAACGTCCCCTGGCTAGCACATCGAATGGGCCACATACATCTGTATGTATTAGGGTAAGTATTTCAGTGGTCCTCTCCCCATGTCCTACAAAGGGCAGTCTAGCCATTTTTTCTTGAAGACAGGTCTCGCAAACTGGATATGACTCGGAAGTCAATGAGCCTAAAAGCCCATCTTTATCCATTTTGTTCATTCTGTCCTCTCCAATATGGCCAAGCCTGAGGTGCCACAAATATCTTTGGTTTATCTCATCTCTGGATCTTTTGGATCCTTTGGCACTCACTTCTTGCTCGGTAACATTCACAGATACATCCATATGTAAATGATAGAGACTGTCAATCATGAAACCACGTGCGACTATTTTATTTCTTAAATAAATAGGACAGCAGTCTTTGTCAAATGTAAAAACATGACCTTCCTGTGCTAGACATGAAACAGAAATCAAATTTCTGCTAGCAACAGGTACATAATAGCAGTCTCTAAGTATTAAACTAAATCCAGACGGTAGTCGCAGATGGTAGGTGCCTACAGCCACAGCAGCAACTTTTGCCCCGTTGCCAACCCGAAGGGTTACCGCACCTTCCGCCAGCCTTCTACTTTCCTTTAGACCCTGCATGGTAGTGCACAAATGAGCACTAGAACCAGAATCTATAACCCAACTAGAAGTAGAAGAAACCGTTAGATTAGTTTCAATTATGAGCAAGTCTATACCTTTCGAAGGTGTGTCACCTTTCTTGTTCTTTAGGCTCTCGAGGTATGAAGGACAGTTTCTCTTCCAGTGGCCTTCGACATTGCAGTGGAAACATTTTCCTTTGTCGTTAGCCTTTTTCTTTTGAACTTCTTTGGCTTTTTGTCTTTCTTCTGCTTCTTTGCAGGCTTCTTTTTCTTCCAAGTAGACTTTCTCTTGGAACCAGAAGTCAACTCAGCAGCAAGGACATTGCCCCTTGAACCTTTCAAGGCTCCCTCAGCAGTTACCAACATGTTGATTAGTTCAGTCTTAGTGCATTCAATCTTATTCATGTGGTAGTTTACTATAAACTGACCAAATGAATCAGGAAGTGACTGTAGGATCAAATCCACTTGCAATTCCTTGTGCATGTCCATACCGAGCTTCTCAAGCTCCTCTAGGTCCTTGATCATGGTCAGACCGTGATCATGGACAGACTGCCCTTCGCGCATCTTCGCTTTGAAAAGCCTCTTGGACACTTCAAAACGAGCTGTGCGACTCTGCTCACCATACAACTCTTGTAGGTGTGCCAGTATGTCCCTAGCAGTCTTTATATTTTCATGCTGGCATTGGAGTTCATTAGACATAGATGCCATCATATAGCATTTTACTCTAATGTCATCGTCCAACCACTTTTTATGCATCTCACGCTGAACATCAGTGGGACGTGCTGGTAATGTGGGGATATCTGAATCGAGTATATAACCTATCTTCTCACAGTCCAAAACTATTTTGAGATTTCTAAGCCAGTCCTTGTAATTGGTTCCGGTCAGTCGGTTGGTCTCAAGAATACGGGTCAAAGGGTTTGAAGCCGACATTGTATCTGCAGAGAGTAAAGATTCTAGTTAGACTTTTGTACTTGATCCTAATCTGTCCTAAGGTCTTTTAGAACAAATGTGACTCCCACTATTTTCTCGAATTCCTCACACTCCCCTGGTAGGAAAACGGAAATCCCACACGACTAGGGTTTCTAGTGGGTACTGCGGTCCCACCAATTTACATGCCACCTCACCTAACAGTTATTGGTGACACATAGATGGATGAGTGTACAACTCTTGTACAATGCTTCTCAAGCATGTTGCAGTGCAACTTGGTCTCTAAGCCATGAAGACCTCACCTAACAGTTATTGGTCCCATTTCTTAGTTAAGTCAGACCCACTGTATAACCGTAGGAATAAAGTCGTCATTGGGTCCTCACCTAACAGTTATTGGTGCCCAACCCCACCTTTACCCTACAACATCTCATGTCTATAGAGAGGTCCAGCCCCCCAATGCAACTTGACCACTGTATCCAGCCGAGACAAGTCAACATCAGAAAGGCCTTAGCAGCTCTACTACAGTGGAAGACCTATTGACTTAATATTGGTTAATCAGGTCTTAGTGTTTGCAACTTGAGCCTTTCATAAGAGGTAATCGAACAATTGGCCAGGTAAGCAGGTGGGAGGCTCCCCTTACTCAGAGAGTAAGGTCCTAATTAAGTAACCACCTTTCATGCTTTCCTAGACACCAATTAGATCAATTAATCTAATATGACTTGCTCATGTCGGTTCACTCTCGACTTGATTGAGGAGGTTTTGATTTAGGTCTCAATTGGGTTTGCTACATCACATGTAGACCTATCTACCCGACTCTCATTCACATCACATGCAAACGGCGCATTGCAGGCAGTTATAATCGCGGCAATAATTAAAGCTAAACTTTAACTAGGTGATGATCATGGATTCTAATTAGGTCGTATTACAAGCACATGCACATCAATTGATCAAGTGGTCTTCAACTCTTGAATTGGTTCCAAGCCTCCTTGATTCGATCCTTGATCAACTCTTGATCCCATCGCCATCAACCGCTTAGACCCCTGTTCATCTCATGCATCGTCTTCGACTTGATCGTTGATGTACATCACATCACAGAAATACAACCAGATGTAAAATAAAAATAAAAATAATTTACATCTCCTTTTAGGAGGCACGCAGGCCTCTCAAAACATCAAATAAGATGCATGCAAGCATCTGAAAAATTACATGACATCGTAGATCACATCGCAGGTCATTACATTTGATACCAAAAGGGGTTGAATCCTATGATCATCACCGTATGCAACAATTATAATTTTCAGATCTGAAACTTAACTGATTATATCATGACATAGGTCGCTGATCATGCTAATCATGATTCTAAACTTTGTAATCCCATTAACAATGCAATTAGAATCATCTTTTTATCACATAAAAATCAGCATGTAAAAATCAGCACCCCTGAAAAAATCTGCATGCAGAATTTTTCAGCATGCATGATCATTTAATTTTCAGATCTAATATGCCTTTAGATATTTAATTCTTACCTTAATCTACGAAGCCTAGGCTTTGATACCACTTTTGGGAACCCGCCCATGCCGCTGATATTTCAAAAATTTTTCAGATGGCAGCGGAATCAGCATGCACGAGTTCGACGTTCATCACATGAACATTGTTTCGAGACCTTTCGTAATTAGGTAAGAATTAAAACTTTTAAAACTAATAGGAAGATCAAATCTTCACCTTCCGCGGGTAGATGATCACCGCGAATCTGAATTCGTGGTTTTAGGAAGAGGGTTCGCTTGAAGCCGTTCAAACGTCCGGCCTCTACGGGTATCCACACGAAGCAGAGGACCGATCAAAGCTTTCTTGTCTCCCCGGGGTGCTAGCTCCCTTGCAGAGACTTCCTTTGATGGCTGATCTCTTCTCTTTCTTTCAACTCTTGAAAGTGCTTGAGAGGAGGATGAAGAAGAAGGAACTCAAGGAAGAAGAACACAGCTTCTGCAGCCTTCTTTCTTTTCCCTGCGTTGGAAGAAGGATTGGAGGAAGAGGATGACGCCAACGCTTGGACCTTGCTCTCCCTTTGCTTGCGGCTGAACCAAGGGGGAAGAGAGGCTGGTGGCGGCAGCAAGAGGAGGAAGAAAAGGCTTCACCTAGGGCGCCGGCCCTAGTCCTCTTTTAATAAGGTTTGGAGCTCCTAACAATTAGGAGCTCCAAGATAATTTTCCAAAGAGGGGGCGCCGGCCCCCCCTCTTCTTCATGTCGCCCTAGCCTTGTGAGAGGGGCTGATGTCCCTCTTACTTGGTTAGCCTAATCCTCTTCCAAAGAGGATTAGGTCCCTCTTTCATGGTTTAATCCTAATCTAATTAGGATTGGCCAAATTGGGTTCAATCTATGCTAGTCCCAATCCAATTAGGACTTGAATGGATCATGACTCAATTGAACTCTTCAATCCTAATCCAATTAGGAGTCATGTTGATTCATTAGATTATTAATTAATTTAGACTTAAGGAATCCTAATCCAATTAGGATTTGTTTAATTTTAGTCCTAATCCAATTAGGACTCTTATTTGAATCCGAAGTCCTAATCCAATTAGGATTTCTAGGAATCCTACTCCAAGTAGGAATCCCATTTTAATTCAAAATTCCTAATCTCATTAGGATTGTAGGAATCCTATTCCAAGTAGGAATTCCAGTCCTACTCCAACTAGGATTCCCAGCCCTAATCCAATTAGGACTCTAGGAATCCTACCTGAAGTAGGATTTGTGTTTAAGTCCAATTAATCAATTGCCTTTGTTCCTTCTTCAACTTTTTATCAATCAAATTGATTTCTTGTGATTCCTAATCACGATTTCAACCATCGGATCGGTCAATACTTCTAGTGTGTGTGACCCCATAGGTTCTATTCTGACTGGTAGTGAGATATATTGTGATCTCTATCACAATATCATTGAAAACTCCTTTCAATGGGTTGGAACGATTCCAACTCAACTCATTAGGGTTTATCGATCATCAAGATAATCCCTATGAGTCCCACCATCCACCAGTGACACCTAGCAGCATGTAGTGGCTACCCAGCAGAATGGAATGATGAACCTCTAGGTGCAGTTAACATGTGATACAGTCCTACTATCGTGGATCCCTACAGGACGGAGGTCATGGACAACTCGTCAAACCCCATCGTCTGTCATATGTCAAGATTTATTCGACTTGAGTTCGATAGTGGAAAACTCTTTCTCCACTTTACTGCCCTGGCCAAGGTCTTAGAACTCAGTCTAACAAATCACATAGGATCACTCCTCTTCTATCAAGGTCGATAGATTCGTTGTAGGTGCATACCCTACTCCTACAGTGAACCTACTGCAGCCAATCTACACTGCATGGACCCATATGGCTAGAGACCATGTATGTGTGCAGTCAAACTACAATAACCTCACTGTGAGTAGCCGAAGCACCGCAGGTCAAAGGACCAGTCACACTACTGCAACATCAAGTAAGTCACTGACGAGTGGATAGACATCCAAGTGACTTCTTGTCTTGGTCACGCTCAGTACCCTTGTTCTCTAACAAGCACCTGCACTATCACTTCAGTGTCCCTACACTGTGGACTCAAGTCTCGTCCATCCAGAAGGAGAGTGATCTGTGCACTGATCGGATCGATCACCGTCCTCGTGATGATCCTTTGATCAGGAGCATTTAGAAATTAATCACCAATGATACATGGCTCAAATTCTCAACTCTTGAGAATATGTATCATCATCTTATTAATTTCTTGGACGATTCATAGACACATAAACAATATGAATGAAAAAGATGCCTTTTATTTATTCAATAATAAATAGTCAAGTACAAAATTATGTCCCTAGAATCAACAATGTGTCAGCCAAATTGGCTTCTAGGGCATACATCTAACAATCTCCCACTTGCACTAAAGCCAATTGGTCATATATCTTAGGCCCATCTTCTCAAGGTGGGCTTCAGTCTTTTGCTGACTCAGCTGCTTAGTGAAAGGGTCTGCCACGTTATCCGCGGAGTCTACTCTCTGCACCTCTATATCATAGTCGCGTATGAAATGGAAGCGCCGCTCTATGTGCTTGGACTTCTGATGAGACCATGGCTCCATAGCTAGTGTTATGGTGCCAATGTTATCGCAGTAAAGTGTTATGGCATCTAATGACATTACACCTAATTCTGCAATTAACTTTTAATCAGAAGGTTTCCACTGCACCCTTAGATACGGCTTAACATTCAGCTTCTAAGGTAGAATCTATAATGATCGGTTGTTTGGAACTCTTCCAATTTACTGAACCACAATTGCACATATTCTGATGTAGACTTTCTATCATCAATATGTGTGCATCTTTCTACCTTCAACTCTGATCTTCTCCCAAAGACCAAGAACATGTCCTTAGTTCTTCTCAAGTACTTAAGACTGTTCTTCACAGCTATCCAGTGCTTCTTGCCTGGATCCGACTGATATCTGCTTGTGACACTCACAGCAAGAGCTATATCAGGTTGTGCACACAGCATGGCATACATGAGGCTCCCTATTGCCGATGCATAGGGTATCTTGCTCATGCGTTGAATCTCTTCAGATGTGTTGGGGCACATCTTCTTGGAGAGATGAATTCCATGCCTTAGGGGTAAGAGACCCCTCTTGGAGTTTTCCATGCTGAACCTCTTCAGCACCTCCTCTATGTACATTTTCTGTGACAGGCCAAGCATCCTTTTAGATCTATCTCTATAGACCTTTATTCCCAAAATATAGGATGCTTCCCCAAGGTCTTTCATGGAGAATTCTTTTGACAACCAGACCTTGACCGAGGTTAGCATGGGAATATCATTCCCAATCAGGAGAATGTCATCTACATACAGTACGAGAAAAACGACAGCACTCCCACTAACCTTTTTATAAACACATGGTTCCTCCTCGTTTTTGATGAAATCAAACGTTTTGATTGCATCATCGAAACGAGTGTTCCAACTCCGAGAGGCTTGCTTTAGTCCATAGATGGACCTTTGCAGCTTGCAGACCTTGTGATCTCCATCACTGGAAGTGAAACCCAAAGGCTGTTCCATATAGATATCTTCATCAAGATATCCATTCAGGAAAGCAGTTTTCACATCCATCTGCCAAATTTCATAATCATGAAATGCTGCAATGGCAAGCAATGTTCGGATGGATTTTAGCATGGCTACAGGTGAAAAGGTCTCCTGATAGTCAATGCCTTCGCGCTGACTATACCCTTTTGCCACAAGCCTTGCCTTATAGGTCTCTACCTCTCCATCCGAACCTATCTTCCTTTTGTAGATCCATTTGCATCCAATAGGTACAATACCTTCTGGTGGATCTACTAAGGTCCAGACTTGGTTGGAATGCATGGAGTCTAACTCTGACTTCATAGCTTCCAGCCATTTCTCAGAATCGATATCAGATATCGCATTGTTGTAGGTTTTGGGATCCTGTATGTGATCCCTATCTCCCACTAGGAACATTTCCTCGGTATCCTCTTCTAGTATACCTAAGTATCTATCGGGAGGATGGGAGACCCTACTAGATCTACGAGGTGGTTGAGAGACATCGTGTACTGGCTCCTTATGAATAGGTTCTATAGGATCCATGACTCGTTGCTTTTCAGAGACTTTCTCTTCAAGCTCAATTTTCCTCCCACTGCCTCTATCAAGGATAAACTGATTTTCCAAGAAGATGGCATGACGGCTCACAAACACATTGTGATCCTCTGAGACGTAAAAATTGTATCCTAATGACTCTTTAGGATATCCTACAAAACGAGCACTTATGGTCCTAGCCTCTAACTTGTCCGCCTGTAGTCGCTTGACGTGGGCCGGACATCCCCAAATCTTGAGATGACCCAGACTTGGTTTCTTACCATGCCATATCTCATACGGTGTGGTAGGAACGGATTTAGAGGGAACTCTATTCAATAAATAAATCGCTGTGAGTAAGGCATCTCCCCAAAGGAACATAGGTAAATCAGTGAAGCTCATCATGGACCTGACCATATCCAATAGGGTCTGATTTCTCCTCTCTGACACCCCGTTGAGTTGAGGTGTACCCGGAGGTGTCCATTGTGAGACTATGCCGTTTTCTTTGAGATAGTCCCGGAATTTCCCACTAAGGTATTCTCCTCCCCGATCTGATCGAAGAGCCTTAAGAGGTTTTCCAGTTTGTTTTTCTACTTCATTCTTGAACTCTTTGAACTTTTCAAAAGAATCAGACTTGTGTCTCATAAGATACACATACCCATACCGTGAATAATCATCAGTAAAGGTAATGAAGTAAGAATAACGTCCCCTGGCTAGCACATCGAATGGGCCACATACATCTGTATGTATTAGGGTAAGTATTTCAGTGGTCCTCTCCCCATGTCCTACAAAGGGCAGTCTAGCCATTTTTTCTTGAAGACAGGTCCCGGCAGAATGGAGCGTGCTCGAGAATCCTCCTCGCGCCGGCGCTCCTCCCTATGAGAGAGGAAGGAGCGCGGGTTGAGGAGGACAGGCGAACGCTCAGGCAGCAGCGGCTCCTGAGCCCGCTGCGGCGCCCGGGACATCGCACCCTGCAGATTCTGCACCGCCTCCGCGAGGGTGCGAACCTGCTGGGCTAGCTGGTCGAACTGGGCGGCTTCGACCGTCTGAATGGGCGGTGGGGCGGTGGAGTGTTGCTGAGAGTGTGTTGGAGATGCAGCGGCCTCCCGGCCAGAGGCGCGAGAGGCCCCGCGACCGGAAGCATTGGAAGCTCCACGACCACCTCGCCGTGCCATTACGATCGCTCTGAGATCCGGGCCCTTCCTCTAGCGCCAACTGTTGCTGGGGGTCCAAACCGAGAACGATTGGCCCAGCGGTGTGAACGGGGTTCCCTTTGAGTTGCTTTGGTTGCGCTCCGCCCTCCGCCGTGAAACCTGCAAGCAAGCCTCGCAACACCACCAGGGTAGTGGGGGCCCTCCGACGATCAAGTCAGGGGAGATCGAAGGAGAAGGAGAAGGAGAGGTAGCAGGTAAGATGATACTCTGGAAAATCTTTCTTACCCTCCCCCTTCCCCCCCAGCCCCATATATATCAGGCTGGGGGGTTTTTCTGGGGATTGGTCATCGTGTGGCACGATGGGATTGCCACTGACGTGGCCGTTACAGGGCGTCGTGGGGCAGCGCTGGGTACGGCCATGGCAGGGCGTAGTAGAGCTCCGCTTTGTACGGCTGTTACAGGGGATCGTGGGGCAGCGCCGGATTCGGCCGTTGCAGGGAGTAGTGGAGCAGGGGGCCGCGGCGTGCCTCAGGGGAATAGTCTGTTGTTGTCAAGAGATTGCCGACCCGAGGTCGGGTTGCTGGATCAAGGGGCAACCGACTCGGGGTCGGACTGCGGAGCCGAAGATATCCGACCCGAGGTCGGATTGCTGGATCAAGGGGCAGCCGACTCGGGGTCGGGCTGCGGAGCCGAAGATATCCGACACGAGGTCGGATTGCTGGATCAAGGGGCAGCCGACTCGGGGTCGGGCTGCGGAGCCGAAGATATCCGACACGAGGTCGGATTGCTGGATCAAGGGGCAGCCGTAGTCTTTCTGGGCGCGCGTGCCGGTCACGTGGGGCATGGTGGCTAAGTTCCCCCGTAACATGGGCCAATGAGCACAAATACTAGAGGTGGGTATTCATATTTCATTACGTTTACAGACGACCTTTCTAGGTATGGTTATGTCTATTTAATGAGACATAAATCTGAATCATTTGAAATGTTCAAATTATATCGTAATGAAGTAGAAAAATAAACTGGAAAGAGTATTAAAACTCTTCGATCAGATCGAGGAGGTGAATACCTCACCAGTGAGTTTTTGACATATCTAGGAGAAAATGGGATTCTCTCTCAATGGACTCCTCCTGGTACACCATAGTATAACGGTGTATCAGAAAGGAGAAATCGAACTCTGTTAGACATGGTTCGATCCATGATGGGGTTTGCTGATCTGCCCATATCCTTTTGGGGATATGCTCTTGAGTCAGCCTGCTACATTCTAAATAAGGTTCCAAGTAAGTCTGTAAATAAAACACCACATGAGATGTGGACTGGACGTAAGCCGATGCTCTCTCACCTTAGGGTTTGGGGGTGTCCGGCGTACGTCAAACGTTTGAAGATAGACAAACTTGAACCAAAGTCTGATAAATGTTTCTTTGTTGGTTATCCTAAAGAAACTAAAGGATATTACTTCTACTTTGCTAAAGAACAAAAGTTGTTCGTAAGCAATAGAGCTATTTTCTTAGAGAAAGAATTCCTTAGTGAAGAAACTAAAAGCTCTAATGTTGAGCTTAGGAAAGTTCAACATGTAGAAGATTCGACACCATCTACTGAACTAGTTGAGTCGGATTTGATTAGATCAGATCCAGAACCCATATTAGATGCACCATTAAGACGATCGGGTAGAGTACCACGTCAGCCGGACAGATACTACGGTTTCTTGGTCCGAGAGAGGGATCCTATCGAACTTGATGAAAATGATGAGGATCCGATCACATATATGGATGCAATGCAGAGGTATGACTCTGATAAATGGCTTGGAGCCATGCAATCCGAATTGGAATCCATGAAGGTCAATGATGTATGGACATTAGTTGACCCACCCGAAGGGATTAAACCCATAGGGTGTAAGTGGATTTTCAAAAGAAAACGGGGCACAGACGGAAAAGTAGAGACTTATAAAGCCCGTCTGGTTGCCAAGGGATATCGTCAACGTTATGGTATTGACTATGACGAGACATTTTCTCCTGTGGCAATGCTCAAATCCATTCGGATTATGCTTGCGATAGCAGCACACTTAGATTATGAGATCTGGCAGATGGATGTTAAAACCGCTTTTCTAAATGGAGATTTAGAAGAGGAGGTGTATATGATGTAACCTGAAGGTTTTATATCTGCAGATGAGTCTAAGGTGTGCAAGCTTCAAAAATTCATTTATGGATTAAAGCAAGCTTCACGGAGTTGGAACATACGATTTGATAAGGTGATCAAATCATATGGCTTCATTAAGAATGAAGAGGAACCTTGCATTTATAAATGGGCAAATGGTTCAGTTATCATATTTCTTGTTTTGTATGTGGATGACATTCTTTTAATCGGAAATGACATTCCTGCATTACAAGGAATAAAGGTTTGACTATCATCTCAATTTGCCATGAAGAATTTGGGAGAAGCATCTTACATCCTGGGGATGAAGATCTATAGAGATAGATCTAGAAGATTACTTGGATTATCCCAATCCACATACATTGATACTATACTGAAGAGGTTCAGTATGATTAATTCTAAGAAAGGCTATCTTCCGATGGGCCATGGAATTAATCTCTCTAAAAGGGATTGTCCGACAACCCCTCAAGAAAGAGAGAGTATGGATAGAATTCCATATGCTTCGGCAGTGGGATCTATAATGTATGCTATGACATGTACTAGACCAGACGTGGCATACTCACTAGGAGTAGTGAGTAGATACCAATCTGATCCAGGTAGCAACTACTGGAAGGTTGTAAAAACCATCCTTAAGTATTTGAGAAATACTAAAGATCAGTGGCTTGTCTACGGTGATTCTGACTTAAAACTTGAGGGATATACCGATTCAAGTTTTCAGTCAAATCAAGATGATAGCAAGAGCGTGTCGAGATATATCTTCACTCTTAAGGGTGGGGCCATCTGCTGAAAGAGTTCCAAGCAGCATACAGTGGCAGATTCTACATGTGAAGCAGAATACATTGCAGCATCTGATGAAGCCAAGGAAGCCGTATGGTTGCGCAAGTTCATCACCGAGCTGGGAGTGGCACCTTCCATTGATGGTCCAGTTCCTATATTTTGTGATAACACTGGAGCCATAGCTCAGGCAAAGGAACCTAAAGCACATCAGCGGACCAAGCATATTCTGCGACGCTATCACCTGGTTCGAGAGATTATAGAACGAGGTGATATTGATCTTCAGAAGATTGACACAAAAGAAAATCTGGCTGACCCATTTACCAAAGTCCTCGGCATCAAAGAGTTCAACGAACACAAGTCGAAGATGGGTATTAGATACTGTGCCGATTGGCTTTAGGCTAAGTGGGAGTTGTTGGGAATTGTATCCTAAATGTCAATCGTCAGCATGTTGATGATTAAATGAATTGACAAAACAATAAAGTATTTTTTGGCATTATTCATCATTTTACATCTTCAAATGAACTCTTATATAATGAAGTCCTTAGGACTTATTAATGATAAAGGAGAATTTATCTTCGAGTCCTTAAACTAGTTCGCGACCAAATGATATGTTGTTACAAGGACGACAGCATTATCAAGATTACGTCGTTGTGTGACATATACGTTGGTTGTCCTCTTAACCAAGGAGTGTGGAGACACTGGTATGCCACACAGGTGAAGTGTAGGAGTATATTTCACTGAACGTGACCAATACCGGAACGCTCTACTGTCAAGAGATGTTCCGAGTGGATATGGGTATAAGTTTGGCCCTCTGACCTGAGACCACAACTTGTGACTAGCAAGCAACTCATTGTACTTTGGTACCGGACTACCTGGATTTCTAATTCAGTGACGGAAGGTCACTAGGTGCAGTCAAGTGCTTGCGTAGTCAGTTGTGAGTCGAGATGGAATTGACCCCTCCTGGAAACAGGAGATAATGTCTTGTGATTAATTTAGCAAAACCTTGGCCAGGGTAATCCCAGTGAGGAGTCACGAGATATCTAAAGTTAATCACATAATGGATGTACTAATTATAGAGTTGACAGTGAGCTCTAAGTCATCCTAGCATTAGGAGTCAAAGGGATTGAATTATACAGTAACCATAGTTCAAGGTTCCAGAATATTTGCTTCGCATATATTCGGCCTATCTGAACGTCGGGTACCATTGCTAGATGGTTACATCGATTAGTGTAGAAAGTCGTTCCTATACTACCGGCTTAGGTTCGAACCTATGAGGTCACACGCATAGAAGATTCCTGATTGATCAAGAAGGCTGATGAATGATTAAGAATCATTCGGGGGTAATTTGGTCAATTCGATTGGCAAATTATCTTATAAAATAATTAAAGTAATTATCGGAGGATTGATTAGTAATTAGATTGCTAATGAACTCAATTGGATTGAGTAATTAGACTAAGGATGAGCCAAATTGAATTAGATTCAATTCTGGGCTCAATCAGGTTTTTTGACCTGATTGGATTAGCTCTGAATCAAGAGGGCTTAGGTTGACCAAATTAAATTAGATTAAATTTGTGCTTAATTAGGGATTGATCTAATTGGATTAGGTTCAACCCATGGTAATTGGATCATTCTAATTGTTAGGATTTAATTAAATTAAATGGGTTTGATCTGAAACTGTTCGGATCTTGAAATCCACTTGTCACATATCCATGCATGGCGCCATAAATTGATTTTTAATATGATTAAAAATTAATTTAATTTATTTAATGGTGCCATGGGACACTTGGCAACATCAGGGACCTCTTTCATCATTAGATGGGTCGAAATGGAGAGATAAATTCATGAAAAGAATTGGATAAGATCAAATTCTCTCTCTTCATGACATATGTCATCCTTATCTTTATCTCACTTCTAATTAAGGTTGAATTTCGAATTTAATCATCACAAAATCACCACGTGACCCTCTAATCTGTTTGGGGGCATGGGAATTTCAAAATTAAAAGAGGAAAGTGGCAACATGATGAATGGTTTAGATTAGATCAAGCTTCATCATGTAATGGCACATGAACTTGAATTTTGAATTCAAAATTCAAAACCCCACAAAATCCTCCACAAATATGGGATGGTTGGCATGAAGTTAGGTAGGAGAGCAACATTAAAAGGACCTCCATCATCTGGTGGTCGAATTCAAGGAAAAAAGAGAAAAAAAAGAAGAAAAAAAAAGGGAAAAGAAAAGAGAGGAACCCTAGTTCATGCATGGAAAAATTCTGCATTCAATCTAGCTGACTTCTTCCTCCTCTAAGTCCATCACGCCATTAGTGTTAGGGGTCCCTGATAAGAGTCTTTAGATCAGATCTAAGTACTCTTCAATCCCTTTAAATATTTCCTCCAAGTTCTTCCAAGAAGGCGGATCAAAAGTTGATAGCGTTTGGAAGATCAAATTTCAGCCTCAAGAAATTCTGCGCAAGCTAGCACTTCCGCAGGATTGGATCTCTTCAGGAACTTCGCGTGGACTTCTCGTAGAGGCCATTCGTGTGCGTGGCTGCGAAGTCGAGGATCAGATCCACAAGTTTCATCCATCATAAAAGGTATTAATCCTACATTAATCTTTTATTATGGTGTCAAGATCTAGGTCCGATTCTCCGAGGTTTTACCCTCTTTTGGGGCTCCTCACGGAGATATCTCCAGAATCCATTCAATGGATATTCGGAGATTAATCGGAATAGAGTTCTTAAGTTTTAGATCTGATAATTAATCATGTATGAAAGTTTTAGCATAATTGTTTAAACGATTCCGGCATAATCCTATGTGTTCTTAAGATGCTGATTTCTAGATTTGATCTTGTAAGCATGCATGAATTAAATTGTTTGATTCATTTTTTCCGCTGCGTTTTAAAACTTAAAAAGAACTACGTATGACTTGATCCCCCTTATGAAGGGGTACGTAGGCAACCCGATCAGGTTCAGCCATGGTTTTTTTTTTAAAAAAAAAAAATCAGCATGCTTAACACCGAAGAACCTAGGATTCACTTTCACTCAAATCATAGGCTCACTAGGATTCCTAGCAAATTACACCAAGCAAGACATAACATATGATGTGAATAAACTTAGCAGATATACTATTAATTTAAATAGAGATCATTAAACAGTATTAGAGAGAATCCTTAGGTATCTTAAGGGTACCAAGTTCTATAGTTTGTACTTTAGTGGATTTCCTACTGTTCTATAAGGCTATACTGATGCCAACTGGATCGACGATACCTTAGATGTTAAATCCACCACAGGATGTTTCTTTCTTCTAGGTGGTGCTACTGTGTCATGAAAATTCACCAAACAAACCTTGATATCCAGAAGTACCATGGAGTCTGAACTGATAACTTTAGACACCACTAACACTAAGGCTGAGTGGCTCAGAGATCTACTAATAAACCTTTCTGTAGATGAGTCACCTTTACCACCTGTTTTCTTATATTGTTACTGTAAATCTGCAATAGATAAGTGCAACCAAGAAAATACCAATGTAAAAATGAATAGGCACTTAAAAGTGCATCATAAAATCAGAAAATAATTTGGTTGATCAGTTTACAAAAAGTTTGTCTAGAACGGTAGTTCTAGAGTCGTCGAGGGGGATGGGGCTTAGCCCATAAAGATAGATCATCATGGTAGGAACCCAAATTTAAAAGGTTCAATGGGTAGAAACAAACCGGAGTGTGACTAAGAGGAGCACTATTTTATATTTTCCTCATCCCTATGGCGCTAGTGCTCATAAAAGCAAGTGGTATGATGAGTTTGTTTGTATAACTCTTAATGAGTCCGAGAAACACGAGATACGAGCTTCCTTGCTAGCTTCCTTTATTAGGACTCACCTATATGTGTAGTCATGAGGCCGCGATTATGGAAAATCAGCGATTCTCTAAAAAACATATGAAAGATACCTGTGCATGGCCATATTAGCGCAACCCGTTTAGAACCCAGATCGGGCTATATTATTTGTACTGTTGATTTAATCTGAGCCATGGACCGAGGTTCAAAGTTAAAACCACTTTGGCTCTACAGATGTAATCAATTATCACTAAGTAAAGGTTCAAACCGAAAGGTACCTATACCTATTATATAATATAAGATATTCAATATTTTGTTTTGATTTTAAAATTATTTAAAAAAATTAATTTTTGTGGTGGATTGTTGGAAAAATTAAATGCGCATACGGCCATTCTCGGGCCGCATGTGCAATAGGCAGCTGGTGCCCGCTGCGGTTTTTTTTTTAAGAATTTCTATTAATTGTGATTATAGATTTATTTGCTTATTTAGGTGATATATTGCTAACAAGCAGCACCTAGGAGACCTCTAGGTATGCTCTCTTGACACTCACTTGACGCTCTCCACACTCTCGCTATCGCTCTCTCTCAAATCTCTACTATTTTTTTAAAATCCCTGCCCGACTGGCATCAAAAGGTCCTCCATTGAACAAACTCCAACAAATGAACTTCCTTTTCCTATTTCAGGTTGGATAAATGTCATCGACATCCTCATCCTAGCACAGCCACCGCCGACCAGCTCACCTTCTTCAACTCAAAGCTTGATCAACAAGGGGCTCGAACCAACTATTAGATATATGCCCTAGAAGCCAATATGGCTGACACATTATTAATTCTGGAACATAGTTTTGTACTTGACTTTATTATTATTGAATAAATAAATGGCATCTTTTTCATTCATATTATTTATATGTGTATGAATCGTCCAAGAAATTAATAAGATGATGATGCATATTTTCAAGAGTTGAGAATTTGAGCCATGTATCATTGGTGATTAAATTCTAAATGCTCCTGATCGATGGATCATCACGAGGACGGTGATCGATCTGATGAGATCAGTGCACACATTGCTTTCCTTATGGATGGACGAGACTCAAGTCCACAGTGTGGGGACACTGAAGTAATAGTGCAGGTGCTTGTTAGAAAATAAGGGTACTGAGCGTGACCAAGACAAGAAGTCACTTGGATGTCTATCCATTCGTCAGTGACTTGCTTGATGTTGCAATGGTGTGATTAGTCTTTTTTGATCTGCGGTGTTTCGACTACTCACAATGAGGTTATGTAGTTTGACTGCACGTATACATGGTCTCTAGACATATGGGTCCATGCAATGTAAATTGGCTGCAGTAGGTTCACTGTAGGAGTAAGGTATGCACCTATATGGAATCTATCGATCTTGATAGATAAAGAGAGATCCTATCTGATTTATAAGACTGAGTTTGTAAGGCCTCGGCCGGGGCAGTATGCACAGTGGAGAAAGAGTTTTCCATCCTCAAACTTAAGTCAAATAAATCTTGACATATGACAGACGATGGGGTTTGACGAATTCTCCATGACCTCCGTCCTGTAGGGATGCACGATAGAAGGACTGTATCATACGATAACTGCACCTAGAGGTTCATCATTCCATTCTGCTGAGTAGCCACTACATGCTGCTAAGTGTCACTGGTGGATGGTGAGACTCACAGAGAATATCTCGATGGTCGATAAACCCTAATGAGTTGAGTTGAAATTGTTCCAACCCATTGAAAGAAGTTTTCAATGATATTATGATAGAGATCACAGTATATCTCACTACCAGATAGAATAGAACCTATGGGGTCACACACATTAGAGGTATTGATCGATCCGATGGTTGAATTGTGATTAGGAATCACAAATAATTTATAATCAATTTGGTTGCTAATTGGTGTAACCCACTAAGAGTTAGTGAGTTGAAGAAGAAATAATTGCGATTGGATATTGCAATTTAATTGAATTTAATTAATTAGACTTGATCATATTAAATAGGAGTCCTACTTGGAGTGGGATTCTTAGAGTCCTAATTGGATTAGGATTTCAAATTAAATTAGAATCCTACTTGGAGTAGGATTTCTAGAGTCCTAATTGGATTAGGACTAAAAATCAAACAAGTCCTAATTAGATTAGGATTTTTTTAAGTTCTAATTAATTTTAATCTAATTAACATGACTCCTAATTGGATTATGATTGAAGAGTTCAATTAAGTCATGATTCAATTAAATCCTAATTACATTGGGATTTTGAATGAAAGATAGATTGGGTTCACCTAATCCTCTTTAGAAAAAGATTGGGCTTCCATCCATGTGGCTACATCCCCCACTTAATATGATTAAGTGGGGGCATGAGATAAGAGGAAAAATAGGGGAAAGGCGTACACCCCTCCCTTAGCTCTCGGCGTGAGAAAAAAAGGGGAGGGGCGCCCCTCCCTTAACTCTCGACATGAGAAAAAAAGGAGGGGGCGGCTCCCCTTTCCTAAAAAGAGCTCCACACGGCATTTTAAAAGGAGACTTAGGGGGTACACCCTAGGGGAATTTAATTCCCTTCTCCCAGCCGTAAAGGAGTACCAACCCCCGCTCTTGGAAGCCGCAAGCAACCTATCTCCCTCCTTGTTTTTCAGCCGCAAGGGAAAACAAAAATAAGGGAGTGGCGTTGGCTTCTTTCAATCATCCTTCTTCCACCAAATCAAAAGGCAGCAAGCATGCTTCTTTTGATCCTTCTTTCTCCTATTCTTCTTCCTCTAGAGAGAGCAATCAAGGTGTTGTTTGCTGCAAGAAGAAAGAATTTCATCCATTAAATTTATCTCTGCAAGAGAGCTAGCACCCCGGGGAGATTCAAAGGCTTTGATCGGTCCTCTGCTTCGTGTGGATACCCGTAGAGACCGGACGCATGTGCGGCTTCAAACGAACCTTCTTCCAAAAACCACGATCATCAGTTTGCGGTGATCATCTACCCGCACAAGGTGAAGATCTGATCTTCCTAATGGTTTAAAAGTTTTAATCCTAATCCATCTACGAACGGTTTTTTGAAATATGTTCATGCGATGAACGAGATTCGCGCATGCCACTTCCGCTGCAATCTGAATTTTTTTTAAAATTTTCTGCTGCATAGGCAGATCCCAACACCAACCTTGTAGGTCAGACTTGAGTCTTCACCAACCTCATCAACACTAGTTTTAAGGTGTCCCATGGTTGGGCCAAATTTTGGCAGCATCAATAATGATTCTTGATAATATGGGTGTGATTGAAATATCATTTAGGATATCTGTTACCATTTTGATCATATATTGCTTGAATTTATAGCTCTACGAACGTAATATGCTTGATCTTATTATCCAAATTGATAATATCTTCTTGTGTTATAACCATATGATCTCACATTAATGTTAACAAACAGATTTGAAGATTCTTGATCGTAATGACTGATTCAAAAGGATCTCCAAACTCAATATAGAATACTTTGGCCATTACGGGTAGGGCAGGACAAGATTCAGGAGTAAGATTTACCATATCATTAAGTCGCAAACCAAAACTTTCCGAGTGCATAACTTGGTCATACGACGCCCGATTGAAATGATCTTTCTTTTTTAAAAAAAATTGAATAACTTTTTAAGATTTACAATATGATACCACGCCCTTTAGAGGGTGACACGTATTTTCTGGACACTGAAATATCTATACATAGTAAGGTAGGTTTCTAACGGGTCTAGTCAGTTATCTAACTTTTCTGCATCGACAGTTCCATCGTATATAGGGATCTTGATTCAATTTTCAACTTTAAAAGATTGAAGAGAGAAATTTTACGTACCTATAGATTGCCCATTTTTCTAGTTGGATGGTAGAACTTCATCTCCAGGCGTAGGAGAGAGCTTCACAACAAGAGTTGCTAATACTCGTGTTGAAGGTATCGCTAAGCGAGAGACGATCTTGGTGAATTGAGCAATCTTCTTTTTTAATTGTATGACACATCTTTTAGTCTCATAATCCATTGAGGAAGAATTAATAGCCATACTTGTCTTTATCCTTCAGTGTATTTGAAGTATGGATAGCCCTTCTTCTGATTGCTTATCTTGCTTAAGCATTAATGATGAATATTTCTAGTAAGAGTACAAGTTCTTGTGTAGCTTTTATCTCAGCACGAACTCTTGTGTCAATCTCTGTATGATTTTAATCATATATAAAGAAATATTTTGATGCATCAATCTCTATATGATACTTTCATGTCTTTACCTCTATGTGATATAAATAATAGAAAATGAAATCATTTTCATATTTTTTTTCTCCATGATATAAAATTCACATAGAAAGAGTATCTCTTAATCATCAGTCTTTTTGTGTTATTTTCCATTTGGAAAGAAATGATCTATGGTATTAATCTCAATTTGATAATTTCACATAGAAGTAACACATTTTGCAATGAATCAAGGTCCATAAGTTATTATACATATAGAAAGCTTGAAATTGGGTCCTAATCTCCATGCATAATTCAAGCACGGAAATACCTATGGTGTATCACTAATCTTTATGTGAAATTTTCTCATGGAAAGAATCATTTGTTGGTAAGATATGATTAATTCTCTATCTGCTCTCATTTATACTATATTGTATTTTGTGTACTAGAACTGACATATTATGAATTGCAATGATATTTCTATTTGTGATTTATATAGAGATTTTAATGATACTTCCATGTAATGAGATTGAGTTCATTCTGACTATCTGCCCATAAAATATGACAAATCATTTGATTTATAATTGTTCTATCTCCTTTTGATGTCTCACTGTGCAATGAATATGTGTATACTTTTTATTGTGTGGGTTTCCACTAATTGACAAATTTAGTTGCTTGTAGATTGTTCTGGGAGGATAACTCCTTCACTTGACTTGTAGAGATGATCAGACTATAGATGTTCAAAATTATGTGATATGTTTGTATCGGTTTATTCTAAACTCATATTGTCGGACTTTGGCTATATTAGTGATCGAAAAATTGAAAACTTTTATTTAACATGTGATATAATTTTTATCTGCAATTCAAGTATTTATGAAGCAGTGGCATTTCTCTCTTCTTGAGGTATCTCCATGGGATGCATGTGATGCATTAGGAGATCAAATAGAACTTGCTAGAGGTATTGCAAATATTGAGACATGGTATGCATAACATGCTTATATTTACTGAGCACTTGTTTTCCATAAAATATATCATACAGCTAAAATATCCTAAAAAGGATGATGGGCATGCATGCTCATATGCAAATGAAATGTGGATGTGAGTAAGAAATTTTAAACCAGTGTTGTGGCTAAATAATCTTGCAAATTCTTCAAGAATATTAAATGAGATTCTAAGTTGTTAGAGCTTATATCACTAAAACATGTAATATGAATGGTACCATGACCGGACGAGGGAAAATGTATATCATATCTTTTATAGACGACGCCACAAATATTGTTATGTGTATTTGATAAAAAAATAAAATGATAATCCCCTGAAAAGAAATTAAACTTATTAATTAGAGGTAGAAAACTAGTTGGATAAAAGAGTAAAAATCTTGAGATCCAATAGAGGAGGGGAATGTACCCTGAATGCCATATCCTTATTTTGTGAAGAGATGGGTATAATCCATCAAGCAATATCTTCTCATGTACCTCAATCTAACGTGGTGACAAAGAGAAAAAGTAAAATATTTCTAGACATAGTTAATGCCTATGTAGCCTAGTACCATTAACAGCTTGTAACGTATTGAACTCCGTCCCTTATAAAAACCTGATAAGACCCCTATGATATTTGGTAAGGTCCCAAACTTGACTTTGTCAGAGTTTTGTGGTGTCGCAAGTGTAGGGGTTCCACTCACCAAGAAGAGAAAGTTGGGCCCAAAATATTGACTTTGTTAGGCTATGGCTATATAATTTTTTCAATAATCAAATTTTATGTTCGTGGATTTGATTCCAATAAAACTATTAGAATCTAGAGATGATAAATTTATTTGAGAATATCTTTCTTAAGAAAGATAAAATTGAAAATTCTCATGTTGAGAATATAACCTCCGCATTCTCTAGCAGGATGACCAGAGGTGATGAGGCAATTACACCCAGAACAAAGGAGAAGTAAAAGAGGTAGAATTGATAAAAACACGAGTGATGAGTTTATAATTTTTCAAATGAAATATGGTCCATTAGTAAAGTTCAAAGATGGTCTACTCTCTAAGGCCCATTTGGGAGAGCTTTTGAAATGCCAAAAAGTATTTTTTGGCCCTCCAAAAGTATTTTGGAATGAAAAAATGTTTTTAGTAAAAATTTTGGAAAACTCTTTTAACTTTTTCAGAAAGCTAAAAGCAGTTTTTTGGAAGGAGCTCCATTTTGGAGCTTTCCGAAAAAGCTGTTTTGAATTTTGTTGGAAAGATTTTTTTTAACCAAAATATTCATAATAAAATATAACAATTATGTACCTTATCTCTTTATAAACCTAAAATTCTATTGCAGCCCTAACAAAAAACTCTAGCTATGGATCGGACTTCCTTCCGTGCAAAAAATATGTATTCATGTTTCCTATTTTTGTATGTATCTTTTGAATTGCATTTTAATTTTTTTAATTTCTTTTTATAAATTATTATACTATAATATTATTATATTATATTATATCATAATATATTAATATATTATGTTAAATAATTTAATACAAGGCCGGTATGCGTCCATGATGTCCACATTCAGATTGCATTTCACGTGATCCGTTTGTATAACTGGATCTTCTGAATGCTAGCAGCTAGCAATTTTCCGTTGAAAGCATTGAGAGCTTACACTGCTCCCTCCGTTTCCTTCTCAGCAATCAATTGTAGATTCCCATCTTCGATCATAAAAACAAGGATTCGTCCTGTTGCTGGAAATTGGACCCGGGGACGACCGTCGGTTGGGAAGGAGAAGCTCCGATGCTGGAATGGCAGAAAGCGGTCCGTCGGCGAGCGGCGTCCTCCGGTAGACCTGCAACAAGCCGGTGGCCGGGATTTTCGGCGCCGGCCCTCCGATGCTTAAGTCAGAGGGGGGGCTTAATGAAGAAGAAAGAAGGAGATGTGTGTTCCCGGGTTTCAGAGTCCAACCCCCACTAAGATAGGAGGATTCCCCTTTTATAGTGGGGTACTGGATTACCTGTGATATGACGGGGCGAAATTACCGTGTGATTGAGCGCGTCGTGCGAATTAATGCACGATCGTGCGAATCAATGCCTTGCTGTAGGAGATCAGGCCGGAGCCCAGGAATTGTCATGGCTGATTTAATGCTGTCGAGCAGATTTGCCGTGGAGGGCTTGAGATCCGTAGATAGTTGGAGGCACGCGTATTAATTGTTGAGTAAGCCGGAGGTCTACAAGAACCATGCGCATTAATTGTTGAGTAAGCCGGAGGTCTGCAGACACCATGCGCATTAATTGTTGAGGGCGGCGACAGGGCATGGTTCCTGGTCGTACTGTAGGTGGATGTGACCGCAGTATACAGGTTAGGCGCCTTCAGGTCGGGCGCCAAGCCGGGCGCCTCCAGGTCAGACGGTAGGCCGAGCGCCTTCAGGTCGGACGCCGGGCCGGACGCCTGGACGGGTGCCTCCAGGCCGGCTTTGGGTCGGACGCCTGGTCGGGCGCCTGGTCGAGCGCCTAGGCGGACGCCTCCAGGTCAGACGGTAGGCCGAGCACCTTCAGGTCGGACGCCGGGCCGGGCCCCTGGACGGGCGCCTCCAGGCCGGCTTTGGGTCGGACGCCTGGTCGAGCGCCTAGGCGGACGCCTCCAGGTCGGCTTCCAGTAGAGCGCCTGGTCGGGCGTCTGGGCGGATGCCTCTAGGTCGGCTTCCAGTAGAGCGCCTGGTCGGGCGTCTCCAGGTCGGATGTCATCAGGTACATGCTGACCGCGTACCCTTATGTTTCGGAGCGGCTCATTTTCCCCCAACACTACCCTCCGACTTTCGAGTCCGAGCCGTTACCGGGCTTGGGCGCGGGAAGTAGAAGTAGCTATTTTTTCCGCATTGGTGCGGGCCGGGAGATTTTGAATTATTTTGGCGCTCCGCGCATCTCAAGGCGCTTTTAATGGGAGGAGACGGGGCTTCGCGATCCGATACGGCGCTTCCCTGATTCTGCATTCAAAGCGTCGATCTAAATTTAATATGTCGTTTCGGTTTTCGGGGCCGACGCGTGGCACGATCCGAACGGGTGGCGGAATCCTGTCTTGCCGATCCGAGTCGTTGGAGAGGTCTATATAAACCCTTAACTTGGTCTAAGGGTTTTTGTTTGGTTGCCATCGCTTGGTGTTTTCTGGTATCCCCTCATCTCTCCCGGCGGCCTCCCAAGGCGGTTACTCCGGCTTTCCCTCTCCAATCCTTTGATTCGTTGGCATCTCCGGCGGAAGTTTCAGTAGGTGCCTTCTTCCCCCCTTGTCTGCTCGGAGGATTTTTGTTTTTGGTTCTTTCCCCCTTTTTGATTGTTTTTCTAGGATGAGTCGTGGTCCAGACGAAGTCGGGTCCACTATGAGCGGCGAGGAGGTGGAGATGGCTGAGGAATGGTTTTTTCCTCGGTGGGGGTTCCATCTGGAACCTGCGGAGTCGGAGGATCGAATAACGAGGCCTCCCCGGGTCAGATCGGGGTGTATCTGGAAACACTCTAGGCCGGCCTACGGTTTTTCCTCCACGAGTTTGTGAATGAGCTCCTGGCGACTTATCAACTCGTTCCAGCGCAGCTCGCTCCAAACGCGTGGGGGACGATCGTCGATTTTCTATCCCTGTGCCTTGCGCATGGGATACCGACCTCAGTCAACGTTTTCCGGTGGTGCTTCTTACTGAAGTCCAACCTGGGAGACAGAGAATGGCTGTATCTTGCCCTTCGGGGTGGTCGGTCATTCTTTCGGGGCGCTCCGACATTCATTCACGGGTGGAAGGAGAAATTCTTCTTTTTGTCTCCGAGCGGTCATGGAGGTTCGACCCCAGGTGGGGACAAGCCCGGCTCAAGACTGCCAACAAACTCCCAAAACTGTCCGAGAACGAGCAGAAGATCCTCGACGCTCTTTACGGCTTCGAGGAAAACATTCTTCTGAATGACCTCGTAAGCGAGGACGCCCTAGTCAACGTAGGCTTGAGCTCGGCGCGCCCTCAGGGTAAGGGTGGTTGATAAGTGCTTAATAATTTATAATTTAGTTATCTTTCCATGGCACTTATCAATGTTCTTAAACTGATAAATACATATTTTACCATGAAATTGAATAAACATTGAAATAAATTTAAAATATGGTAAGAAGTAAATAATTCTTTTCTTAAAACAGACTCTGAACTTGTCTCTCTCCTGGTTGCGATCTTTCATGAAAACATATAAGGAGGAGATTGTGTTGACCCGGTTTAGTAACCTTATAGAGTTATAATCAAGCTCAGGCTATGATTAAATAGGTTTTGGTCCTGATTAGATAATTATTTTTGTATGAGGAAAAAGGTTTGATTAACCCTTTTTATTAAGTCACGGTCCTGTTTTTAGTCTTGTCGAGTCCGGTCTGAAGCAGTTTAGCAAGAATTAAATTTAAATGACATTGGGCTCGAGAACAAGTTCAAGCAAATCAACGATCATGACCCACCTCAAATCCAAAGCCAATTCCCAACCAATTCCTTACCTACCTTCATATAAAATTTGTAATTTTAAAACAAAAAAAATAATAATTAAATATCCACAGTAATTTCGGAAAAAATTACTGGATTCACTGTTCATATGAACAGTGCTCCGTGAAAACACTGTTCATATGAACAGTATTACAAAAAAAAATATAATAAAATAAATAAAAACTCCACTGTTCATCTTCTTCCCCCCCACAGTGCATCATGGCCGAGATTCGCGTCCTCCCTCCCGTTCCAGCCACGAGTCCCACGCGGTGCAGCCAGCGACCAGCTTATCGCGCGTGCGGCCAGCATCCCAACTGCGTCATTGCCATCCTTTCATTCGGATTGATTCCCAGCTCCAAGCCCTGAGATTCAGCCTTCTCTGCGATCATCGTCCGCCCAGCATCCAAGCATCTGCGACGTCTCCCCTTCCGGATTGATTCCTAGCACCAAGCCGTGATCGGCTCCCAGCAGCGGGTAACCCAGCGCGACATCCATCTCCAGCTCTGTCCCCGTCTTCTCCGAGATCCAGACATTCCGCATCAGCCTCCCAACGATCCCGCGGCCATCTCGTCTTCTTCCGTCCACCTCCCGTCGATCCAGCGGCCAGCTCCATTTCTGGCCATCTACAATCAATCTGGCGCTCCACAGATCACGTATTCCTTCCAAGATCCAGCCATTCTTCCACGGATTGACGCCCTTCATCCTCTTCGTCCGTGATCTGCCCTCCGGCATCATGCCCCGGAATCAGCCGCCCGTGATCTTTTCTCACTTCCCAAATGAGCACTCCGGACAGCTATAAAAGGAGGAGGGTGGCCATCGGCAACGGGGGGAGCTCGGTTCGAGAGGAAAATAAGGGAGGCCCTGTTTCAGTGAAAAGAAAGAAGAGGCCGAACCAGAGAAATAAAAAAAAAAGAAAGGAGGGGGGGGGGAGAGAATACTTTGGGTATTTTGGGAATGGAGGGAGGCTGGGAGCGGATCAATTAGTGAAAGAAATTGAGGCGGATGGCGTGGAGCATCTCAGCAAGCCGATCAAAGTCGCCGAGCATCATGAATGGCTGAATCCTGGTTTAGGGGTTTGATGAAGCCGTGGATGAGTATTTATGTTGCATTTCTTTGATTTTTAGCATTGTAAGACAGTTGCATATTCAATGAAATTATGATCTTGAAATGTCTTGTTTAATTTGTGTAAGATGTTTATCTTGTAGAAAGTCTTTGCATGAATTAATCTAGTTTATCAAAATCAAATCCAATACCTGTGGTTTGGAGGAGATTGCTATGCAACTACCGGATTTAGCTTTGAGAAATTAATCATCAGATGAATCATGCTAAATAGGACAGACCATGCCTATCCTTAGAGAAGATGATTTGTACCAGGCTTAGATGACTCATACTGTGGGTTAGATTTCAACTTTTTGTATGATTGCCCTAACTTGTAGTTAAGAGCAATCAGATCATACACGCATCTAAGTCATTGAAAGCATCACACTTACGAATCCATCGGTGGATTCTAACCCTAAACATCTCTCTCCATAGATAATTCATACTATTATATCCATATTAATTTTTAGTTTTTATCATTCACTCTAGCTTATACCTTTTGAAGTAATTATTTAATTAGGAAAAATAACTTATTCTCCAATCCCTGTGGACCGACATCCGTAATCACCATCCTACAGGATACGTGCTATTGCGTGGTTTATTTTTGAAATTGAAATAAAATGATCAGTGGTGGTGGTTGTTTTCTCTTCTTTTGTCTCTTCTTTGACATTCTAACTTTTTTCCTTTCTTGCCTTTACAGACGTTCCGAAGATGGTGACCAAAAACGCAGCCCTCTACGCTCGCTTCCGAAAAAGGGCAGCCGAGATTGGTGGAGCCCCGCCCGTGCCGAGGAAGAAAGCCCGGTCTTCATCTGGTGCAGGTGCCGAGGCGAGCATGGCCCAGGGCGGGCCTTCCAGGCCTGCTCGGGAGGTCCCGAGCACCGACCGCAGGGGCTCGAGTTCTGCGGGGGCTTCTGCGATGCTGTCTTGCCCGGCTCCTCTTTCTCAGCGCTCTGATCGACGTCCTGTCGAGCAGCGGCGCCCGGATCCCGAGCAGCGGCGCTCGGATCCCGAGCCGGGGTGCAGTTAGGGGGCTCTGAGGTCGCCCCCGCCAAGCCCAGCGAGGCCCAGTCTTCCGGGTCCCTCGGAGGTCGAGGCCCAACCAGAGAGGAGGCCGTACCTCCCCTCATGGGAGGTTTTTGAGGGTGACTCGGCCCTCAACAATCATGCAGTAGCGCGGCAGGTTTTCCGAGTTGCGATGCTCCCGGCCGACCAGGCCGAGATCCGGTCCATGAACTACAACAGCTTCTTGGACGGAACCTATTGCTCCGCAGTCCGGGTAAGTTTATCTTTAACTCTCGTTTTTGGCTTTCAATTTTTAGCCTAACTCACTCTTCCATCCGTTGTTAATAGCATCTCCATGAGGTCGTGTTGCCCAGTGATGGTCACACAAGAGGGGGGTGAATTGGGTGTTTTAAAAACTTTTGACTAATTAAAAATAAAACACACGAATATATGCACTAAAGTAAAGAAGGAGGAATGAGAAAGGTCAATCGCAAACACAAGGTTTTATAGTGGTTCGGAGCTTCCACTGCTCCTACATCCACTCCCCAAATCACCTTTGGGAATTTCCACTATAATCCACGATTACAGTACGGTAGGTTTGCGAGTTCACTACCCAACTCGTTGTTTTACACCGGGCTCACAACAATGTTAGAAGTATGCCCTAGAAGCCAATTTGGCTGACGCATTATTTTATTCTGGGATATAAATTTGTACTTGACCTAATAATGAATTTATTAGAATGGGCATTCTTTTCATTCATGTTCTTATGTGTCCATGAATCGTCCAAGAAATTAATAAGATGATGACGCATATTCTCAAGAGTTGAGAATTTGAGGCATGTGTCATTGGTGATTAATTTCTGAATTGCTCTTGATCGATGGATCATCACGAGGACGGTGATCGATCCGCTGAGATTAGTGCACAGATCGCTTTCTTTGATGGACGAGTCTTGAGTCCACAGTGTGGCGACACTGGAGCAATTGTGCAAGTGCTTGTTAGAGAACAAGGGTACTGAGCGTGACCATAGCAAGTAGTCACTTGGATGTCTATCCACTCGTCAGTGACTTACTTGATGCTGCAGTTGTATGACTGGTCCTTTGACCTGCGATGCCTCGGCTATTCACAGTGAGGTTGCTGTAGTTTGACGAGCACATAAACATGAGCCCTAGCCAATTGGGTTCTTGTGGTGCAGATTGGCTGCAGTAGGTTCATTGTAGGAGTAGGGGTGCATCTAGATGGAATCTATCGATCTTGATAGGTTAAGAGAGATCCTATGTGATTTATAAGACTGAGTTCGTAAATCCTCGGCCGGGGTAGTATGTACAGTGGAAAAGGAGTTTTCCATTCTCGAACTTAAGTCGAATAAATCTTGACATATGACAGACGATGGGGTTTGACGAGTTATCCATGACCTCCGTCCTGTAGGGATCCACGATAGAAGGACCGTATCATATGATAACTGCACCTAGAGGTTCATCATTCCATTCTGCTGGGTTGCCACTACATGCTGCTAGGTGTCACTGGTGGATGGTGAGACTCACAGGGACTATCTTGATGATCGATGCTCCCTGGTGAGTTGAGTTGGAATTGTTCCAACCCATTGAAAGGAGTTTTCAATGGTATTGTGATAGAGATCGCAATATATCTCACTACCAGACAGAATAGAACCTATGGGGTCACACACATTAGAGGTATTGACCGATCCGATGGTTGAATTGTGATTAGGAATCACAAATAATCAATTTGATTGATAATTGGTTAACCCGCTAAGAGTTAGTGAGTTGAAGAAGGAATAATTGCAATTGGATTGCAATTTAATTTAATTAATTGGATTTAATTAATTGGACTTAATTAGGAGTTCTACTTGGATTAGGATTCTTAAAGTCCTAATTGGATTAGGATTTCAAATTAAATTAAAGTCCTACTTGAAGTAGGATTTCTAAAGTCCTAATTGAATTAGGACTGAAATTTAATAAGTCCTAATTAGATTAGGATTTCTTAAGTCCTAATTAATTTTAATCTAATTAATTAAAAGACTCCTAATTGGATTAGGATTGAAGAGTTCAATTGAGTCATGGTTCAATTGAATCCTAATTAGATTAGGATTTGAAGGAAAAAGAAAATGGGCGCACTCAATCCTCTTTGGAAGAGGATTAGACCCACCTTGTACATGGCCCCACACCCCACTTAATTGGATTAAGTGGGCGTGCGTGAAATAGGGAGAAGAGGGAGGGGCTACGCCCCTCTTGGCTGAATACGTGAAGAAAAGAAGAGGGGCGTACGCCCCTCCTCTTTTCTTAGAGATAAGGATGGGAGCTCCTAAATTTTAGGAGCTCCACATGCCATATATAAGAGAGAGAAAGGGGGCAGCACCCTAATTTTTCCTCCCCCTCTCTTTTCAGCCGTGAAGGACCATCTTCCCATCTTGGTGATCCAGCCGTGAACCCCCTCCCTTCAGCCTCCTTGGAGCTGCAAGAAAAAAAAAAAGGAGGAGAAGAAAGATAGGTGGCAGGTGACCCATCTTTTCTCTCATGGGCCCGCTTGACAATCCCCTCCTTTGGAAGGACGTGGGATTTTTCTCCTCCCTTTTGTGCCGTGAACCCATCTCTCCCATGATGGTTTCAGCCACCAGCAAGCAAAGAAAAGGAAGGAGGCATGCAGCCCTTCCTCCCTCTCTTCTTTTGGTTCCAAAAGAAAAGGAAAAGGAAAAGGCTGCAAAGGGGTTTTGCCTTCTTCCTTTTGATCTATCCTTCTTCCTCCTCTCTAAGGCAATCAAGAGTTGATTCAAAAGAGAGGATTTCAACCATCAAAACATATCTCTGCAAGGGAGCTAGCACCCCGGGGAGATTAGAGAGTTTGGATTGGTCCTCTGCCTCGTGTGGATACCCGTAGAGGCCGGACGCGTGTGCGGCTTCAAACGAACCTTCAACAAGTCCACGATCATCAGATTTGCGGTGATCATCTACCCGCACAAGGTGAAGATCTGATCTTCCTAATATTATGTAAAAGTATTTAATCCTAATCTATCTACGAACATCGGTTTTAAAATAAGTTCATGAGATGAACGGGATCTCGCGCATGTCTTCCGCTACGCGCAGAATTTTTCTGAAATTTTCTGCGGCGTGCGAGGGATTCCAACAGTGGTATCAGAGCCATGGTTGCGTAGATTAAGATTAGGATTAAATGATTAAGGCATAATAGATCTGAAAATTTAAAGATTATGCTTGCTGAATTTTTCTGCATGCAGAATTTTCAGCTTGCTGATTTTTCTGCATGCTGATTTTCTATGCGATTAGATTAATGATTCTATTGATTTGTTAATGAGATTAAAAATATTTAGAATCATATCTTGCATGATCAGCAACTCATAAGATGACATAATCTGTTAAATATTCAGATCTGTAAATTTTATTTAATGCATGAGATGCGTATGGTGATGATCATGGATGGATCCTTTAATTGTGCTGAAATGTTCTGCAATGTCTGAGATGTTCTGTGATGTTATGTGATGCATGTAAATCAGATTTTCAGATGCCTGCGTGCATCTTATATTGATGTATTAGAGACCTGCGTGTCTCATGAAAAAGGGTTGTAACTATTATTTAATTTTATTTATTTTTAAAGTTATCTGGGATGTAATCTGTGATGTGTTTGCATGTCAATGGTTGATCGGTGCATGCCTCTACAAGCACGATTTGCGCGGATCGAGATCAAGGGTTGATTGGAGATGGATCAAGGAGTTGATCGCAATTGGACCAAGGGTGCTTAAGATCGAGTCAAGAGTTGAAGACGATCTAACCAATTGACGTGCATGTGCTTGTACTATGACCCCATCCTGGATCCATGATCATCACCAGTTTAATTTTTGTTATTATGCCTGGATGTTTATGTTTATGTTTATGCATAGCGGTTAGATAATTATTTGCATGAGATGTAGATAATTAAATAAAAGAGACCTAAATTAAATCTCCTCGAAAAATATTAAGTCCATAGGTCTTCCACCGTAGTAGAGCTGCTAAGGTCTTTCCGGCGTTGATTTGTCTCGGCTGGATACAGTGGGCAAGTTGCATCGGGGGACTGGACCTCTCTATTAGGCATGAGATGTTGTAGGGGTAAAGATGGGGTTGGGCCCAATAACTGTTAGGTGAGGGACCCAATGACGGCTTTGCTTCTGCGGTTATACGGTGGGTCCGACTTAACTAAGAAATGGGGCCAATAACTGTTAGGTGAGGTCTTCATTACTTAGAGACCGGATAGCGCTACAACTTGCTTGAGAAGCATTGTACAAGAGTTGTACACTCATCATTTATTTGTCACCAATAACTGTTAGGTGAGGTGGTATGTAAATTGGTGGGACCGTAGCACCCCACTTGAAACCTAGAGTCGCAAGGTTTCCGTTTCTCTACTAGAGGAGTGTGAGAGATTCGAGAAAATAGTGGGAGGTATATTTGTTTTAAAAGGCCCTAAAACAAATAAAGTTCAAGTACAAAATTCTAACTAGAATCTTTACTCTCTGAGGATTATAAAGTCAGCTTCTAGACTCTTAACTCATATCCTATAGAACAACTGTTTGACCAAACCCAATTATAAAAACTAGCTCAGCAAATTTCAAAATAGTTTTGAATTGTGAGAAATTAGGGTATATGCTAGACCATGGAATCCCTGTGTTACCAATCCGTCCGATTACTGGTCAGCATAAGACGCATGCTAAGTGGACGAACAATGACAATAAAGTTAGGTGCTGCACAAAGGCATCCATGTCCAATTAATTTTAATGCCAGCATGAGAACATGAAGATTGCCAGGGACATATTATATCACTTACAAGAGTTGTATGGTGAACAGAGTCACGCAGCATGTTTTGAAGTGTCCAAGAGGCTCTTCAAGGCTAAGATGCGTGATGGGCAGTCTGTCCATGATCATGGTTTGACCATGATAAAGGACTTAGAGGAGCTTGAGAAGCTCGGCATGACCATGCACAAGGAATTGCAAATGGATTTGATCCCGCAATCCCTTCTAGCTTCATATGAACAGTTTATAGTAAATTACCATATGAACAAGATTGTATGCACCAAAATAGAATTGTTAAATAAAATTGGTAACTACCTTAGGGACCTTGAAGAGTTCAAGGGGCATCGTTCTCGCTGTCGAGTTGGTTTCTACTTCCAAGAGAGAGTCTACTTGGAAGAAGAAGAAACCTGTGAAAAGGCAGAAGACCGAGAAAAGGCCAAGTAAGGAAGTTCCAAGAAAAAAAGGCCGATTGCAAGGAAAAGTGTTTCCATTGCATCATAAGACGGACATTGGAAGAGGAACTGTCCTACATACATGGAAAGCATAAAGAGTAAGAAGGGTGACAGACCTTCAGAAGGTATGCCAGATATGCTCATTATTAAAAGGATACTTAGGGACTGTTACCTGTTGCAAACAGAAATTTGATTTCTGTATCTTGTTTAGCACAGAAAGATTTTTATAAGACTATTGTTCAATTTGTTTGAGAAATAAATTGGATGCATATGGTTTTATGATTGACCGTCTCTATCACTTACATTTGGATGTACCTGTGAATGTATCTAAGCAAACAGTGAGTACCATAGGATCCAAAAGGATCTAGAGATGAGATAAATCTAAAGTATTTGTGGCACCTCAGGCTTGGTCATATAGGAGAAGACAGAATAAACAAATTGAAGAAATATGGGCTTCTGAGCTCATTGACTTTCGAGTCATATCCGATTTGTGAATTCTGCCTTCAAGGAAAGATGACCAAATTATCCCTTTTAGTACATGGGAGAGGTCCACTGCGATACTTACCCTAGTACACACTTATCTGTGTGGCCCATTCGATGTGCAGGCTAGGGGTTGTAATTTTTACTTCATTTACCGATGATTACTCACGGTATGGATATGTGTATGAGACACAAATCTGAAATTTTTGAAAGGTTCAAAGAGTTCAGATATGAAGTAGAAAAACAAACAGAAAAACTCATTAAGGTTCTTCGATCAGATCGAGGAGGTGAATACCTTAGTGGAGAGTTCCGTGATTATCTCAAGGAGAATGGTATAGTTTCATAATGGATCCCTCCTGGTACACCTCAGCTTAACGGAGTGTCGGAGAGGAGGAATCAGATCCTATTGGATATTGTCAGGTCCATGATGAGCTTCACTGATCAACCCTTGTTTCTTTAGAGAGATGCCCTATTTTCAGCTATTTACATATTGAATAGTGTTTCCTCTAAGTCTGTTCCTACCACACTATATGAGATATGACATGGTAAGAAGCTGAGTCTTGGTTATTTCAAGATTTGGGGATGTCCGGCCCAAGTCAAATGACAACAGGCGGACAAGTTAGAGGATAGGACAATTAGTGCTCGTTTTATAGAATATCCTAAAGAGTTATTTGGATACAATTTTACGTTCCAGAGAATCACAAAGTATTTGTGAGCCGACATGCTATCTTCATGGAAAATAGTTTATCCTTGATAGAGGCAGTAGGAGAAAAATTGAGCTCGAAGAGAAAGTCTCTAAAGAGCAACGAGCCATTGTGCCTATAGAACCTATTCATATCGAGCCAGTACATGTTGTACCTCCTCCACCTCGTAGATTTAGTAGGATCTTCCATCCTCCTGAAAGGTACTTAGGTATACTTATAGAGGATGTAGAGGAAGTGTTCCTCATGGGAGATAGGGATCAAGGTAAGGATCCCAATACCTACAACGAGGCGATGTTAGACATCGATTCCGAGAGATGGCTGGAAGCCATGAAGTTAGAGATAGACTCCATGCATTCCAACCAAGTCTGAACCTTAGTAGATTCACCGGAAGGTACAGTACCTATTGGGTGTAAATGGATCTACAAGAGAAAATTAAGTTCGGATGGCTAGGTAGATACCTATAAGGCAAGGCTAATGGCGAAAGGTTATAGTCAGTGCGAAGGCACTGATTATCAGGATACTTTTTCACCTGTAGCCATACTGAAGTCCATTCGAATATTGCTTGTTGTTGTAGCATATCATGATATTGTGATGGTGATCACAAGGTCTGTAAGCTGCAAAGGTCCATCTATGGACAAAAACAAGTATCTCGGAGTTGGAACACTCGTTTCAACGATATAATCAAATCGTTTGATTTCTTCAAGAACGAGGAGGAACCATGTATTTATAAGAAGGTTAGTGGGAGGACTATTGCATTCCTCGTATTGTACGTGGATGATATCCTAAGTCAAGGTTTGGTTGTCTAAGGAATTCTCCATGATAGACTTTGGAAAAGCATCCTATATTTTGGGAATTAAGGTCTATAGAGATAGATCTAAGAGGATGCTTGTCCTATCACAGAATATTACATAGAGGGAGTGTTGAAGAGGTTCGGCATGGAAACCTCTAAAAGGGGATTATTACCCCTTAGGCATGGGGTAAATCTCTTCAAGAAGATGTGCCCCAACACATCTGAAGAGATTCAGTGGATGAGCAAGATCCCTTATACTTCGGCTATAGGGAGCCTCATGTATACCATGCTATGTACATGACTTGATATAGTACATGCTGTGAGTGTCACGAGCATATATCAGTCAAATCCAGGCAAGAAGCACTGGATAGCTGTGAAGAACAGTCTTAAATACTTGAGAAGAACTACGGACATGTTCTTGGTCTTTGGAAGAAGATCAGAGTTGAAGGTAGAAGGATGCACACATATTGATGATAGAAAGTCTACATCAGATTATATGCAATGATGGTTCAGTAAATTGGAAGAGTTCCAAACAACCGATTATTGTAGATTCTACCTTAGAAGCTGAATATTTAGCCATATCTAAGGGTGCAGTGGAAACCTTCTGGTTTAATAAGTTCATTGCTGAGTTAGGTGTAATGTCATCAGATGCCATAACACTCTACTGCGATAACAAAGGCACCATAGCACTAGCTAAGAGCCAAGGTCTCACCAGAAGCCGAAGCACATAGAGCGGTGGTTTAACCTAATAAGCGACTACCTTGAAAAGAAATAAGTAAAGGATCAGAGAGTAGACTCCACAGGAAATGTGGTGGACCCATTCACTAAGCAGATAAGTCAGCAGAAAACTGAAGCGCATCTTGAGAAGATGGGGTTTAGGTTTATAGCTGATTGGCTTTAGTGCAAGTGGGAGATTGTTAGAAGTATGCCCTAGAAGCCAATTTGGCTGACGCATTATTTTATTCTGGGATATAAATTTGTACTTGACCTAATAATGAATTTATTAGAATGGGCATTCTTTTCATTCATGTTCTTATGTGTCCATGAATCGTCCAAGAAATTAATAAGATGATGACGCATATTCTCAAGAGTTGAGAATTTGAGGCATGTGTCATTGGTGATTAATTTCTGAATTGCTCTTGATCGATGGATCATCACGAGGACGGTGATCGATCCGCTGAGATTAGTGCACAGATCGCTTTCTTTGATGGACGAGTCTTGAGTCCACAGTGTGGCGACACTGGAGCAATTGTGCAAGTGCTTGTTAGAGAACAAGGGTACTGAGCGTGACCATAGCAAGTAGTCACTTGGATGTCTATCCACTCGTCAGTGACTTACTTGATGCTGCAGTTGTATGACTGGTCCTTTGACCTACGATGCCTCGGCTATTCACAGTGAGGTTGCTGTAGTTTGACGAGCACATAAACATGAGCCCTAGCCAATTGGGTTCTTGTGGTGCAGATTGGCTGCAGTAGGTTCATTGTAGGAGTAGGGGTGCATCTAGATGGAATCTATCGATCTTGATAGGTTAAGAGAGATCCTATGTGATTTATAAGACTGAGTTCGTAAATCCTCGGCCGGGGTAGTATGTACAGTGGAAAAGGAGTTTTCCATTCTCGAACTTAAGTCGAATAAATCTTGACATATGACAGACGATGGGGTTTGACGAGTTATCCATGACCTCCGTCCTGTAGGGATCCACGATAGAAGGACCGTATCATATGATAACTGCACCTAGAGGTTCATCATTCCATTCTGCTGGGTTGCCACTACATGCTGCTAGGTGTCACTGGTGGATGGTGAGACTCACAGGGACTATCTTGATGATCGATGCTCCCTGGTGAGTTGAGTTGGAATTGTTCCAACCCATTGAAAGGAGTTTTCAATGGTATTGTGATAGAGATCGCAATATATCTCACTACCAGACAGAATAGAACCTATGGGGTCACACACATTAGAGGTATTGACCGATCCGATGGTTGAATTGTGATTAGGAATCACAAATAATCAATTTGATTGATAATTGGTTAACCCGCTAAGAGTTAGTGAGTTGAAGAAGGAATAATTGCAATTGGATTGCAATTTAATTTAATTAATTGGATTTAATTAATTGGACTTAATTAGGAGTTCTACTTGGATTAGGATTCTTAAAGTCCTAATTGGATTAGGATTTCAAATTAAATTAAAGTCCTACTTGAAGTAGGATTTCTAAAGTCCTAATTGAATTAGGACTGAAATTTAATAAGTCCTAATTAGATTAGGATTTCTTAAGTCCTAATTAATTTTAATCTAATTAATTAAAAGACTCCTAATTGGATTAGGATTGAAGAGTTCAATTGAGTCATGGTTCAATTGAATCCTAATTAGATTAGGATTTGAAGGAAAAAGAAAATGGGCGCACTCAATCCTCTTTGGAAGAGGATTAGACCCACCTTGTACATGGCCCCACACCCCACTTAATTGGATTAAGTGGGCGTGCGTGATCCACGGAATGGGGAGATGTGATCCGGAAGAAGAGGAAGCTGTTTGACTTCCTTCGGCTGGGAAGAAGCTGAACCGAGGAAGCAGGGGGGTTCGGTTGGCTGTTGAGATGAAGCTCGCGATGGGATGAAGTTGATTTGCGAACGGGTTTGTGGTGTTGGTTGGGATTTTGTGGGAGGAGGGAACGGGAGAAGGAAGATCCTGGGAACAGGGGAGCTGGAACGGACGTGGAAGGAATCCGAAGGAGATGGTTGGTTTGGTGGAACCGTGGAGCTGGGATTTGATTCCGAAGCAGAGGAATGATGCTGTTGAAGCTCTTGCGGATGAGGTTGATCCGTGAAGCTCGGGTTGCTGGGAACAAATGCGTGAGCTGGGAGAAGGTGATCCGGAAACAGGGGAGATGAACTGGTTCGGATTTGGAAGTTGGGGAAGATGGAACGGCTGGGAACGAACTCTGTTTTGGGATGTTGATCCGGAAGACGTTGGAAGATCGCATGGACGAGCAGCTGGGAGGATGGAATCGGATCCATGCTCACGAATGGGATGAGATCTGGGCGTTTCGGAAGGTGGTTACGGCTGTGATGTGGAGCATTGGTTGCGGGAAGGAAGCAGAGGAGGCTTGGGAACGGTGGGATCAATCAGCTGGAATTTGAGTCTATCCCACGGGCGAAGAGGAGGGGAGATGAGGTGTGATAAGATGATATGAGCTGGGGATTTTATTTGGATGCTGGGATCTAGCGCAAGAAAAGTGAAGGCTTGAACTCCGTTTTGTTAAGCTGGGAGGTAACGTGGAAGTTTGGTTTTGTTCATGGGATACAGGACGAAGTCGGATCACGGAGGAGATGGGATCTTGATACTTGGTTCTGAACGGAGGAAGATGATCTAGTCTTTGTTCCACGCGCTGAGAAGGGGACTTGGGGATTCGGTTGAGCCAGGAGAATGGGAAACTTTCTACGTGGAATACGTAGAACGCCCTGTTCTTTGGATGCACACGGGAGGTTGGTTTCAGTTGGGAATAGAGGATCTTTGAGAGTGATGCTAGATTTAGAACTGTGAACGGTTGCGGCTCTAATCCGGAACAAGGAAAATAATGTGGAAGATGAACTCGGGCGTGAGGGATGATGTGTGAATTGGAGATGGGATGAGCTTTGGGATCCGTGCGACGATAGATGATATGCTTTGAGATCTGAGAGACAAATAACTGAAGGGATTTGAGGAATTGGATCATGTGGAAAAAGAGTTGGAACGAGTCAGAGGGTCTTGATTTGCGGGGTGCATGCGATTTGGGTTCAGAGATCATCCTAAATCAATTCGACTTGACCTGCATCCATTAGACTCAATCAGTAAATAACTAAGTAAAACTCGAATTACCTTTAATAATTTATTAAAATGCAATGATGAAGGTAACACAATTTTTAGTTAAATTTACAAAATATGTGAATTAAAATAATGATAAGTGCTATGAATAAGATATTAAATTATGCATTATTTAGCACTTATCACACCCCCCAACCTACATTTTGCTAGTCCTCGAGCAAAATAAAATAAATAATAAAAAAACTAACTCACTTTCGCAGGAATCGCGATTGCATTTACCGTATGCAATAAGGCTTTAAACCCCTAGGTGGCCCTAGTGGACGAGTTTTGTCTCGTGAGGGTTTCCGGCTCAGATACCCACAAACTGCAGTCGAAAGAATTTATTTTATAAAATCTAATTTCAAATGCATAAGTGCCAAAAATTTCAAAAGCACACAAAGTTTTAATTACTAAGTCAGCCCAAATCCTAGGTCAGTATGCAATTTAAGTTGAAGTCATTAAGCTTCTGCTAGGGAGTTGTAAGACTTCTTTATACTTGGGTGCTCGGTGAAATCTGGACCATACACAAGCTAAGGCTTAAGATCCCCAAAATACTGCTAAAGCTGGTAGTTTCCAAGAATTGGTCAGATATAACCTAATCACTGATTCAAAATCATCCTACCTTGCAGGATTTCGAGAGTTGTGGATGTTTACTTTAATACCTCATGGGCTTTATCTGTAATGTTCCAGTTTACTCGAATTTTTACAACGACGGCTTTCACACTATCGTCTTTTTCAAGGTCAATATTATTTTCTCTCTTTTTTTTCTTCTTCTTTTTTTTTCTTTTTTTTTATAAATTTTTTTTTATTTTATATCTATTACGCACTTTTACTCTTGTAATGATTCCTCCATGTAACGAGCATTCAGTCAACAGTCCCACACCAGATGACATAAGGTGTTGGGCATCAAGACTCCCCTACGGACCTATGCTCGGGTTCCTCATTACAAGCCCGCTGACCTTTGACAATAGGTAGCCCTTTTCGATGTACCTGACTAAATTCACTTTTTTTTTAACAGTAAATACGGAATAATAGTGAATTAGATAGGAATGATTCATCAGGACTCAAGGTTGCTACTAGACTTAGTAACATAATGTTGAACCTAATCCTTAGAAGTGCAGGCCATGTGTGTTGTGAAATTCCAAAGTAAAAATTATCTTACAACTCGCTAAAAGAATTTTTAATGAAAAGAACTCAAATTGACTTATTCCTGACTAATCATTGGGCTTTTTAGATTTTATATACTTTGTATGTTTATCATTTCAGCACTAAAGCATAGAAATTAGGGTTTTTTTTTTTGAAATTCATTTTTTTTTTGAAATTCACTTAAAAATGTGAAAATGCGAAGAATTCCTTCAAAAATTCAAATCCTATTACCCCCCAACCTAGATCAGACATTGTCTTCAATGTTTTTTTTTTTTTTGAATATTATATTATTATTTTTATTGTTTAATATATTTTTTTATTTTGGACGAAAATATGATGCATATGGAGGATAGAAGTATTTTACCGTAGTTGTATCAGTAACATGAGGGATCCTGTTAAAAAAAAAAAAAATGCGACAAGAAAATATGCAAAAATAACCTACGAGAATTGGGTTGCCTCTCAACAAGCGCTAAGTTTAACGTCTTCAGCCAGACGCAGTACAACTTTATCAAATCATACCGGGTTCATGCGGAGTTCTCCAAGGAAGAAAATTCATGGAAAACTGATTGTCGGGCAGAAAATTGACTGCTTCTATGGTCTTTTCTATAGTACCGTCAAAATGGGTCAAGCATGTTTTCAGAGGGTCATCTGCTAAAATATAAGGAAGGGTTTCTTCTACAAGATCGTCCATTTTATCTATTAGGAAGCACTCAACTTCCTTTGCGGGTTGATCAGAGGCATGAAATATATTTAACTTGACCTTCATATTCCCAAAAGATAAATTCATCACCCCAGTTCTACAATTTATACTTGCATTGGCTGTAGCTAAAAAGGGACGACCTAGAATCATAGGGATCTGTTTCTTAAGATTAGGCACAGGTTCCATATCAAGGACGATAAAATCGACTGGGAAATAGAATTTGTCTACCTTGACTAGGACGTCTTCAATTGTTCCTCGTGGTATTTTTACAGATCGATCAGCCAATTGAAGGGATACCGAGGTTGGTTTTAACTCTCCTAACCCAAGTTTCTCATAAACTGAGTAAGGTAAAATGTTGACACTTGCCCCTAGATCTAAGAGTGCTCGATCAATGAAATTATTTCCTAAGACACAGGAGATGGTGGGAGCACCAGGATCTTTGAATTTTGGAGGGGTGTTGTGTTGGAGGATGGAGCTCACTTGTTCAGTTAGGAAGACCTTTTTAGGCACATGTGTCCTAGATTTTCGCTTTTGGGTACAAAGGTCTTTGAGAAATTTGGCATAGGAGGAAACTTGTCTAATAGCATCAAGAAGCGGGAGGTTGATTTTAACTTGTTTGAAAATCTCCATCATCTTCTCTAGTAAAGTTTCCTTTTTGCCAAAGGGAGAGGGTGAATTAAGAGCTTCAGGAAATGGGACTTTTGGAATATGAGTTTGGGCAGAAGCTGGAAGAGCTGAAGAAGAAGAAGGTTTTGGATTTTCATGTGATACATTTCGCTTTTCCTTTTTACCTTCCTTATTATTACCCTGCCCAATCTTATTGTCTACTACACGTCCACTCCTTAGGGTAGTCAGAGCATTGGCCTGTTCATGATGAATTGTATTCGGTTGATTTTCTTGAGCCATGTATTGTCCCCTAGGATTACTCACTGGTTGGCTTGGAAGCTTTCCTTCCTCTCGCTTGTTCAGTGCATTAGCTAGTTGCCCCATTTGGGATTCTAGCTTGGCGATAGATTGCGTGTGAGAGTGCACCAATTGTGTAATGGTTTCCAAACCTTGAAGGGAGGTCAACACTTTCTCCTCAAAGGCTGTGTTTCTTTGGGGTGCTGGAGGAGTGTGTTGAAATTGAGTCGAAGGACGGTAGGGATTAACATTTTGGAATGGTTGAAAGTTTTGGGAATAAGGCTGGAAAGTATTGGAAGTCTGCTGCTTCCAAGAGAAGTTTGGATGGTTGCGCCACCCCGGGTTATAAGTGTTAGAATACGGATCATTACCCGGTCGGGACTGTGCTTGGGCAGCATTTACTTGTTCTTGCACAAATTCAGGAAATTGTGCTGCCGAAGGGCACTCAAAAACAGTATGAGACGGACTAGAACAGAGAGCACACACTTGTGCTTGGGAAAGTTTGGAAGCTGTTCTCTAGACATTAGCTGGTCCAACTTGCGGGATAGTGCATCTACTTTGTCAGATAGACCTATGGACTGGCTAACTTCATATATGGTTCCTTTTCTTTGAGAACTTGGGGGTGCTTGACGAGCGGAGGAGGCATGGTGGAGGGAATTTTCATTAAGGTTCTCAAACAATTGCCATGCCTCATGTTCACTTTTAAGCATGAAAGTACCCCCACAAGAAGCATCAACCATTTGACGATTTCGTTCGGATAGTCCGTCATAAAAGCATTGCACTAATTGCCATTTGGGTATTTGATGATGCGGGCATTTTCGGAGTAAGTCTCTAAATTTTTCCCAAGTTTTATGGAATTCTTCCCCATCAGATTGGGAGAAGCTCGTGATAGCACGCCTAAATTGGTTTGTTCTTCCTATGGAAAAATATTTCTTTAGAAATTCATGTTGCATTTGAGCCCATGAAAGAATGGAATTGGCTTCTAATGAGTGGAGCCATTGTTTAGCTCTATCTTTAAGGGAAAAAGGAAACAACCTAAGTTTCAGAGCATCATCAGTGAAGTTCTGAATTTTGACAGTAGTGCAGATCTCAAGGAACTCATCCAAATGTTTATATGGGTCTTCATTGTTAAGTCCATAAAAAGAGGGAAGCATTTGGATGACACTAGACTTAATTTCAAAATGTGCAGCAGCGGTGGTATCAGGTAGTCGAATACAAGATGGAGAGGTATAAATGGAAGGAGTGAAGTACTCCTTTAGGAGTTTGGGTTGTTCTTCAGCCATCTCTATAAGTGGTGTAGATCCTATGGTTCTATAGGTCCGGATTTCGGCTCGAAGGGTCCTAATAGAACGCTCTATTTCAGGGTCAAAAGGTGCTAATTCGGGAGATCTGGAACGACACCCTAGCATACACTAATACTCCTCTGATCAGTACAGTCAAGCATGCACTAAAAAGAAAAACACATCAATTCCTTAAGTTCACCCTAAAATCACTAGACAGCTCCTAACTGGTTTGAAGAGGGCACCTAAGCCTCCAATCCGGTCTAATGACTGAGCTGACCAGGTAAGCTCCCAGGTAAGTGGGGGGGTCACGATGCGTTGCAAAGGTCCCACTTAAAAACCACTTGCCTCGAACAGATGAACTGTCTCCCTTAAAGGGACAAAGCTTGCCTAGACATCAACTGAGCCACAGAGCAAAATTGGTGCAACTTTCGGTGATCTTCGTCCTATTGAGCTCGAATGTCCCTAGGGGCCAACGTCTAATTGATTTTAATTAAGGTGAAAGCTATGTGAGAATTGATTTACCTAGTTTGGGCAAGAATCTGGTGATGAAATCCAGTTCTTATCTTGTTGGGGTGATTGCCCTTACTATGTGCAAATTAATTGGTGTATGTGTATCAAGCATGCATTCACACTTTTGCTGAATTTAAAATCAAACAATCACCACACAAGAAAATTTAAATAAGAAAGGTTTAGATGTTACCGAAGGGAATTTCCCCAGCAAAAATTTTTTACTTTAGAGCAAACCTTTACAGCCTCCCTTTTTCAATAGTTCCTATTTCTGATTGTCCCAAACTTCCTTTTTGGTTCCTGATCAAATAAAAATCAAAAATTAGTAAAGGAGAGAAAAGAGATAAGAGAAATAACAAAAATAGAAAATATTTTTATTATATATTTTTTTGAAATTTTTTTTTTATAAAAAGAAAAACAACTATGCTAACAATCCCCGGCAACGGCGCCAAAAATTGATAGTCAACTTTAAAGACCACGCAATACCACGTATCTGGTAGTATAGTGATTACGGGTATCGATCCACAGGGATTGGGGTATAGTTATTTTTCTTAAAATAAAAATATTTAAAATGATGAATTTGTGAAGATTATTAAACTAAACAATTCAATAAAAGAAATGCAATTAAAATGATATCAATTTGAGGGAACCTAGGGTAAGGAATTCACCACTAACATCGGAACAAGGGTTATTTATATTTTATTTCGTTCTTGGATTAACATGCAAATTGGCTACAAGCCTAATAAGCATTCAAATAAAATTTCACAGAAGTAATTTAGGCATAATCCATCTTTAGTTTAGCATGAAATGTCTACCCTAATCTAGGGTGGTAGCACATCGCATCTTCCTTAAGCATGAACTATCTTACTTTTATTTCAATGATCATGAAGAGCAGTTGTATAAACTTCATATTTAAAATCACAGAAATTAAATATGAGATGAAATAAAATATTCATTAGAAGCAGAATAAGGTTTATACAACTCCAAGATTAGAAATTAAAAATATAAAAACCCTTGGCCCTTTGTTAGGGCTACATCCGGCCCTGGAGAAGAGATTAGCCCTGCATGGAGTTGGAGACGGCAGTAGCAGCACAGCAGCAGGCTCCCATCTCTTCCTTCATGATTTCTTTCTTTGAAATATTCCCGAAATACCTGAACTCTTCTCTCTGCCTTCCCTTTCTCTTATTTTTAATGCTTCCGTGGGACTTGCCTCCCAGAGATTCGATGGCCGAAGGAAGAAAGCTCTCCTCCTTTTATAGCTTCACCAGCACCCCACCCTCCTTGATTCTCTCCTTTGTGGTTGATCCGAACGGTGAGAGGGTAAGGATGAAGATGAAATTTGTTGCTGCGGGAGATCCGGACGCGGGAGAAGTTGGAGCTGAATTTCGTTGGCTGAAGTCGGCTTGATCCTTGGAGCTCGGATGGCGAGGACGTGGACGATGGAATGAGTCTCACGGCTATGTGGAGATGCCGGAAGAATCGGAAGAATGAATCGCGGATATGGGGAAGATGAGCTGGGGCGTGATCCACGGAATGGGGAGATGTGATCCGGAAGAAGAGGAAGCTGTTTGACTTCCTTCGGCTGGGAAGAAGCTGAACCGAGGAAGCAGGGGGGTTCGGTTGGCAGTTGAGATGAAGCTCGCGATGGGATGAAGTTGATTTGCGAACGGGTTTGTGGTGTTGGTTGGGATTTTGTGGGAGGAGGGAACGGGAGAAGGAAGATCCTGGGAACAGGGGAGCTGGAACGGACGTGGAAGGAATCCGAAGGAGATGGTTGGTTTGGTGGAACCGTGGAGCTGGGATTTGATTCCGAAGCAGAGGAATGATGCTGTTGAAGCTCTTGCGGATGAGGTTGATCCGTGAAGCTCGGGTTGCTGGGAACAAACGCGTGAGCTGGGAGAAGGTGATCCGGAAATAGGGGAGATGAACTGGTTCGGATTTGGAAGTTGGGGAAGATGGAACGGCTGGGAACGAACTCTGTTTTGGGATGTTGATCCGGAAGACGTTGGAAGATCGCATGGACGAGCAGCTGGGAGGATGGAATCGGATCCATGCTCACGAACGGGATGAGATCTGGACGTTTCGGAAGGTGGTTACGGCTGTGATGTGGAGCATTGGTTGCGGGAAGGAAGCAGAGGAGGCTTGGGAACGGTGGGATCAATCAGCTGGAATTTGAGTCTATCCCACGGGCGAAGAGGAGGGGAGATGAGGTGTGATAAGATGATATGAGCTGGGGATTTTATTTGGATGCTGGGATCTAGCGCAAGAAAAGTGAAGGCTTGAACTCCGTTTTGTTAAGCTTGGAGGTAACGTGGAAGTTTGGTTTTGTTCATGGGATACAGGACGAAGTCGGATCACGGAGGAGATGGGATCTTGATACTCGGTTCTGAACGGAGGAAGATGATCTAGTCTTTGTTCCACGCGCTGAGAAGGGGACTTGGGGATTCGGTTGAGCCAGGAGAATGGGAAACTTTCTACGTGGAATACGTAGAACGCCCTGTTCTTTGGATGCACACGGGAGGTTGGTTTCAGTTGGGAACAGAGGATCTTTGAGAGTGATGCTAGATTTAGAACTGTGAACGGTTGCGGCTCTAATCCGGAACAAGGAAAATAATGTGGAAGATGAACTCGGGCGTGAGGGATGATGTGTGAATTGGAGATGGGATGAGCTTTGGGATCCGTGCGACGATAGATGATATGCTTTGAGATCTGAGAGACAAATAACTGAAGGGATTTGAGGAATTGGATCATGTGGAAAAAGAGTTGGAACGAGTCAGAGGGTCTTGATTTGCGGGGTGCATGCGATTTGGGTTCAGAGATCATCCTAAATAAATTCGACTTGACCTGCATCCATTAGACTCAATCAGTAAATAACTAAGTAAAACTCGAATTACCTTTAATAATTTATTAAAATGGAATGATGAAGGTAACACAATTTTTAGTTAAATTTACAAAATATGTGAATTAAAATAATGATAAGTGTTATGAATAAGATATTAATTTATGCATTATTTAGCACTTATCAATGACCATGTGCATACCTCCATTCTTTAGGAAGATCTTGATTTCTTGATGGAGGTTGGTCTTCTTCATCTCGCTGATTTGTATCTTCTTTGATCTCATCCTCATGTTGTTTGTCTTGAGTGGAGAGTTCCTTCATTTGGTCTTCAAGTATACCTACATCACCATCTTCTTCTTTTCTAGAAGAATCTCCATTAGTTTCATCAAAAACAACATGAATGGATTCTTAACAACGAGAGTTCTCTTGTTGAAGACCCTGTATGCTCTACTAGATGAGGAATAACCTAAGAAGATCCCCTCATCTGATTTAGCACTAAATTTACTTAGATTGTCCTTTCCATTGTTCAAAATAAAGCATCGACAACCGAAAACATGAAAATAACTTATATTAGGTTTCTTACTTTTTATCAACTCATAAGGTGTTTTCTTTAAGATGGATCTAACTAAAGCACGATTTAAGATATAACATGAAGTATTTATTGCTTCAGCCCAAAAATACTTTGGTAGATCCAATTCGCACAACATGGTACGAGCCATATCTGCTAGTGTGCGATTCTTCCTTTCTACCACCCCATTTTGTTGGGGTGTCCTAGGTGCCGAGAAGTTGTGATTGATACCATTTTCTTCACAAAATTTTTCAAAATACTGATTTTCAAACTCGATACCATGATCACTCCTAATTGCTTTTAGTTTAAGATTGAGTTCATTTGAAACCCTATTATGAAACTTGATAAAAGCGGAAAAGGACTCATCTTTGTGTGCAAGAAATGAAACCCATGTGAAACGTGAAAAATCATCAACAATTACAAGACCAAATTTCTTACCCCCTAGACTAGCAGTTCTAGTGGGTCCAAACAAATCCATGTGAATTAGTTCTAAGGGTTTTGATGTTGAAACTATGTTCTTAGACTTGAAAGAACTTCTTGTTTGTTTCCCTAATTGACATGCAGCACAAATTTTATTCTTTTCAAAGTCTATTTTTGGTAGTCCTTTGACTAGATCCTTTGTAATTAATTTTGAGATTAAATCCATGCTAGCATGCCCTAACCTACGATGCCATAACCAACTAGTCTCATTGACTTTGGGATTCATGGCTACAAGACATTGGCCATCCTTCATGGTGAGATCATCAAGATCTACCATGTAAACATTTCCATGCCTATGTCCTGTGAGTATGATCTCATTGTCAAATGGACTACTAATTATGCATAGTGATGATTCAAATGATACTTTAAAGCCCTTGTCACAAAATTGACTTATACTTAACAAATTATGTTTTAGTCCATTAACTAACAATACATTGTCAATAAATGAGGAGGGTGATATGGAGATTTTACCAACACCAATAATTCGGCCTTTAGCATTGTCTCCAAATGTGACTACTCCTCCTTCTTTTGATTCCAAGGTGACGAAGAGACTCTTGTCACCGGTCATATGCCTTGAGCAACCACTATCAAGATACCACATTCTCTTTTTATTTCCGGCTGCAAGGCATACCTGCAAAATGATCATGTGAAGCTCTTAGGTACCCAAGTTTTCTTGGGTCCTTCGTGGTTAGTGTAGTTGGTTCCCTTAGGCACCCATACTTTAGTTATGCTTTTAGCTTTTACAAATGTATTCTTGTTAGTTTGGATTTTTCTTTGAATACAAGAGTAGGCTTTATGTCCATTCTTTCCACAAAGAAAGCATGTTGGTTTTTCAGTTTTTACGTCTTTTGCTTTTTACCTGCTTCATCGTGAGCTCATGCGTCATCAATGAGCCCAAGAGTTGTTCTAGCCCCAAAGTGTTGAGGTCTTTGGCTTCTACAATCACCGTGACCTTTGCTTCCCATGCTTTTGGCAGTGACCTGAGAATTTTACTCACAAGTTCGGGGTTAGTGTAAGATTTGCCCAAGCTTTTTAGGCCATTAATAATTTCGGTAAAACGTGTAAACATGCATGTGATGGTTTCATTAGGTTCCATCTTAAACAATTCATATTTGTGAACTAGAATGTTCACTTTGGACTCTTTGACTTGATTTGTACCCTCGTGGGTAACTTCAAGCCTATCCCATACTTCCTTAGCGGAACTACATGTAGAGACTCTATTGAACTCATTTACATCTAAAGAACAAAATAGTGAGTTCATGGCTCTAGAATTGAGTTGAGCCATCCTATCATCATTCTCATCCCAATCCTCCTCAGGTTTGGGAACTCGAATGCCATTAACCACATGTGATGGTTCTTGTGGTCCCTTGACTATAACCCTCCACAAGGCATAGTCTTGTGCTTGAATGAAGATTCTCATTCTAGTCTTCCAATAGGTATAATTTGTCCCATTGAAGAGTGGAGGTCTATTGGTTGCTTGCCCCTCGGCAGGGACATTGTTAAAGGGTGTTGTCATCTAGATCTTTGGCTAAGACGGTTAGGTCTTTCAAGAAATACACAGAGCACCAGCTCTGATACCACTTGTTGCCCAGTGATGGTCACCCAAGAGGGGGGTGAATTGGGTGTTTTAAAAACTTTTGACTAATTAAAAATAAAACACACGAATATATGCACTAAAGTAAAGAAGGAGGAATGAGAAAGGTCAATCGCAAACACAAGATTTTATAGTGGTTCGGAGCTTCCACTGCTCCTACATCCACTCCCCAAATCACCTTTGGAAATTTTCACTATAATCCACGATTACAGTACGGTAGTTTTGCGAGTTCACTACCCAACTCGTTGTTTTACACCGGGCTCACAACAAACCCTAAAACCCCCAATTTCACTTAGGCTTGGGACGTCTTTCCCTTGTTCCAAGTTCCTTGACTGGAACAAGCACCACCACGAAGGAGTTTACAAAAGAAAGGAAAAGCTCTAAAAAGCAAATATTGCAATTATGAACAATAGAACCCGGAAGAATCCTTTTGATGCAGCACCAGTGCGGGGGAAGAGAAGAAGAAGGAAGAACAAGAGAGGAAGAAAGAAGAAGAGGTTCTAGAGACACAGGAAGAAGAGAAGGGGAGGAGGAGGAGGAAGAATAAGATCTGGGGGAAAAGAAATTCTTAATCATTCATTAAACCCTAATCATGAAAATAGTTCCCTATATATAGGGCCCAAATACACAACTTGCATAAACCCCCCTTACACAGAAATAAATCCTAATGAACCCACAAATAAGCCCTAAAATGCAAATAAGCCCAGAAATAAAATAAACCACAAATAAACCCTAGAATGCAAATAAGCCCAAAAATAAAATAATAAAATAAATATGCAAATAAACGGGTCTGGCTCAATCCGGAGGCTCAGGATCATCTGCATGAAGGGCTCTGATGTCCCCATCAACTCCTCCCGGGTGAGAAAAACTCGACCCCGTCGAGTACAGGTCTGGCCGGCTGTCGTACTGCTCCAGAAGATCGGGGTCAATGCGCTGCAACTGTGCTTTGGAAATCCACGTCACATCAGACTTTGGTCGACCTTTCCACCGAACAAGGTAACGTTGGTAACCACCGTTCCTGCTTGAAATAACCTGCTCATCCAATATATGTTCTATTTGTTCTCTGCGTGCATGAAATTTGGGAGGTGGTGGCTCAACAGCAGGTAATAGGGCAGGGTGTCCAACATGGGCAGGTATATCAATAAAGGGGTCAGAAGGCAGGAATATTATCTTTTTGTATGGGACCAAATCTTCAATATTAAATGTCGCACTAATCCCATAGTCATCAGGAAGATCCACAACATATGCATTCGAACTGATTTTCTTTAAGATTTTGAACGGTTCTGCACTACAAGTTTGCAATTTCTTAAACGTATCTGAAGAAAATCGTTCAAGCCTAATTCTTATCATGACGTAATCTTTTTCACTTAACTCTTTATAACGTCTATGTAAATCAGCAAGAAATTTATATTTTAAATTATTAAAATGACTACAATTGCTGATTTCTTGATGCAATGAATGTGGATGTGAAGCAATTAATTGTGCAGACTCATAGACTCTATACTGATGAGACATGAAAAACAGGTCTATGGGTTGCCTAGGTTTATAATCATGCACCACTTCGAATGGATTTATACCTATGGACTTATGAACCGAACTATTATATGCAAACTCAACTGTCGGTAAAATTAAATCCCAAGTCCTAGCATATGCACTTGGGTTGAGCCTATGATGTGGAAGGTTGGGCAGAAATACTTCGGGAACTAGATCAATTGCGTGTTGGATATCACGCATCGGAAAAAGTGCATCCGGAAGATCATCAGGGACTACATCATTAAGCTCCTCTAGAAGGGAAACTACTATAGGGGAATGTTCAAGATTGGACTCCACATGGGTATCTTTAGCTACAAGTGCCAATTCAGGTGACTGACTCTCAATATCTGTCACTATCTCTTCCACAGTAGTGATGTGAAATGACTTGGTCGTACTTAGATCAATAATCTCCCTTTGGAAATCATTTTGGACAAAATCTAATTCTATAGGTTCGTCTTCAAAGTCTTCTTCATAGTCTTCTATATTTGGTTCATAGACTTCTTCGACATATTCGGCCTCTTGGTTCCTAACTTCTGGTTCAGTAATCGAGTAGGTTTTAGTGGAACATTGGGGCGCTATGTGGCCGAATTGTTGACACCTAGAGTATTGGGTTTGGTGCCTAGGAGAGTGGGGAAGGACTACAGGTGGTGCGACCAAACCGATTTTAGGTTGGGCTGTAACAGGGGTTGGCGATTTAGGGGTCCTAGAACTTTGCACGAGCTCACGGATCTCTTGTCTGAATTCCTTGTATCCAGCCTGTATGGCAACGATCTGTTCCTTGATAGACCTCAAAATGTCGGAATTCATGGTAGCTACAGGGGTTTTAGGTTGACTGAGATAGTACTCCATATCACTACAGGTTGGCATGCAATGATGACACTGGGTGATGATGTGAAATGCAGTGTCACTAATGAAACCTTAATAACTATAATGTAGGACCAAAGTTGATGCTGGACAACCTACTAATGCAATCTGTTATGACTTCAGAAATCAGCAAGTCTTCACAATAATAACTTAAAATTTAAATGTTGCTGATTTTTACTTCGGTTATTCAGAATTAAGGATTAAGATTATTCAATTTAAGAAGTTAGATTGCAATCAAGTAGTACAGTTGTTCTGATCCTAAATCAATATGATCGAAGAATGTTGAGAAGCATCCAGTTGTTAGGGTGTGCTAATTTAATATTTAGATTTTAACAGGGCAAATAGGATGGGTTTGAAAGTAGGGGTTCTATATTCTAAATTTTGACAACAAAAGTAGGTTTTCAAAATGTGGCTATCATGCAAGAGAACCAGAACATAATTAAATGAACAAGCCAGAAAAAGTAGAAACCTATCACCTGTAACGGATGCAGTCAACCGGAAGCGTCCGTTGCAGAGCTAGCTGGAGTTGTGGACCTGGATCTACAGCACAAGGATTCCTGGGCTGTTGAAATGGGCTGAAGAACACTCTGGATCGGGCCTGAAACAGGGCCTGCGGCCAAGGGCCTTGGGCCGCGCTCAAATCACGGTGCACGGGCCTGGGCTGGCGGCCTGCTGAGGACAACTGGGCCAGGCCGGTCGGGCTCGGATGTGGCCTGATGCCACCTCTCGGCTGGCAGCCTGGCACACAGGGGTGTCCCTGATCGCGGATGAGAGCTGGATGGGAGCGGCTCGGACGAAGGCTCGGCGATGGGCGCTGCAAGCGGTCCGTCCGGAGTAGGCAGCGGCCAACGGCGCACGGCGGCAGTGGTGGAGCACGCGGGCGCGGGGAAGGATGCAGCGGTGGTGGCAATCGGGCGGTCGCGGGAGCGGCGGGGACGGCGATGGCGAGGCGGCGGCAGGAGACGGCACGGGCGGAGGCGGATCTCGTCGGCGGCAGGAGGCGTCACGGGCGGAAGCGGCAAAGGCGGAGCGGCACGGGCGGAGGCGGCGAAGGGTATGCAGGTGGTGCGGCTCGGTGGGGAGGGCGTCGTCGGGGCTCGGTGACGGTCGGCTTCGATCGTCGGCGGTCGGCCGCGGGAAAGAGGCGCCCGAAGGAGGCGTCGCACGGCGGCGGGCGTGGTGGCGCAGCTTGGCGGAGACGTGGTGAGGGGCAGCCGATCGGGAAAGATGAACAGGTAGGTTTTTTTTTTTTTTCTTTTTTTCTTTTTTTTTTTTGCATGCACGTGCAGTCACGTGCAAAGGTTTTTTTTGGTTTTTTTTTAGGCGGCACGTGCGGTCATGTGCGTCTTTTTTCTTCTTCTTTTTTTTTTTTTTTTTTTTGTGGGACCCGGGTTGTCGGGTTTCGGGTTAACGGGTGCGAGGCTTACCCGTTAAGCAGCTTCAACCTCCCGATAGTTCGGGAGGTCTCTCCGACCCTTGCGGCTGCGGCTGCGGGGCGGGGCTTCGATGGCCGTGGCGGAGGGCGGTGATCTCGGCCGCAGTTCCGTGGTCTGCGGCGACGGGATGAACCTGGTTGGTATTTTGGGATGAAGAACGGATGCTTCTTGGGATTCTGCAAGGAACGGCTGGAGGAGAAGATGACCCGTCGGCGATGGAGTTGGAACGGCTGGAGGAGAAGATGACCCGTCGTCTTCTTTGGCTGGAGTTGGAAGAGAACCGGTCGTCGGCTGGGAGGAAGGCGACTCGTCGGCTGGGATCGGCTGGGAGGAGGACTTGGAGCTTCATTCGGTTGGGAAGAAACCACCTTGGAACCGGCTGGGGAGAAGACGAGTACGGCGCTTTGGAACAGGGGAGCTGAACCGGCTGGTGCTTGATGAGTGAACCGGCTGGTGTTTTGATGAGTGAACCGGCTGGAGCTTTGATGAGTGAACCGGCTGGAGCTTTGATGAGTGAACCGGCTGGAGCTTTGGGAGGGTTCTTTTGAATGTAGACTTTATTATGACATGGACTCAATACTACTTGGGCTGGACCGACATTAACTTGACTCAGCATTACTTGAACTAGACTTGAATTGGATTGGACCTGACACGAACTTGACTTAAATAAATAACGAGAAAAAATAAAAATAAAAACTGGACGACTCAAGAAATGTGGACTAGCAGTCAAGCCAAAGTGATGCTGGCTCATTGGTGTCCCCACCAATTCTCCCGGACTGGAGAAAATTCAACTCCGTTGAAGGAAGTTGTTTCTGGCTTTGATAGTGCTCAAGAATGTCTGGATCAATCTGCTGCAGTTCCTCTCGGGTTATCCATGTGTCATCAGACTCTGGCCGACCGTGCCAACGAACTAGGTATCTCTGGTAGCCTTTCCTCCTAGTAGAAATAATCTGCTCGTCCAGGATCCTCTCAATGCGATCGTGTTTCTTGGAAAACTTTGGCCGTGGACACTCAGGTAAGGGTTCACTCTCAAAGGAGGGATTAGGCTCAAATGGCTTACTGGGTATCGTTATTGGCTTTTTATACTTAACCAAATCAGAAATATTAAAGGTAGAACTAATGCCAAAATCTGGTGGTAAATCTACCACAAATGCATTTGATCCGACCTTCTTTAAAATTTTAAAAGGACCTGCTCCTCGTGCATGCAATTTCTTAACAGTTCCAGAAGGAAATCGTTCTGGTCTAATTCGTATCATAACATAATCACCTTCAGCTAAATCAGATGTCCGGCGGTGTGAATCTGCTAATTGTTTATAAATTTGATTGCTGATATTTAGTTTTTTTATAATATCTTTATGCAGATCCCTAATATGTTGTGCAAATGACTCAGCTGACTCAGATGTCCTGGAATGCATGGGTAATGGAATGAGATCAACAGGTTTTCTAGGGTGCTGACCGTAAACAACCTCAAATGGACTCATGCCAATGGTTCTGTTGACGGAACTATTATATGCGAATTCGGCTCGAGGTAGTAAAAGATCCCAAGTTTTCATATTTTCACCTACTAAACACCGAAGTAAATTACCCAAACTTCTATTTACAACTTCGGTTTGACCGTCAGTCTGAGGATGATATGCAGATGAAAATTTTAACTTTGTCCCCATTAGATGCCATAAAGTTTTCCAGAAATAACTGACAAACTTGACATCTCGGTCTGATACAATGGATTCGGGTAACCCATGTAGACGAACGATTTCGTTAAAATATATCCGGGCAACTTGAGAAGCATCGAAGGTTTTGGAACAGGGCAGGAAATGAGCCATTTTCGAAAATCTGTCTACAACCACAAAGATGGAGTCATGTCTCTTGGCAGTCCGTGGTAATCCTAGAATAAAATCCATACTGACATCTTTTCAGGGATATTCAGGTATTGAAAGTGGAGTGTATAATCCCGTATTCTGTCTTTGCTGTTTGGCAACAGCACAGATTCGACACTGAGCCACAATTTTGGCAACGTCGCGCTTCAAACTGGGCCAGTAGAATTGACGCTCTACGGCTTCAATAGTTTTGGCCTTCCCAAAATGACCAGACAATCCCCCAGCGTGTAATTCCCAAATTAAAAAATCTCGAACAGACGTATGCGGGATACATAATTTATTATTCAGGAAAAGGTACCCCTCTTGTAGGGAATACTTATCTATCTCTTTCGAAGTTCCTTGTTGGAGAGCAGACATGATTTTTCCAAAATCAGGACAGTTATCATATTCTTCTTTTAATTTTTCGAATCCAGTGACTTGAACACTGACTACTGACAACAGGTTTGCCTTTCGAGATAACGCGTCAGCAGCTCGATTATCTACACCGGAACGATGTTTTAATACAAAAGTGTATGATTGTAAAAATTCAACCCATTTGCCATGTCTAGGATTTAATTTCTTTTGTGAACTAAGGAATCTGAGGGCTTCATGGTCTGAATATAAAATGAATTCTTGTGGTAGTAAGTAGTGCCTCCAAAATTTAAGAGTTTGAATTATGGCATAAAATTCCTTATCGTAGGTGGAGTATTTGCGCCTGGTTTCATTTAGTTTTTCACTAAAATAGGCCACAGGGTGTTTGTCTTGACTTAGGACTCCACCAATTCCTACACCTGATGCGTCACATGCGACTTCAAAGACTTTAGAAAAATCAGGAAGTCGTAACACAGGTGCACTGGTCATTAAAGTCTTTATCTCCTCAAAAGCACGGTTACTAGCCTTAGTCCACTCAAAGGCTCCTTTACGAATACAATCTGTAATTGGTGTCATGATCGTGCTGAATCCCTTAATAAATCTACGGTAAAAGGTGGCTAACCCATGAAAACTTCTTACTTCATGCACATTCTGGGGTACGGGCCAATTCTTGATTGCACTCACCTTTTCAGGATCCACAGATAGTCCATCTGGAGTCACAACAAATCCTAAGAATGTAACACGTGTAGTCATAAACTCACATTTCTTAAGGTTGATAAATAGGCTTTCGGATCTAAGCGTCTGGAAAACTTGCCGAAGATGGTCTAGATGTTCCTCCTTTGTTTTACTGTAAATGAGGATGTCATCAAAGTAGACAACAACAAATGTTCCCATGAAAGGTCGTAGTACTTGAGTCATTAGTCTCATGAAAGTGCTGGGAGCATTTGACAGACCGAACGGCATTACTAACCACTCATATAGTCCATCCTTGGTTTTAAATGCGGTCTTCCACTCGTCTCCTGGTCTGATTCTAACCTGATGGTAACCACTTTTAAGATCAATTTTAGAAAATATATTCGATCCAGAGATCATATCTAGCATGTCGTCTAGTCGGGGAATCGGAAATCGATATCGTATTGTGATCTTGTTAATTGCCCGACTATCAATACACATTCTCCAAGTTCCATCTTTTTTTGGAGTTAAAAGGGCAGGTACGGCACATGGGCTTAAACTCTCCCTAATGAATCCTTTTCTTAGGAGTTCTTCGACTTGACGTTTCAACTCGGCATGTTCAGTAGGATTGAGCCGATAGTGAGGGGCATTTGGTAGGGTCGCTCCAGGGACTAGGTCTATTGCGTGCTGTATGTTCCTCATAGGTGGTAGTTGATCAGGAAGTTCCTCTGGGGTGAGTTCCTCAAATTCTTTAAGAAGATTAGTCATTTCTTCTGGAATTGGGCTTGTTTCTTTCAGACTAACTTCTTTAACAGCTAAAACCCACACAGAAGGGCTTTCTTTGATGTCTCTTTCTAGTTCTTTTGCGTTGATCAAATGTAATCCCTTGGGTTGCTCTTCCTCTTTTGGTTTTATTGGGTTACTATCCTTTGGCTTTTTTGGTGGTGAAGGGTATAGTGTGATTTTCTTGCCTTTGTGCATGAATGAGCAAGTATTTGTTCGACCAAAAAGCGTGGCATTTTGATCGAATAACCAAGGTCGTCCTAAAATAATGCTTCCGACGTCCATAGGAAGAACGTCGCACCAAATTTCTTCCTGGTAGGATTGAAACTTAATGGGTACCTTGCAACGGTATCTAACAGGTATGGATGAAGTATCTAACCAGGCGACCTTGTAGGGACTGGGGTGGTCGACGGGTGTAAGTCCAAGCTTGGAAATTGTATCAGTGGAAACTGCGTTGATGCAACTTCCACTATCGATGATAATTTTACAGACCTTGTTCCCATTGTTTATGTAGGTATGAAAAATTGTAATTCTTCGCCAATCTTCACATTCCTTTGGTTGTGTCAGGGTACATCTTAGTACATTTATCCTAACTTCAGGTTCAGTTTCTTCAGTGAAATTTGGTTCATCGAATCCCTCGGCTAGTTCGGGATCAGCTATGTGAATTTCTTCGTCTTCTACAGTTTCCCCAGGGTGTTCCTCTTCGATCTCTCCAATATGTAGGGCACGAGAAGGGCACTGGTTTGCAAAATGTCCAATTCCATGACAGTTGAAACATCTACCCCTTGAGCTACTCTCCCTACGTCCTTCATTCAGGATGCCTTTGCCTCGGTCTTCTTTCCTGGGTGGAGGAGCAACTAATGGAGGTCTGGTGGTTGAGGTTGGATTTGGATTAGTTCTGGGGACTTGGTGTGGTTCGGGTCTAGGACCTAGTATACTTGAGTTTCTAGGTTCACTGGGTCGAGTGTTTGGCATTCTTTGGAATCTCTCATAATCCTGAGCTAATTGATATGCCTGCTCTAGACTATAGACCTCTCGCATGAAAAGCTCTCGTTGGATGTCATTTCTTAACCCGGCACGAAATCGGAAAAGGGTGACAGAGGGATCCTCATTGACATGACATCGCATGAGATACTCATCAAACTTGGCGATGTAGTCAGTGACGGATTTGTTTCCCTGGGTCAAGGTCTGCCATTGATCAAGAAGGCGTTGTTGATAGGAAGTGGGAAGGTATTTCTCCCTAAGTTTATCCTTCATTTCATCCCAGGTTCGGATGGGTTCCTGTCTCCTATGTAAAATTAGACGTTCCACATTCTGCCAATAATATTTGGCTTGACCGAGAAGCCTCATTTTTGCAAATCGAATTTTCCGCTCTTCAGACATGTCGTACCATTCGAAATAATGATTCATATCTGACTCCCAGTCAAGATACTCATGAGGATCCAT